>NC_054867.1:42385117-42693275 GCF_018320785.1 Cheilinus undulatus
CATATTATTTTACTCGACCTCAGTCGGCAGAAGAGATTTGGTCCCCGGCTGCAAATGGGATCCTGACATGCAACAGTCATGTTGGATTAAATCTGCAAACCAAGGAAGACCTTTTACAGCCTCTGTATGAAATGTTGACACCACCCAGCCATTTCTCCCATGATTTATGAACGATGTAACACGTTATCATCACATTCTTTTAGCATCAACCTCCCATGAAATCGCATCAGATTATGTAATGTGTGCAGAACATTTTTAAGGTATTAAAGTGCTCCCATCCTTGCGTTGAACATGTGTTTCGATTTACAGCATGTGAGCTTTTCTTGATTTATCCTACCTGGCACTCACACTCTCCAGTTTTATAGCAATGCCGTCTACCACTGTGCAGTAAGTCAAACACACCTCGAGTATTTCAAGTGACCCAGGTCAGCTGCTATTGTGTCTCATATCCTTCAGTTTATAGCTGAACTCTGCAGTCTGTGCATTAAAGAAGAAAGGAGAGAGTAGGAGGGATGCAGTGGTGGCGGTCTCATGACTTGTCACATTCCAGTGGAGGTCTCTGCAGGGGTCTTCTGGTCCCAGAATGAGGGATTAGAGAAAGACACGGGGAGGCCTTCAGAGGTGAGACATGATCCTGACCACAGATAGCACCTCTGGGGGCAATGCCAGCAGTTTCATGTCCTCTGATGGTGGTCTGCTGACAGTCTTTAGGCAGAGTTTGTGTCTTTGAAAGTCATCAATGTTCAGTGAGACAATAGTCATCAACAGTGGTACCAATCTGTGTTTTAATTATGATTCTCATTTAAGCTGCAAAAATAACACTCAGAATCAGATTTGGCTTCACTGACATAATATACTGACTTACACAAAGACTCTGACTTGCATATGAATAGGTAAAAGACAACATTCTTGGTGCCAGGAGTACCCTTTACTGTTTACAGTCTGGTAAGGCAATGCAAATGGACAATACACATGATGTATACAAAGTGGCTCAATAGCCATCTTTTTCAAGAGTACACTGAATTTGCATTGCAGTAGGATTTGGTTGTAAGTAGGGATGAAACAGTTGTAGCTTTTAATGATGACCACGATAAAATTCCTGCACTGATTGTCATACAGCCATGGACGAAAGTATTGGCACCCCTGGAATTTTTCCAGAAAATACACCATTTCTCCCAGAAATTGTTGCAATTACAAATGTTTTTGGTGCACACATGTTTATTTCCTATATGTGCATTGGAACAACACAGAAAACAGAAGACAAAAAAGCCAAAATTGACATAATTTTACACAAAACTCTAAAATGGACCGGACAAAATTATTGTCTCCCTTTTCAAACTGTGGGTAAATCATTTTATTTCAAGTATTTGATGCTCATTTCAACTCACCTGTGGCAAGTAACAGGTGCTGGAAAATTCCAGGGGTGCCAATACTTTTGTACATGACTGTACCAATCAAATTTTAACTATCAGTAAAATCATTTTTAATTAAAGTGCTTATTAGTGTAGTTCCTAGATGTTTAATTTCCCATCAATCAATCATAAAATACAGTTGCATTTAGCCGACTTGTCCAAAATTGAACAAATGCATTTCATCAACCGAATTCATACTACAGTAGTAAAACAAAGTCACATCATAGCATGCTAAGTTAGTTTGCAGAATGTGGCTAGTGTTAGCAGTGCTAGCCAGACTTCAATCCTTTTGCAGGTTAACATCCACATTTCTGTGCCCAGCATAGTCGTGAAAGGCTTTGGTTATCTGTAAGTATAACCTCACACAGCCTCTGGACAACTTTGTCCCCATTCTCTAGATCAAAAGAGTGTTAAACTGTACTGCTTCTGTGAGAGTCTCTCTGTGCTCTAGCAGTTAGTTGTTTTTAACATCAGAGTTAAGAGCTGTTTGGCAGTGAGACAGTCATTTAGAGTAACTACATTGGCTACTTCATTACAAGTGTGTTTGACTAGGATTTTAAGACTGAACTGATAAAAAATGCCATCCATCCATCTATTTTCTATACCGCTTATCCCCCGGGGATGCTGTCGCCTATCCCAGCTGTCATTGGGTGAGAGGCGGGGTACACCCTGGACTGGTCGCCGGTTAATCGCAGGGCTGAGAGACAGACAACCAGGCACACTCACACCTACGGCCAATTTCGAGTCACCAGTCAACCTAATGAGCATGTCATTGGTAGTGGGAGGAAGCCGGAGTACTCGGAGAGAACCCATGCATGCACAGGAAGAACATGCAAACTCCACACAGAAAGGCAAACCAGCCAACCAGGAACCTTCTTGCTGTTAGACAACAGCGCTAACCCCTGCACCGCCATGCGGCCCGATAAAAAATATCACCTTTAAAAACTGACTTGTAATTCTGGTGCTGACAACAAAGGGATCTGAATTTAACTGTTTAGCCAGTTTGCTGCATGCATCTCTTACTCTAGTATCACAGAAAATACTGTCCAGACAGCTTACCACACAGGTTTGTTGACTGAGGTGCGTTGGAAAATTAAGTCCATGAAAGACATTATGAAATTGGAAAAAAGACAAGGAGACTTTCTGTCTTTCCTCAAGTCTTTCTCTGCCTGCACTAGTTGACGGAGCGCAGTATAAACATTGACTATTGACAAGTAATGTGACATGAACGATGTCAATGGACAAAGTCCTAACTGCTGATGCAAGTTTTTCCAGACAGAGAGAGTCACTTGTTGGACACACTCTGATCTGTTTTCATGGTCAAACAAGAGAGAAAACCTGGAACAAGTCTCACCAAAAGAAGTGATGAAAAAGCATCAGCACTGGCTTGTCTTAAACAGGTAGACAAGGAAACCCAAGAGAAAAAGAAGTACTAGTCATGTGACACCATCCCATCCAGTCTGCTAAAACCAAACATGGAGCTGACTGTGCAGTGTGAGCAGCAATGTTTTTTCTGCTTTTTACACACCAGTATAAAAATAATTCATGTTGTTAGAAGAAATACCAGTTTTTTTATTTTGTACATTTCTTGGAAAATTTGACTTTTTACAAAAAAACATTTTCATTTCAGCTGATGTGTTTTTTTAATTTCAAATGTTTCAATAAATAACCATAAATTGTTAATCTGTGCATGTTCCTTTCAGTTATTTTTTTTAAAATTCTACAATATTTACAGAGGTTGGGGGTGGAATAATCGTTCATTAATTGTAATTGAGGTCAAAAGTTCAATCTTGATTTTGTTTTTTTGTTTTTTTGCCATAATCGCCTAGCCCTACTGTTAAATGACAGTATGACATAACATAACTACCAAGCATACAACGCTCTCAGATATGCTGCGCTTTGAGTCTCTGACATCAGCTTTATCCAGCTGGGCAAGAGGCAAGAGGTCTTTCTATTTGTGTGTCTGACATCATGTCAGTTATCCATTTTAGAAAAGAAGGTGAGGAAGACAACTTACAGTCTCCTTGGATGAGTCCCTTGGTGATTGTCATCCTCAGTGCCAGTTATATTTGAACAGGTGTGGAGAGACCTTCAGTTAACTGTGAGCAGCTGAGGACTGACAGTGAAGCATCTGGCTTAAAAAGTCTTTTCCAGGCTGTGTAATACCAGTCAGATATCTTGACCAGAATCCAGTAAGCACAGGGTAGAACCAGAAGGTGTGAGAGACTGTGTGATAATCTGCATCTGCAAGACTGAAGAGTCAAATCTGTGCAGCCTTTATTTAAGAGTAATGCAGCCTTGCTTTAGTGATGCTGTATTATTTACAAACTGATGGTTCTGAATCTGCCTAATTGAAAATTCTTGGGAAGAAAAAAATTAAGTAAGAAAAAAGCCCAGATTTACTCTGACTTGATTTGCACAGCAAGCAGGGCTTAATTTAACAAACACAAAAGTGCAACATGTGAAACACATCAGCTCTGAGCAGGAAAAAGTGATGGCTGGAAGTACTTAGAAAGATGACAATAACATGGTTATCACATAAATATTACTTTGATGCCTAAAACACAAGGAAAAACCAGAGGAGACAGGTAATAGGCAGTCTTCAGAGCCCATGTGTAAGCATCTGTTAGCAAATGAAAAGACTGACCTGCAAATAACCAAACTGGTGACTGAAAATAAGCCCCTATGAAGTTTTGAGGAAAGAGGAGGCATTTGTGAGTTGATGGTGTTACCACAGACTAGCGACAGCTCTCTATGGAGTCAGATGTTACTGTGATCAATTTTGTCTCAAAGCAACTTAAAACCCTTTTGAATTTCACTTTGTGACACTGTATGATGTCCATGGGACTTTTACTGTGAAGGGTGAAAACACAAGTGCTGTACTTCCAGCTTGTCCCTACCTGAGCCTGTGCACACTCTCTCCAAATCTGTCTCATTACCTGTATTTATCAGCCTAAGCCTGATATAAATCAGACATTTTTTAAGATTATTTTTGGGCTTTTTGCCTGCTTTGGAAAGGACAGCCAAAGAGAGATAGGAAATATGGGGAAGAGAGTGGGGAACGACATGCCAAACATGTGCTGAGACTGGGAATCAATCCCACTATCAAGGACTATAGCCTTTGCTTATGGACGCCTGCTCTACCAACTGAGCTACACTGGCACTCTTAAACAGCACAAAAGCATATATTACAAATTTGGCCTATTTATTGTTTACAATCCAAAGAGTAGTGAGGATGAGGAGCAGACGTGCAGATATTACTGTGCACTGAACATGCAGAGTTTTTTGGAGAGCATCAGTCTGTTAAGAGACGGCTATAGTCTGCACTGCTATTCACTCCATGGTAAACAGATTAGCATTGGAACAGTCAATCAGTTGAAGTTTTTGCTTATTTTTCCTCCACCTGTGCCTGATTAGGGGCCATACTCCTCCATCCTCACTTCCCCTTCACTGTAATATCTCACTGTGTGGTCGCAGAAGAGAGCTAGCTGGCCATGCCACTTTGAACAGCTTTTCTCCCTCATTACATCAAAAGCAAATAGTTATACTAATAGTGTTTTGTAAACCATATGAAGTGTAGTTTTTATAGAAAATAAATTTTAGTTGACCAAAACTGGGCAATGGGTCTCTAGCTGTAACTGCAGCAGGAAATTATATGTAAGTTATCACATCACAAACAGAAATAACCCTCAAAAATCTAGGGTAGAATACTTATGAGCTACTGTATGTCTAACGGGACGTCCTCTTGAGCTTGACTCAGCCAGAGCTTGAAGGCGCTGGCAGGAGTCCTGGTCAAACCTGGCTCTGGAGTGGGTAATTCTGGCACAACCTTAGCAACTTCCAAGGTGCATGTAGGATGAAGAAAATCTTGAAGGAAACAGAAATCTCCCGCAGCACTTGTAATTTAGAGAATAACTTTATTAGATTGACACATTTCGGCGTGTAGCCTTCATCAGGGTCATCAAGAAACACATTGCAGACATCATTTAAATAAGGTAGTATGAAATCAGGAAAAAGTTCAAAAAGATACAAAATTGCATAAATGTAACCAATCAGATACATCCACATATACCAGCTAATAGGGTTAAAGCACAAATGGGTTGGTTAAATGGTTATGTGGTTTATGACCAAAAGACACCGCCAAAGAGGCACAGGGAGTGTCTAATAGAAAACTGACACCAAATTTGAATGAGATAAAAAGGCTATGTTGGGCTGGTCTCGGGTTCAGTCAGAGAATCTAACCTCTACTGATGAAGAGTATACAGCAATAGCTGAACAACGTTAGGACTGTCTCATTCATACTAAATTTCAACATACCTTGCTTGGATAAATAATCTTTGAAGGATGATATCCCTAAATCTTGCAGTTGTTGCATACAAGAGTTGATTGGGTTGCAGGTTCGATCCCCAGCCTGCAGTCACATGTCGTTGTGTCCCAGGCCAGGACAATTAACCCCAGTTTGCTCCCACTGCTTTTCTGGTGGTGTGTAATGGGTATAGATATGTATAAATGGGATTAGCTAAAACTGATAGCCAATTTTGTTGTAACCTCTGCCATTAGTGTATGAATGTGGAGGAAATGGAGTGGAAAGGTGGAAATGGGTCGGTGTGACCTGTGGTGTAAAAGTGCTCTGAGTGATCAGACGACTAGCAAAAGTGCTCTAAGAGTTCAAGTCCATTTACCAAACCTTTCTCCCAAGGATATGTCATTGGGTAGGACAGTGACGTCTTGCTGATGGTCAGTAGGGATACCTGGCTTTAATCCAGCTTAGATCTGATGAGGAAAGAGTGCAGAACAGATTTTTTTTGCAGACACAGTCCACTAATAAAGTTTTTCAAAAGTTATTACTTTATTTTCTTAAGAGTAAATATGTTGCACATCTGCCAGCTAACTTTTTCTTCTCATTCTGGACATTTCTCTGAGAAGATTTCTACTCCATCCTCTGTTCTGGTGTATATGACCGAGTGAAATGTATTTTCCTGAATAAATCTTTAAAGTTTTTGATCCATCTTTGGAAAATTAGTTCTGTTGAGTCCATGTGTGCCAGTGCATTTAGTGCCTCTATTCATACTGTAACACAAAAACTGTTGTAGGAGATACTGTATGAACATATTTTGGGAACTGAATATGCAATCAAAATAAATCCCAACATAAAGTCTGATAATAGTTAACATATGTTTGAGATTTCCAGTTTGTGATCAATTTTCCTCAGTTTTAAAGTCTGTGTTGGATTCATGTTGCTGCTTTATTAAGTCAAGGAATCAGTCTTGTCATAAATTATAAATAACCACTCTAAAGTGTCTGGATTTGTCTTAACACTCACAGGGTTTTATCTTGATGTTAACAGACGGTTTCTGCTTTAGCTCCAGTTTTGATCCATCTGACACAACTGTTTTTGAATTTCATCTGCAGCTTCCAATTTTCTTTGTCTATGAACTAATCCTCTCCATCCTCTGGCTCTCCATCAGACTCAGCAGGTGATCAGAGGCTACAGGGAAAGTTTCTCAAACATGCTGGCTAGTTTTCAGTGCAAGGTCAGTACTTGTTGAAGAAGAGGAAAAAGTGAGCATGTGTTTGATTCGAAGCACCTCAGAACGGCAGATCCTCTTGTCTGATTGTAATCATCATCGCTTCCATTTTGTGCCACTCCAGCTCTGTAATTTACTCGGAGATGTTGCTGCTGAAAGATGTGTCCAGAGCAGATGAGGATGGAGAGATAAGCAAAGGCGAGGACGAGGACAGCCAGGTGAGACCATAGAAGACATTGTGCAGAGGCCAAAGCTCTCTCTCTAATTTCATACCTGCAGACAGGTGCTTGGCAGGGCTGAACATGCACATGAGAGGAGGCGGGCAGAGGGTGGGAACGAGGAAGACCTTCAGAGGGGATCAAAGAAGGTCACGCTATTCCTCCCTCCTTCACGCTCTCCCTCCTCCACTGATCTGGAAACGATAGATTTCATTCCTGCTTTCGCTGCTGAAGAAGGGAAGTGGTGTCGGATTACAGGGCGGGGTGTAAGGATGTGATGTGGAACTAAGACCAAAATGTAGGACTTTTACATACTTTTAAAAAAAATGTAATAGTAGTAGGTGAGACAAGTGAATAAACCACCAGGTGACCTCTCTGTTAGTATTTATAAGCTGCATTGTAACTAGTAACAGAATTTCTCTTTAAGATTTTAACTATCTGCTTTGCATAAACTTCAAAGGAAATTCATATGCTTACAAATGTTATTCATAATCATGCCATTCATGAAAAGAAATTTGGTAATATCATATATAATGGAACTCTGTGCCATTATTCAAATGAAGTCCAAATGTGAGCTCAGTAGTTTTTATCTTTACAAGCCAAAAGGAAATCTTACATATTCTACACTGAAATGTAGAATCTGAACATAGTAGTCATTATTTTCAGTATCTAAAATGCTCTGGTTTCATTTTTAGTCCACTTGTAGTCTGAGATGTATTGACCAATCACATGTCAGTAGACCTTGTTGTAAACAGGCGTAAAACAGTTTGTGTGGAACACGCTGAACAGGTGGAACTTTATCTGTGCTAATGACGAACCACCTCTCATCAGTGGTATTCTAGCAATGAATTATCTGTCCCTGTAAACACATATCTGCATAAAAGTGCAACTAACAACTTAGTATGCGTCAAAACACTTGAGCCGCAAATCTGCTTGAATCCGTGTTGTTAACAGATTTGCTCTCCACCTAAAACAGTCAAAAGATTGTGCTGATATGTGACCTCCATTCATTTACTTTATGCAAAGTTGCATCAGGGTGTTGTCAAACAAACTTTTTTCTCTCAACTGAGAGTCAACACACTGAAATGTGCTCTTTTTGGCATCCTACTTCAGAAGTTTCTGCAACTAAACCTGCTGTGGCTACATTCTACTGCTTATTTAAAAATAAACAGCACTACTCTGGGATGTCGTGGACAAAGATATCACAGCCTGTTGTAAATGTTAATGCCACATGGAAAAGGACATCTTGCCTGGAAGTTGTTAAATGCTAACCCTTAGCTTCACTAGAATTACTGAGAAATACGGATCTGTTTCTACAGTCCGTCAAATGATGATAGTAGAGATTGCTGATGGGTGCCATGGCTCCTGAGAAAGCAATGTTTAACGGTCCTTTAGTTTAGCCAGGATACTTAAGCCTACTCATGCACATGCACTCACATGGATCACATTAAAATCTGTCCTTTTAGAATAATAAAATAATTTTAACTAATGATTGATTCAATCTGCCACTCTCTCTTTCTCTCTGTTTCTCTCTCACTCACTCACTCATTCACCCACAAAAACAGTAAAATCAGTGCTAACACCAGAGTTCAGAAACAATTATGCGGAGATGCACTTAATCTGAGCTCTGACAGAAGTGTATTTAGTCTTTTTTTTTGTTTGGCAGAAAATAGACAGCTTAGTATTTTGCTGATACACAAAATAAGGTTTATATAATTTACCCTCATTAATTTAGTCTGTAGAGATTAGCAGATTGGCAGGTGTTGGCAGATTGACTGAATGAGCAAACAAGGTAAAATTATACCTGCTTAACATTGGCATGTAATTGTTGTTATTGTCTGCATGTTTGCATGCTAAAATTAGCTCAAAGCCCATCTTTTGATAAGAACACCATTGTTTTCAACACAGAGACAATAATAGGAACTGGGTATATTCATGGCCATCAAACTATAATTCCCCACAACCACAAATGTGTGCAAGAGAAAGAATAAAAGTGGGAGTTTTGCTGGTACAACCCTTCAGTGAATTCACTGTTGTGTTGCATTATGTTAAAACCAGGGCTGGAGACCAAAATATACCTTTAGCTTAGCTGTAGCTTTTTGTGTGTCTCCACTTTTTAAGTAGTTTTTCAAATCAAAAGTTTTACTTTTTCTAAAGTATACTTTTGGTTAAGTATTGCATTTCACTACATTTTAGATAGCATCAGTGGAAAATAAAATTAAAATTACATGACAAAAAGCAATGCAACTGTGGCCAGAACACACAGGGAGGCTTAGGAAGGGAGACTAACCTTGGGCTAACCCCCCTTGCTTCAAGTCGTCAGCAGACATGGGGATTCTGGCTGGAATCTTCTGGAGTCTGAATAGTTATTTTATTTGTACACACAGGGTTCACCCTGTGCTCATACAACTATTTTTAACTTATTTCTATACTCTGATGCTGCTCAGATGCCTGGTGTCAACAACAAAACTCATACACTTCTTAGACTGAATTCTTAGACTGGAGCTTTTTACGCCTCTGGTTTCATAATTTTCTTCAGTAATTTTTAAGATAATTTTCTGTGGCAGGTTGCTGCCAAAGAACAGTTGGTTTTTTTTTAGACTTGGGATGTGATTTTACAGTACTTTCAGAACTCAAGTACTCGTTAGTCATAATTACGGTAAAATGGCAGCCCTCCAAGCTTTATGGTGTACTGCTAATCAGCACTGATGAGCAAATCCAGCTCTGAATGAAATATCAAGACATGATCATGTGACTGAGGGTTTAAAAGAGTATATAAAGAAGACATTCATGCAGAGCTCTGTGGTATGATTGAGATGATTCAAACTTCATTCAAAGTTGTCAAAACCTCCTGAGATCATAAACACACAACCTTGAGACAAAATATAAGGGTTTTATTGTGTTTTCCTGTAAGAATTTGGGATTATATACGTATATGTATTTATCAAATTCTGAGACCATTTATCATAAAAACGTTGTGTTGTTGCATTATGAGCACCCCCTTTTATCCAGAGGTTTATCTATTGTACAGATTTGGCATTTGATTGGCATTTGTCCATTGCTCACAAGAGTTGAGTTATACTTTGGGTTTTCTTCAGAAGCTCCAAGTTTATGAGCAAGTTTCCTTTACCTTTTTAAGGTATGTTTTCTCCATCATGTTTTCTTGACTATTTCCAATTCTTCCAGTCATCTTGCAGTACTATGTTGCCCTTCACTGTAACAATAGACATCCTATTTCAAGGCTTTATGATATTCAATTTATACAAACGCCTCTGTGTACCCATAAGTCCCATCTGTGGACTCCTTATAGAGCTGCTGGAGGATGTGTATTTACGACTTCAGTCTCTTTATGATTCCTCTACTGTAAAGGAATAACAGCCTGGCAAGTGGAGGTGTAGCCCCCGGCCATTATTTACTGTGGTGTTGTACCTCGGAGACACACAGCCTCGGTACGGGGCAGGAGGCTTGCGGGAATTAAATTACACCCGAAATTTAGTGATCCTTCAAAAGAATGGGCTCCCTTGTTGGATAGGTTTACCTACACTTTGGAGATGGAGTTCCCCCTTTGGAAAGAGGAGTAAATTGCAAAAATAGGTCGGAGGGAGCAAGTGAAAAATCCCAAATTGAGTGTCGGGGTTGTTTTGCGGCTGACATGTTGGCTCCTGCATTTGTGGGGCTCAGAAAGACCCCGCTGAAGGTTCGGCTGATGTCTAATTACCTGTTGAGATGTGGTTTGGATTGAAGCAGCTCTTATGACAGTTTGTCTTTCTTCTTGATGAGGAAATTATAGTCTACACTCGAGCTCGCATTCCCTTGATTTTGCATCTCGAGGTCTTCACCTGCTTCATCACTTCAGTGTAAGTTTGAATTATGCGGTGCGAGAAATTCCCCTCATCATCATCTGAAGTGAAGCAGGATTTATTTTCTCTGCTGCCTGGGGAGGTTGAAGGTTTTTGAACTTGGAATTCACACGAGATGTGTTTTGATTGCATTTGATAAAAACACCCTGCAATAAAAATAGATCACAAACGCAGACTTTGAAACTTCTGACTGCAGAGATAATCATATTTCATCCTGAGCAGGGTGTTTCTGTGCTGATGTTTTGTGCAGGAGGAGTGACATTTAAAGTTGTTTTCAGTGTGTTCAGAGGGCAGATTCAGGGCAGGGGGATTATCGGGCTGCCCCTCGATAACACACAGGTGGCTGATCTGTGGGCTTAGGGTCTGACGCTGTCCCTCAATCCACCACTTCCTCCTATACACACAGCTACACAAACACAATTCCTGCACAGGGAGCTGCAATATCATGCCAGAGCTCAGGTTTCGACCTGGGCGCTCAGCTCCGGGTTGTGCAGAGTTATAGGATGGGGATGAAATAGATAGTCAATGTAATATTCTGCCAGTTCGTGCAGAGGTGAGGGGTTATTGATGGGGGCTTTTGTGTTTGAGCGACTGCCTCAGGATCCCCATATGATTTACAGTTTAACGGCTGATGACATAAAAACGCCATCATGGAAGGAAAAGTGTTGAAAAAGAAGAATTTTATAGCACAAACAAACTAAACCATCACTCTCTCCACCGCATTCTTAAGTGACGACAATTCATCTTCGATTTCACACCACAGTTTTCCCGTTTAAGACCCCCATAAAGTGCCTGAGTGGGCTCAAACACTCCATGGTTGCTGTTGCTGTTGCAGAAGGGGGGAAAGAGTTGACATTTATGGATGAGGTCCTCCACCGTCTCCACTATCAGGTTTTTAAGAGTTGTTACAAGCGTGGAGCCCCTCTGCGTGCAGCGTTAAGGGTCCGAGCATGAGGGACCTGAGCTGACAGCAGCTGGGGTGGCTGCACTGTATTCATGAAGGCTTTGTAAACCCTGGCTGTGATGTGCACATCCATCACAGCCCGGCGGCATGCTGGGATTCAGGACGGGGGTGCATTCGTTAAACTGACACGGCCAGGGGGACCGGAGGAGGGAGGGAGGGGGAGGTCAGGATTAGGGGAGAGGGCCGAGCGAGGCTGGGGTCAAGATTAGGGTGTTAGAGCAGAGTGGACGGTGGAGACGAGGCGAGGAAGGGAGGCTTTAAGATAAGGAGATTTCGGTGGGGTTTTAAGGGGATAAGGCTCCATGGCAGCAGTCTAGCCGCTGGAGAAAATCTCACTTGTTCTTTTACAAGTCTTTGCATTATTACAAGAGGATTAAAGGAACAAGGGTTTATGTGAGTGATGCAGGGGGCCAGCTTTAGGAATTTCATTAACAAAACCGCATTCAAAGGGAGACCAAAATGAGGTAAACACTTCAGGGGCTTTGAGTTACTCAGCAATCACTGCTAACATTGTTTTAAATGATCAATTAAACTAAGTGCTGCTTAGCTGCACCTGATTACCATGTAATATACATTTTAGATATAAATATCTGGCTATTGGATCTCCTTTATTGTTTCTATTGATTACATCTGATACTAGATTTGGTTAACAGCGAGTACTTCTTGATTTTTGAAACTGCTGCTTGATATAATCTATGCATGAATAGCGAGATTTAATAGTTACTTTTTAGAACTTTATTTACTTTGGATTTGTGCCCTCATTAGTGTTGATTGTGCTTTAACAACAGAAGTCAATGGTATAAAGGAAAGGCTTACACTTTTCAACAGGCAACACAACTTAATGGGTTCAAACCATATTTTACAGGATGAAGTATCTAATTTTTTGAATTAAAGACTTAAAAATGTTTTTAGAAGGGTTCTTTTGCCATGCCTCTCTAAAAGGCAAAAATGTAAGCATTCTATTAAACTCAATAACAACCTAGAAATTAAAACTAGGGCTGCATTCATGCATCAGTTCAGTATCAGTATTGGTAAAAAATGCCCTGTTGACCGACACCGGCACATCAGCAAATAATGGGGCATCAGCAGATGTCTGCAGCAGATTTTTAGCAGTTGTATAGTATGAATTTAATGTTTGCAACAAGTACATCTGATTTAGAGAAGGTTTTTTTTTTTTAATCCGGAAGAAGATGCAAGCTGTTGGACAAACTCTGATTTGTGTTTTGTCTCACCTGAAAAAATCTGCCAACATTTTGGGAATTTTACACTTAAAGAAGTAATTTGAAAAAATAAAAAGATTATTAGCAGTTGGCTAAAATGTTGTTTTAAACGTTTGTATCGGCCCTGATTTTCACAATCCGTGCGTCTTTAATAAAAATGCTTCATCACAGACACACTCGTGTATTAACTTTCCTTTGCTTCTTTTCCTGTCTGACCTGCTGCTGACACTCTCCATGTTTGACCTTTTAACCCTCAATGAGTGACTTTCTGTTAAGAGCTTTGCACCACCGGCTCAAGCCATCCACATCATTTATCATCTTCTGTGAAGAACCACTTCTTGACAGGGAAGAGGGAAGAGATGCTAATGTAATTTCTGATTCAGATACTCCATTCTCTGTCTTTTAAGTGATGGCAGATAAAATTACAATTTGAATCATAAAACGGAAAATAATAAAACCAGACTTATAAAATCTCAACTTTTTTTTCTACTTCTTAAATCTAAATTCATGAATCATCCTTAAAAAAAACACAGGTCGGATGTTTCATGTATAGACGATTCAATTGGAAAGATTATAGTTGTATGTGTCTGCTTCCCTCCAGCCCCCTGTAATCTGGGCTAACAGGGTGTCTGGAGTTTGGAATAGAAAAAGGCAAGAGGTCATTTGTGGACAAGGAGGAGTGATGCTGACAAGGAACATCAAAGGGAAGAGGAGGGGGAGGAAGGCTGAGGAGAGAGGGGACACAGATTAGACTGATGGAGGAAGAGGAGAGAAAGTACAGGTCAGGAGCAGCACTGCACCGAGAGCATGACAAGAAAACAGGTCTGAGCTAATTATCCTGTATGAGACGTTATCAGACTCCGGCATGTAGACTTTACCGTCTGCTCGATGGGAAACTTCAGTGTAAACACTAAAAATTGCTAAGAATACAGATAAATCCCTGCAAAACACAGTAGAGACAATGATGGACTCTGATGTAGGGGGTTTTATAATCTCAGAGGAGGATTTCTTTATCCCAAATTCCATCTGAGAGCTGCTGGTTAGTCCAGAGTGTCGTCCTACAGACAGCCAGCCAAACCCTCCAATCACACATAATGATTTCCATTTGTTAGCTGCAGGCGGGTTTGAGGGAGTGTTTCTGTCTGTCTCAACACAAATGATCTCCCTTGACTGAAAAACTTAAGCCTTAAATTAAATGATAACTGCTCTCAACTGTTCTCCTTAAGCCAAATAAATATCATGTTTGTGGTTGAGTAATATCCCAGGAATATAAAAACATACAGCTGCTAAAGCAATGACAGCGCACATCTTTAAACTGTAAACATGATTAGAAAATGCATGTAGCTGCTAAATTCTGCAGACACAGCAGTAGAATGGCCTTGATTACATTTTCTGCAGCCAATATATTTTGTGTTGGTTTAGCTGGATTAGTGGTCGATCCGTCTACTTAGCCTTGTAGTGCACTGAGTCCGCCAACAGGTGGCGGCATAACCTGGTAAAAGGAGCACAAAAGTCCTCCTTATTCAGTCAAAAACATGCTTTCTCTTTCTTACTTTGTTTAACAAAGTAGTGCAAATCGTGTTTTGTGGACTTGGAAGTCTTCCGACTGTGTCCCACGGGGGCCATGTTGAGTGTACTGCAGGGAAGTGAGCCATTATGTCCTTGTATAACCAGAGTGAAAGCTGTGTTTGTATCTTACAGACAGAGTTCCCAGTGCGTGCTGCCCTCCACCATTCCTGCCCCTCATCTCAGATTTGGTTTGTGATTTCCATAGACAGGATCACAGGAGGATGTTCAGTTGGGTGACCTAAGAATTTCTGCTTTTTGCAGATGATGTGGTTCTATTGGCTCCTTCAGCCAGGGACCTCCAGCAAGCATTGGGGCAGTTTGTAGCCTAGTGCTAAGCAGTTTGGATGAGGGTCAGCACCTTCTGTTGGAAAACGGTGGATTGCTCCTGCCGGTTGGGGAGTGAGTCTTCATGAGTGAAGGCAGAATGGACAGTTGGACTGGCAGGCAGATCGGGGTAGCATTGGCAATATTGCAGATTTTGTACTGAACTGTTTTGGTGAACAGGAAGCTTAGCCGGAAGTCAAATCTCTCAATTCACCAATTTGTTTTTATTCCAACTCTCACCTATGGTCATGAGTTTTTAGGTAATGACAGAAAGAATTAGATCGCAGGTTCAAGTGGTCAAAATGAGATACCTCAGGAAGGTGTCTGGGTTCAGCCTTAGAGATAAGATGATGAGTTCAGAAATCCAGAGGAAGCTTGAAGTAGTGCCACTGCTACTTCATCTCAAAAGGTGCCAGTTGAAGTGGTCCGGGCATTAGGATACCTGCTGCCACCTGGACCCGGCTAGGATAAGAGGAAGAAAATGGATGGATGGATGGATTGTAGTACAAAACCTCCAAAGGAGCAATTCAACAAGTATCCATGGGCAGCTGAATTACACAATGTGATGATTTATCATTACACCTGTTCTTTTGTATGAATTAACCAATAAGATTGTTGATAGAGAAAGAAATGTTTAAGCCCATTTAGTAGCTTTAACAGTGTCAAGAGTCTCATCAACATCAGAATCAGCAGTCACTCAAGGCAAGTAAGACTGTCCTCCATGATGGACTACCTACCTATGGGTCTTGAAATGGCTTTAGAGCAAAGGTTCTCAGTTGGTGGGTCTGGACTCAAAAGTGGGTCTTAAAGTCGTTTGAAGTGGGCTGTAAATATGTGTCTGGCAAAACAATGTGTGAAATAGTCTTATGAGGTGCTTTTTAAACACGCTTGATTTTCTATGTTTCTTTTTTCTTTCCTCTTCCTTAAGGTCCTAACTGCACTTTCTATTCACTGCATTGGTTGATGGATAGTGCTTGGTGCAGTGCTTGGAAATATGGAGATGATTGGGATGGGGAGAGCTGAGTCTGTTTCTTCCTCTACTTGTATTGTTGCCTTATCTCTGCAGCATGTTAGAGATCAAAAAAATCTGCAGATAGTCTGTAAGAGATGTGTCTTATATTATTAAATCAGCTGCATAATGCAAGTGATGTAGTAACTGTGTATTACTGGCTACCGTTACTGTGGGACACCGCATCTGTCAGAACAGAAATACACACTAAAACTTTCAAAATAAAGTCTGATTTAACTTTTGGTTAGGTTAGGGTACGGGTTAAGGGTCAGGATATCAAAAGTTAGAGATTAAACCTGACTGCAAAACCTGATTACAAAATTGTAATAAAAATTGTAATAAAACAGAGAAGAAATCTTCCTACAGGAAGTGAGCTTGTCCTCCATGTAAACACTCTCATGCAGCACACATAACTCATGTAGCTCTGTTAGCTGCATAAGCTACAGAGATAGCATAGCTAAAATATATAAAGCTAAAGCTCACGAAGCCCATGGATATATATTCTAATGCAACTACATAGCAACAATATCTATGTTGCTGTGTTGGCGGTAGCTATATTTGCTTTAGCTATATTGTAAAAAGTAACATAGCAACATTGGCTTACATAGACATGTTTATTACGTCACTAGCGTAGCTATCTTAGCCTGAGCTAAAGCCATCCATCCATCCATCCAGAGCCTATTCCAGCAGTAATTGAGCAAGAGGTGGGGTACACCCTGCACTGGTCGCCAGTCAATTGTAGGGCTGACATATAGAGACAGACAACCAGGCACACTCACATTCACACCTACAGGCAATTTAGTATGATCAATCAACCTAACGAGCATGTCTTTGGTGGTGGGAGGAAGCCGGAGTACCCGCAGAGAACCCACGTATACACGGGGAGAACATAAAAACTCCACACAAAAAGGCCCTGACTGGGAAGCGGACCAGAAACCCTCTCGCTGTGAGGCAACAGCACTAATCCCCGTGCTGCCGTGCAGCCCCTTAGCTAAAGCCATCAAGCCTTCTTAAATAAGTCCATACATAATTTACCCCTAGGTTAGACCTCTAACCTTTTTCTCTGTTTTATTTATGAAATGTTGCTTAGTCTGTTTGCAGTGTTGTTATTTTGTGAAATACTGCCAAACTTTGTAAAATCTAAAACTGGAAACACATTGTAAATTATGGCACTTCTCTTCTGACAGAGACAGGGTCTCACTTTAACAGTCTGTATGAGGGGGAGTTTGAGATGTACCATCTGTAGCCACACTGTCTTGTTTTACTGAGAAAACTAATTTCATTTCCAAACTGCTGTATTTATCCAAGTTCTTCACATAACCCTAAATTTCCCCTTCTTGACATACATTTGAACACATTATGATGTTTTTTTATTTACCTTGGTCTGATAGTAATCCAAGCTGATCTTAAACAGATCATAACTGTTATGCCACTTCATTTATTCAGCAGATTACTTGTTACCTTGCTAGTTTCAACACAGATTTCAATACCAAATTACTTTTTTTAATGAAATGGTACTGACTAAAAAGTTTGGGGGATTTTATCACAGGTGATGTGGGTGGAGAATGAGGATTACCGAGTCACAGCAGCGAAGGTGACACAAGTTCTTTCAAGACAACAGTCAGTCTATTTGAATGTGATTCACAAAGCTAATGTGATTAATACTTATGGCAACTTAATTATCCTTTTATTGCACCACAGGCACATATAGTGCTTCTCTCAGCAGGGGAAACAAGCTTATTAAGCATAGGTGATCAGATTGGTGATTACAAGCATTATCCTGATCATGTTTTAATGAAACTGGCCGACAATGATCAACTCCCTATCAACTGAGACATCTCTGGTAGAAATAAAAGGAGAAGTGAGGAAAGAAGAGGAACAGGAATTCTTTTTAATAAAGGAGAAGAAGAGGAGACAGGGGCAGGAAAAAGAACAGGACGAGGTAGAACGGAGAGAAGACGAGACGAGGATGAATACAAGAGTAAGAACAAAGAGGAAAGCAGATTAGAGAAAGATAAGAGGATGGGGAGAAGCAGGAATCCTAAAGAATCAATGAGTAGAAGAGATGAAAGGATGAATGACGAAAAGAAAAAAGTAGGGTTGGAGATGAGAAGGAAAAAAGGAGAGAGGATGGGACAAGGGGAAGAAAAAGCAGAAAAAGATAACAGAAAAGTGAAAGGGTGGGGTGAGAAGAGGAAGAGTAATAAATATAGGAAGTAAGGAGAGGGGTTTTGGCATGTGAAGAAAGAGGAAGTGATGATATGGAGAGGAAGAGAGAGCACAAGTTAAAAGGAAAGGATGGATTAAAAAAGGAGAAGAATACTGAAGATAAAATGTTAGGAGAAGAGGAGAAAAAGAGTGAAGAAAGATGAAAGGGCAATGAAGATGAGGAGAAAGCAAAGAGGCAAGAAAACCAGAAGAAAAGGTGAGCTTAAAGAGTAAGGAAATGGCTGGGGAGTTAAGGGGAGAAAAGAAGGATGAGGGGGAGAAAGGTAAGGAATGAAAAGAGAGAAGATGAGGACAGTCAAGTATGAGGATGAGAGGGGTTCTGGTTGTAAATCACATGGATATCTCTGTGCCTCACACCCTGCAGCTGAAACAAATGTCCACAGCAGAACATCTGTTGTGTTTGGCCGCTGCATCCTTCCCACAGCTCCTCTTTTCTCCTGTCCTCCTCAGCCGACCCTCTGAAAAAGCATTTGACTCTTCCTGTGAAGAAAATTTTGATCTATCTCTTAGGTTTATCCTTGACCTGGGAGGAGGAGGAAGAGGAGGCCTGAGGCATTGAGAGGAGGAGGTTACTAATATATGAGTTTCTGTGTGTGAAGCAGCTGCCCTGCAGAAACCGGAGCACTGGATCGTCACATTTTTCTCCAAACACAACACGGGCTGTCTCTAATGTGTGGTTATTATGGATCAGGGCTCTGCTGATTCAGAGATGATCTCATGCTCCTCTGGCACCACATTATCTTCCAGTCGTCCTGAACAGCATCTCAGGTTCATCTGTTTTTATGGACACTAAAGAACAGAAAAATGAACTGTCTGTCCAGGGAAAACATTTAAAAAGTGCAAAACAGGGATTTTATGAAAATACTCTCCTTGTGGAATTTTTTGATCGTGGTCAGCTGAACTGAAATAACTGTGTCGACATATTAGACCTGCCACAGTCCTAAAAAACATCCTGCTTCATGGCAGAGCATACGTTAAGATTCAAGGTCATGATATTAATTATACCCTGGATAGACAAGTGAGAGTCTTTTGCCACAAAGCTCTATTTAAAGGGTAACATAAAAATGCATTTAAGACCTAACAGAGTAAATATAAAGGTAAGTAGACAGTAACAGTAAACCATTGTTTTGTTTCACTGACAAATTTCACATAAGGAAGGTAAAAAGCTGTTGAAAGTGGCATTTTAAATCACACTGAAAGCTATGCACAAAGCATTCTGGGAACACTCACATTGGCAACCAGGTAGGCAGCCTTTACTGGCTTTTCACCCTCATTATAAGAAATTCATACATGCATTTTTTTTTTTAACAAATGACCCCTATGGGGTGCTGTTTTATTGAATAGAGTCCTTAATTCAAATAAAAAATAAGCAACGGGGGTGGTGAGCAGAGCATCTGTACTCTACTTGGATACGACTAGTGCAACCAATGAATGAGATACCACAAAAGAACCGAAGATCGTGCTTCCTTTTGTAACAATCTTCAACATAACATCCAGTGATTCCACAGCAGTGATAAATAAGTCATGTCTTTGTATGGCAGCTACTATGACATGTTGAACTGAAGATTTTTTTTTACTTTGAGGGAGCTATTTCAGTTTAAAAGTTCTGCATTTTGTACCTTTAACTAAAGGGACTGTTACACTAGCCAAAAAATACTGACCACAGTCAGGCTGGCTATCTAGCTCAGGATGATTTTTATTACATAACTACACTCACCCATCTTTGGTGTAACATGTTACTGTAATTCCGTTATATTTCTTTCTATTGTTATGAAGCAGTGTAACATGTTATTGCTGCTGATCTAGTAATCACATTACCTTTACTGTAAAATATTAATCTTCTTACTTGCGTTACTGTAAATCATCCAACTATGTGAAAAATAGGAGCATTGAGACTTACTGAATTTGGTGAATGAAAAATTAGCTCGAATCCTGGATAAGGGAGAGCAAAATGATGGAGTGGTTCCTATAAGGTCAGCTTTACATGAGTGGAGATATGAACACTTTGGATCTGTTGCACGAAACTGTTTCTTGGACAGAAATGACGCCAACGATGTGAACTCTGCATCAAATCTTTCCAAACACCTGAAAAGACAGCGACACAAAGCTTGGGTCCTCGGAGCCCAGGTGAGGCTCAAGATAACAGCCTGTAGCCAACACCTATAAAGCAGCCAAAGCTTGATTTTCAACAACAGCAACAGGTAGCCAAAAAGCTGAAATACAGGCTTGTGGCAGCATATAGCATGGAGGAAACATTTACCTGCTTTGTTCCTGACATATTTTTCTGTGAGGTGCTGTTTTGGTATGATCTTCTCAACTTTGCTGTCACATTTTTTTTGTATTAAAGAGTAGAAGGAAGTAGAAGAAGGATTTGTGCTAATTATCGTGTTATGTAAAATCATCAGGAGGTAACAACTGTCTTTGATGACTTTATTAACACAACCTAGCACATGACAGACATACTCGACTGCTGGCTAACTTCTCATGGAGCACATATAAGTCCTGTCTTGTAACATCACTTCTTGTGTTAACATCACTCATGTATCCTTACGTCTTGAACTGCATGTAATAGTGCCATTACATTATATGTACTTATAAGGTTAAACATTGTATTTTCATCCACAATTCAGTTGCAGAAGATCTCAGGTGATAAGGAATGATGCAGAAGTAATGTTTATAGTATTGTAACTAGTTACTTTAAGGTGTGAAAAACTAAGTAATGCAACTCATTACTTTTTTAATGAGTTATGTATTACTTTTTTGAGTGTACCCCTGTCATTAATAAGAATAAGTGCAGTCATTTTTATTTACAGCTTTAGGAAATATTCCCTGGTATAATCGCTGTACAAACTATTAAAGTAGCCTGTAAGTTAACGGTGAGAAAATTAGTCGTCTAAAACTAGTGAGAGATTTACAGACACAATATTTACATCTCAATCTCAAGGTAAATATCTTTTTGTCTCTTGTAGGAAAAATAAATTCTTTATTTCAGTGTATTTGTTTCATACTTACTGAACAGATATGAAGGTTCTTCTGTTCTCAGTTTTAGTTGTAGGACCTAGAAACCCCCTTTTAAGATAACATACAGAGCATAAATGAATCTAACCTCTTTCAAGAAGTGCATAGAATAAAAAAAGAATCACAAATTTATAAGCTTATGTTTAGACATAAGCTTATAAATTTGTGACTCTACTGTAGCACCATTGTATTACCTCCAAAAAGACAAAAAAACATTTCATCTTCAAAGCTAATGCTAACAAAATTGGGAAAAGCTAACTCTTCTTATTTGTTTTAATTCTACTTGTTTAATATGATGGATTAGAAAACCTCTAATTTCACACAGACGCGAAGGATTTTGGTCATGTCTTCAGTTCTGTAGCATTAGATTGTGCCTGTTGTGCTAATTCTGTATAGTTGACTGTTTTGTCTCAGTTTCCTTCATCTGTTTTCTCTCCATCCTACATCCTATCTACTGTCTCCTCTGTCAGCATGCTTCCCGTCCTCCTGTCTGTCTGCAGCACCTTACTAATCAGCTTCTTCACAGTTGCTTTTTGTCTCCCAGCGGCCCCTGGCTCCTGCAGTCCTGTCAGGCATGTGGTCCAATAATAGCTTGGCCAGGTAGCTCAGCCATGTGGAATTTGACATTATGTACCGGGGGCATGTCAGGCCCCCGATGGGAGAGTGTGAGAGGACAGGAGACAGCCAGTGTCAGGGTATTTCAGAGCGCGGGGCTGGATGAGTTTTAGAGATAGGGGTCTTATTGTTTTTAAACACCACATGATAATCTGATTGGACAGGAGGTATATTATGAGTGCTGATAAAGAGTACAACATCACTGGGGCTCTCAGCTACATGCATCACTCTCATACAGATGTTTCTAATAATCTTATTGGACAAGGTCTTTGTCTTAATTGATCAATCTAGTAGGCTACCGCAGCACCACACAGACCACTAAAGCAGCTCTCAGCAGACTCTTGTTCACTGTTGGATAATAAATCAAACATTAAAGATGCTCATCCATAGTACCTAGTAGTTGGTTTGTGGTAACATGTAGACAAAGTGTATTTGAAATCAGACTATCATGAAAGATAAAATCCCCAATGCTAAAATGATGAAACACAATGTTCCCTGCCATTGTTTTTGTGGAGATTTATATACATTAAAAAAAAAAAGAAACAAGCAGAAATGTTGGCAAATCCCCCAGCAAGCGATATGGATCAAATACATGGCTATGTTTGCATCTTAATGCCATCCCTTTTCAGGAGTAATGAAGTAAAATTCTTTGCCCAGATGTGCAAGCCAGATTGAGACTTGTTCTCACAGACTCAGCGCTGTGATTGAAGCCAAAGATGCATCGACTAAATACTGACTTGAAGGGGTACATTTTTATGCAGTCACTTATTTTACAGCTCTTACCTAGCTCTTGGTACCTATTGTGACTATTCCTGGTGTCAACACAAATCCTGAGATAGAATTGGAAAGAGAGCATGAACAAGTATAAAGACAGAAAAGTCTGGAGAGAGAGCTCAGACAGAAGATGAGGGCTTGCATTCACCCCTGTAGCACAAGGCTGTTGCTCTACCTCCTTTTCATGAGGTGAGACAGGAGAAAGAAGAATAAAGGTGATGAGTGGTTTTTGTTCACCTTTATTTTGACTTCCAATTAGCTCATCCAAATCACTGACTGGTTTTAATGACTTCATCTGACAGCTTCTTTAAAAAATATATTGGAAAGCATTTCATCTTAGTCTTGAGCGTTTATCCAAGCGTAATGGTTAAAGGCGGAGCAAGATCTAGTATAATTTTGGATTTTCAAGAGGGAATGTGGTGTTTAACTGATCTATGATATTTACATTTGATCGTATTTGTCAGCAGCAGAAATCTGTGAGAAAGCTGTGCTTGAATATTTCCCTCAGGAAAGCAGATTTTAAGGTTTTATGAAATAAAAAAGTGCTGGCAGATTTTAACATGCTATCTGCTTTCATAACTCTCTCAGGCTGTGTAACAGCCAGCTGGAGTTTATCTGTCCACAGGAAACACAGTGTTAAAGCTTTAAACATACTGTAGGTGTGTTTGTGTTTTTCTATAGCTTGTTCTTTCTTGATCCCTGACAGATAAATCCTCATATACAATCTGCTAAACCACAGGTGGATCTTGTATCAAAGCGGTTGAAACATACACACTGATAAGCAGATAGCACATATTTCACATACATGAAACACGGCTGTTACACTCTACGTACTTTCTCCTCATTCGCCCTCCCCTCCTCCCCCTCCTCCCTCTCTCAGGACCCAGGGCCATTGGCTGCAGGGGGGGGGCAGAGTGATTCATGAGCCAGGCGGAAGGAATGTGTATGAGCACCACATGTCTTTTCAGTTACATGCTTCACGCATACAAACGCGTGCACACACATGGCGACAGGTGCGACGCTGCAGGAGGGTGCGTGGCACTGAAGGAGGCCCTTGTTATCGTTGGCAGCGGACTCTCAGCTGTGCCCTGTCGCACCACTGGAGGCTGTGTGGTCACAGGCTGATGTATGGGCTACTGTATGGGAACAGACACGGCATCACATTCAGCCGTTATGGTGTAACTGTGTAAGAGTGAGCGCAGACGCACTCTGTACTCTGTCCAAGTGTCAGACGAAAAAACTGACCTCAATATGTCAGTATTTAGGAAATGTGGCCTGCTAATAGTCTTAAAACGGTGGGTTCAACATGCATTTGAGGGTCAATTTTACCATTTTATTAAACATCTGAGCTTATTTTAGCCTTTCACAAACTTGAATTTGCTGCAGCCTAATTTGAATCCTGAAATTCTCCAGGCTCAGACCAAAGCCGCTGTACAATCATTACATAAGATTCAATTATTAACCTCCATGATTGTACTTTTCAAATGGGGACTTTCACTTTGAATACTTTGTTTTGTCAATCAAAATGACTGAAAGCATCCCTTTTTTTTTGCTGCTCCCTTCTTGACTGTATTGATTGGGCAGTGCCTTCAGATACATTAATGTTAATGGGGAAAGAACAAACGATCAGCAAGCCAGTACAGGTTTAATATTTTTGCTCAGGTATTTGCAAAGTCACCCACATTTTCCGTTCTAATATTCATCCCTCTAAATGTTCTTTGTGACTCTGAAAACTTTTTTCCAAGTGATGATAATGTCTCCAAAAAGCCTTGATAAATACTTAAGATCTGGAAGTGAGCAGCATAGTAACACCAGGTAAACCATGACACTAAATCTGTGTCAAAAAGATGACATGTAAGTTAGCTTCTCTGGCTGAGCTTTTTTGTTTGGATTTTTAGTTGTGGAAATTTTAAATAAGTCTTACCATGTATACAATTAAGTATGATCATTTGTGATTTCTTTTTTTTTTTAAATTACACAAAATGTTTCTATTTAAAGTAGATGACCTCTTTCTCACCTGCAGTTTTTCCAGAGCCCACAAGGAGGCCGCAGCCCACTGTTTGGGAAGAACTTTGTTAAAGCATTCGACTTCTCTTACATTATGTTTTCAACCCAATTTTTCACTCAATCTTCTTGTTTTTACTACAAAGTTTGTTAGTGCTTTTTTAACAGCTGATGAGATCAGATGAGGGCAGCTGTGTCCTAATCATTATCTTGTCCTGTAGATCCTACAGCCAGTGTTATGAATGCATGCTACTCAAAGGTTTTTTATCTTTTTCTTCTTCAAACTGATGGTCAAGCACACCATATTAAGACTTTATTTGATGCACAGTACTGATTTGCTTTGAGCTTGTGCTGCACCTTGCAGGTATATATGTTTTTGTACCACTGAAATAATAAAGTAAGTTTACATCACTGAACCCATGAGATGGCAGCACTGATGAGCCGAATCGTAGCTGATTTTCAGTTTTTGAAAAATGTAGAACTAGGTTCTTATGGACCAGGTTTCAACCTCCATCCCTACTTGCCTGATTTGGTCTTTGGAAGGATGGGAGTCATAATCAGGAGCATGGCGGATATGACTACAAGCCGACATGCTCTATCTGATTGTCTGGAGACTTAAAATCCACCTCTAGAGCTTATTTTACAATATGATTACAACCACAGATTGACTTCAAAAGCCCCCTTCAGAAACCAAACAGCTGACGTCACTCAGACTCCTTTCAGTCCTTTCAAAATTGTGTGAAATTAACTCACCATCACAAGAGAACTAGTGTTGTTATTCTGAGATTCAAAAAATAATAAGACTTTGAGAAATTACTCAAATTGACTCATGGGAAAACAGAGTAAAATGTATGGATGTACGTCCACCCAGAGTTTCCATAGTGATCAGTGCAAAACATGCTGCAAACACATTTCTTGTTTCTTTTGAGTTGTAATAAAAGTTGTCCAGAAAGAGGTCAAGGTATTCTTCAAAATAACAGTTTCAGTGTTTCTAGAGAGACATGCAGCTGTGTTTCTCTTTCATGTAGTTTTAATAAAACAAATGAAATCCCCTTTTAAGATCATACCTAACTTAGTACACATCAGAAAGAAGTATTTAAATTCATTCTTCATCTTGTCAAACAGCTGTTAGAAAAACAATCTCAGCACAAGGTCCATTTCATCCCTGTTTACACTTTACATTAACACACGTCTCTGATGATCAGATAACACACTGTCAGCTAAGTGAAGTTCAGGTCTAAATGCAGCCAAGTCAGCGCAGAGATCCACATTAAGACGATGAAACATAGAGATCTAATCATGAGGAGCACATTCACATGTAGTCTGGGCTGCATATGTCCACATTCTTTCGGGACTGAGTATGTAAATGTGTCATGGGCCACATTGAGGACCACCTAGTCGATTGACATCCGCTGCATACGTGTTTTACTTAAACGAAGATGAACTAATGGGGTCAGTAAAAGTGCAAACCAAAGAATATGCAGAAGTTGAAATGGTGTGTTTTAAAACTGAAGTAAAAGTAAAGATGCCTGAATTGCAAAAATAACCAGTAAAAGTGGAAGAAAATATTTGACTTATGTAGAATGAAAGTGAAAAAGTACAGGCCCTGAAATGCACCCAGAGTTTAAGGAAATTAAAAAAAAAGCCATCTTGGTTGCATTGCTGCATATTTTGTCTTATATTGACACACTTGGTGGATGGCAGACTAATTTTACTGTGTTTTAACCCTGCAAAAACTTGATCTTATGGACATTTGTATGTGCAAAATTAAATGAACCCCAAAAATAATCAATAGGCTGAATACTACATTGTTTTAGATTGTGATTTCAATGTGCATATGTGCAATAGACTTATCGCAAAGCAGTGTCCCTTAGCTCACTTGAAAACAATTGCTACACTTCCCAAGTTAATGTTGCATTCAGATGGAACAAAATACCAAGACTACGCTGTAGAGATGACGTGATGAACTAATATTACAAAGCTAAGTTTGACCATAATGTTAGTAGCGATTAGCTACCTTTGGATAACGTTACAAAGGTGATGTCATACATGATGTTACTAACTAGGGATGCGGTTAAATTTGTATATCATATTAGCTGGTACAAAAGTTGTGACCTGGTTAAACTAAGTTTAAATTAATTTTTATAAACACGGGCCTGAAATTCAGGTCAGATGCTCTTTAGAACCGTAATAAAGCCTCCTGCCACTAGCAGCCGCTGCAGCTGCCTTCCTGTCAGAGCTATTTGTGGCGCTTCTCCAGACGTAAATATGAAAGGTGTAGTGGTTAGCATGTCACAGGAACAGCATGATGTGACAGTTTTGTAACTACAAAATGGAAATCAAGTTGTGTGAAGGCCGTTTAGGGTTATCTTCTAATATGACTACTCAACCAAAGTGACGAGTAACCACATTAAGCACGGTTTTAATCTGTACAAAGGAAAGAAAGCTGTCAGAGCTAGCTGCTAATGTTAGCCACACTCTACAAAGCATATAGGGCTCACATTATACCTGCTGACACAAAGACCCTGTGATGCATTTGACTGTTTTCTAAGCATTTTCTCCACTTTAGACCACTCGGTTAAATACAAATAAAATGGACATTTAGCTGAATCAGGTAATAGATGCCTGGGAACATCCTTATTGCCATTGTAATGTGTGAGGCTATACTTGTCACTTTACAGCAAACTTTACTAACGCTATGCAGCCTTACCACAAGGCTGACCTTGTGATCAACTACATTACTTAATCCAAAGGAGGTACTTTGCTGTGTTTATGTGAGGTTAAAGGAATTAGGTTAAATACACTTAATTCTGTAGTTATAGCTGTTTTACTACAATAAAACTGCAGGAAAATCAATGTTTCTGATACTTCCCTATGGAGGTCTACAAGCCAGGTATCTCTGTGCATTGTGGGACTACAAGAAATGTGATTGGCTTGTAGCAGTGGAGGGTGGGGCTAAGTGATAGGTCAGTGGTAATGGTAAACTTCTATGTAAATAAAGGCTACAGGCAGCGCTGCTGCCATCGCAGATAGGTCAGACTCTTAAAGCCAAAGCTTAGTTACACAAGGGGAATTTTAAGTGTGTGTACCCCCACTATCAGCAGCCCCTCGTTCCAGTGCTTGTTTATGCAGGCGCAACATATAGGCTATAGTCCGTTAGTGGCATAGATGTGCTGCTGATTGTTGACATACAGCTATAGATGTGCTTCAGTGTGAGAGTCACAGGCAGCTCAACCTGGTTCAGTAAATTTTAAGTAAGTCTCATGGGTCTGATCATGTAGACTAAATGATTAATGATGCTTAAGTAATAGTACTTACATGTGTAATTTGTAAAGTTTACAAAGAAATGTGTTGCTCCACCTGCTCTCAAAAGGAATTAAGCAAGTGCTTGCCAAAATATGAAGCAAGGAAGTGGAACTGATCAACTTTGCCAAGTGTTAACTGATTCTCTTTTGTATGCGAGTCATCAGGTTTTTATTCCATAAGGACAATGAAATGCTAAATAGCAGCAATGTTATCAAAATCAGATTGTCTCTGCATAACTTATCATGGTACCTTTAAAACTCCATCTAATGAGGAAGATTATTGATTCATCCAAAATTGGTACAATTTACATCTCTACATTGTTAGACACTCAACATAAGTGAGCATGTGGTTTCCTGTTATTCAGGCAAACCAACTCTGGATGCTTAAAGACATAAAGAGTTGAACTTTTGTTAATGCTTGTATTTGAGTCGTGAAGTCAAAAGCTGCAGCTTATTTTAGGAATGACAGAGACAAATTACAGTCACTGGAGGACAAAATTGTGTATTCAGAGCAGTATGCAGAGCAGATTCAAGTGATTTAAGCGTTAAATCGACACATTTTATTAAAATCTAATTGGCTGTGAAAATGTTACACAAACGTGGGAATTAAAGAATTTGGCAAGCTCCATGTTGGACTGTAAAGTACCAGCTTTATGTGAAAGTAAATATTAAAATATCATCATAATGAGGTCATGAGGGGATGAGAAACCTCTCAGCTGATGAATACTTAAACTTTACATTCACGTGTGTGGGTGTGTGTGTGTGTGTGTGTGTGTGTGTGTATTTTTCCGTCTGTCTCTCATTCAGACTATCAGGAGGGCAGCACGTCCAGCTGGTGAGAACGAGGAGAGGACAGCGACTGGTAAACGAGGCGATCCGTCAGAGGCTCAGACAGCTGTCTCCTCTGAGAACAGACGTGTTAATAGAAGTATAAAAAATGTACACACTTTAATTGACATCACATGGAGATACTAAGGTCATTTACAGTCTGTTTATATGCTTAACATGTGAAATAGAGCACAGTTGTCTGTCACTTGAAGTACAGTCAGTTGTTTTCTTTGTGTGGATTTATGCAACAGTTCATTATGACCAGACCACTTTTCTACAGCAACCATTGTCCTGTGATGTTGCACTCAGAGTTGGAAAAACAAATGTTTTTGTTGTACAGCTTCCCTGTTGAAAAAGGGACTGTGAAGACAATTGATACTGAGCAGATCTAACCTCACTGAGAAATCTAACTACATTTCTTGGTAAAAACATGTTTATTGATTATAATTACTTTACTGTATTAATTACCTCAGCACCCTAAGTTAGCAACTTGAAGTCACTAGAGTGTGATCAACTCAGGTGTGATTTCATTGGCTGAATCTCAATCTCCTCCCTAAACCCTGAGCCCTGAGCCCTCAATGACTTAACTGACTGCACCTGGAAAGTGATTGAGTGAGTGAGGCTGCAAGGGCTTGAAGGGTTAGAAACAGGAATGGGACAGCCCTTTGTTTTTTTGTTGACAGTCGGCATCTTGTAGAGCTTAAAACAAAGATAAAAACAAGCGTGCCTCACCTACAGACCTGTTTTCTCAGTGGATGAAGGCTGTTTTATATAATATAATTACAGGAAAAATACTTCTTTTTACAACGTCCACCCCTTTTTGCACCTTCCATGTTTTTTGTTTACATTTTCGCTCTTTTCACTTCACTTTTATAGGGTTTACTGGCAGGCATCCCACTTGAATCCCTGCCATACGTCACAATGCAATGAACTATGGGTAATTCCCTAACGCTAAGTCTGAAGAGATGCCCACTCATGGAAAGGGTACATAAAGGGCTCAAAAAGTCAGCGAGAGATCCCTCACGCACTTTATGGTTTGACAGTGGGACAACTCTATGAGAGCAGTCCTACATCACTTCCTGTTGTCTAGAGTGACCACGCCCCTCTTTGGATGAGAACAAGCCCCAAGACTGAATGGTGGTAGATTAGAAAGCAAGCAGTGGTAGCAACACTATTAAACCCTGTTGTGTTTAGGTGGAGACACAGAATATCATTAATGATTGTCTTCAACATGAGGCTCCTATGACCAAATCACAGCAATTCTGATATTCAGAACAACATCAGCCTGCCTTAATCATAGATATTTTTTACCCACTTTTTTATTTTATATACTTATTATGATTTCAGATGTTACCTATGTCTTTTATCATGAACCACAACTCAACAATAATTACTGAAGCTCCCATAGGACTCTTTTGGTTTGCTTTTGTTTTGGCACTTACCTGTGTACAAAGAGGTACTCACATTAGAAGAACGCCATTAAAGACTTAACATGGAACTAACCTACAAAAGCTGCCTGCATGTTAATACCTTGGATCACACTTGAATACATCCTTGCTCTTTTTTCTTCCACAAAAAACCCTTAAAAAAAAACAAAATAAACAGGAAAATAGTTCTAGATATTCTGCTGGTTGTTTTTAACAAATTTATCAGGAACTTTTTACTGCAGAGTCCATGTAGTCTGCTGAGATTTCTCAGGTATGTTGAGTGTAACATTGCTCTCATGCCAGTGTAGAGAGGTCAACTTGACATGTATGAGGGAAGAAGAATCATGAGACTTTTTTCTAGTTAGCCTGTCATCATGCTTAACCATTGAGGTTGTTTCAAGCATTATCTGGGATTTAATAATCATTCTTATCATTTTCATGCAAGAGTTTAAGTCTTAATAGCTCAATCATTAATTATACAATACAGGGGTTGAATTAAGAGTAACTGAGGTACTGCCTCTCACTGACTTACCAGTCTGCTGTTGCAGCCTATTTATCATTTGAAATAAGCTAGCTAGAGGACAATTTAGATGCATTTCCAGTATGGTGATCACCTTATAATGTTGGGCTTCATAAAGCCTATTCAGGAGCAAATGGTGATGTCACTGACACATTGTCCATGTTTAAAAAAAGTGTATAGTTGATGTTAGAAAACCAAATGAATACTTTAGTTCTCAAAGTTATGGTTATCAAAATTTACAATACTTGTCTTTTTTCATACAACATGGTTTAAACAATACATATTCTATATAACTGAAGGTGCAAAAGTTCAACAAAAAAACCTGTACAGTCATATTTTTCAACTCAGAGTTGCTGTGAGCAGAGAGAGAGAGAGAGAGAGAGAGAGAGAGAGAGCATCCAGTGCACGGGTGATCAACATGAAGATAAAGTAAAGGGGGGTGAGAGTTGCTAGTTACAAACAGAGCAAAGGAACAGAGAAATAAGATATTGTCTAATTGCTTCTCAGCTAACCTCGCAAATGAGATGGATTGGCCGGATTCCATTTCTGTTATTAGGTCAATCCATCTTGCAACGCTTCAAACTGAAACATTTATTCCTGGTGATGAAATGACCGGATCAATCAGCATCAGTTCAGGACAAAGAGGCTGTATCACATCTGGCTTTGGCATGAGTTTGATTTCCCACCTGGCTCCACTGGTAGTGAACACCAACAATGGTTTGCTGTTGAGCTTTTGTTATGGAGATTATTCCCCCAGGGTGGCTCACGCCTGCTGCATCATGCTTTTTTTTTCTCTGATTGATCCATAATGATTGTCACTAACAGACATTCTTCCACTCATCCCACAAGATTTTTTTGCCCTTCTCAAACATTATATGGGCTGTTGCCCAGATGGATGTGAAATACAGAACTGTGCAGAACTTTTTGGCACATTTGGGCTAAAAAGGCTCTGAGACTGAAGTGAGGAGTAGATGTGTTAAGTAAGCTACCTGGGGGGAAGAGGGTTGACACAACCCTGGTTGTGCTCTCATTGTCTTTGCATATTACCAGGGGCATGGAAAAATAATCAGCTGAAGAAATAATAAAGCCCACAATGTTAGGGCAGAGTAAGAGAAGGGATGTGGCAAATAAGCATGGCCTAGGGTGTTGTCTTGGTGGGTAGTAGAATTACCATGAGCCCCTTGTCTTGTTGTTGATGTCCCAAGGGCCCCAAAACCACCATGTGTTGACATTTGTCTTTGAGCTTGACTCTGGCTGCCCCCTGTCTACCTCCAGCCCTGAGTTGCAGCGGATGAGGCCCTATGATGAATTCTTTGTGCACTACATGCCTAAAACTTGTGCACATGACTGTATATCCCATACAGTAGATACATGTCTAACTGGCATGTCGGGATATTTAATAGTGGTTACACTCTAAAGAAACTGACACCTGCGTACAAATGTATAGTAAAGCCTGACATGATAAACTTGAACACCAGGTATGAATCACCCACCTGGCTAGAGTTAAGGCAGCTTCTCTTGTTATGTCATTTTAACAGATACCTGGCAGCAAATCACTAGTGTTTTTGGTTGCCATGGTTTCAGTATTGATATTGATGCAGGCTCCAAATGAATGTGTGAAAGTTTCTTTATATATGACAAACTAGAACAAGCACATCATGAAATGCCCTTTGAGAGCACAAACATAAGGTTTTTATAAAATCATAACAACTCATTCCTGGTTTTCCTTATTGGACTGTTTTATAAAATGGAGTACTTTACATTAAACTCCATTAAAGAAATGTTTCCTCTGGGAATATTTCCGCCGATGTTAACCACAAAACTTCTAGTGCCGTGAAACATTAGGGCCCAAACTCTGAGTCTGTACATTCCTGGGCCTGTGTACTGGTTGCTGTCTGCAGCTGTGGGGCTACAGGCCGCTTGATAAATGAACCAATAGCGTCCTGGCTAAGTGATGAATGGACCAATAGAGGATGATGGATAACAGCGGAGGGAGCAAGAGAGGAGAGAGAGGCCGATGGTCTCAGGGAGGCACGAAACATGAATTTAACAGCAAGATGTTAAAATAACGAGAGAGAAGGAGGGATAGAGAGAGAGTGATAGAGACAGAGAAGGCAGGTAGAGGGAGAGTGAGTGTGGGTGTTTGTGTGTGCGTGGAGTGATAAGTGAGGGAGAAAAGGAGTGAGAGTGGGAAAGAGCAATGTGACAAAGTGTTAGCGAGGGGAGGAGAGCTGACAGAGGGAGGGAGGATTTATGAGCTGGCAGAAGAGTGGACAGAGAGAGAGGAAAGAAACAAAGATGGAAAGTAAAAAGAGGATAGAAGAGAAACAGTCTGTGGCTGTGCCAACAGCTCCGTGAGGCCATACTGAACAGAACATGAGCATGCTATCAGGCTTACTCTAATGTCACTCACATGCTGATGTTGAGCAGGAATCTTTATCATATTCTCCTGTCAAGACTGTTATGCTCATGTTTGTGGGCTTAAATAACACAAAGTAGAGCTGCAACTGCGATATAAATCCATAGTTTTGAGAACATGTAGCCATAAAGCAGTCTGCAGAAGTCCTTCGTAATTACATGAAGGTGTGACTTTATTTTAATGGCAATCCTGTTCAAATGTTGAGACTTTGCTGAAAACTGCTGACATAGCTGTTGTCATTGGTCTCTGGCTATACAGGATAAGGTGTGAAACAGAGGGGACACCAGTCACAGGAAGTTGTGATGCATTTATGGTGAAAACAACTGCTTTCACATGGAACTTCACAACGTGAAATCCTGTTCATAATGTTTACTGTTGAGGGCTTCAGTAATGAAGATATCGTTAACGTTGAGACAAAGTTTCTCCTCAGAAAATTTTCAAAAATCATAAAGAAAAACCCTCTTCATCTAAAATGATCTACACTCTATGTAAAGATCAACTTTAATTAGCTCATTTTTTCCCTAAAATTATTTTTGTCCATTTTGCCTTTATTTTTGACTGAACAGCTGAAGAGAGACGGGAAATATGGTGAGAGGGAGAAGGGGAAGACATGTACCAAACATCAGCAATCGATCCTGTGACAGGTTAACCTTGCAAAGCAGATGGGTTCGCCCGTTTCCGTGTTTCTCACTGGCGAATCCATCTTGCAAAGCTCCCATCTGAACCATTTGGGCCCAGTCAGAAAGTGACAGGACCAATCAGTATTGAGGGGCAGTACTTTCAGGCGCATCAGAGTCGTGACATAAGCAAGCAGCGACAAGAGGGCAGTGCAATCATGGTGGAAGACATTAGCGTGCATGCTGCTATAGCATCAGTTTTATCAGAACTTGACGACATTTCTTCGTTAAAAGAAGAACAAAGAACAGCAGTGAGTTGTTTTCTTTTCTAAAACAACATAAGTCATGCACTGACACGTCTACAGTCCCCATGGTTCACGTTATGCCGTTCTCTATGGATTTTACTCCTTGGTAGCAGTTATGAAGTCACGTGTTTTGCTGCTCTGATTGGCCTGTAAAGATGTGACAGACAGAACGTTAATCCAATCACCCTCTGAGTTTTTTTTTACGAAGGCTCTGCCCTTTCCTAAACACTGTCTATGGTTGGTTTTCCAGATGGATGCGTGAAACACATCCATCTGGTGTGTCAGGTTAGCAACAAGTGCGTTGAGCACTTTAACCTCTGTATATGGGCGCCTGCTTTGCCCACTGAGCTGATCCTTGGCCTGGCCATACTGTATCAAGATTTTATTTTTATTTTAAAAACTGTGCTACTTTGGTTCCATTGCAAAGTGTGTCTTCCACTCAGGCTTTAATCCCCATAGTCTTACCAAACATCTTGTATACTACACTAATCAGCTAGATTAGTGGTTCCCACCTTTTTTCCTTAGGGCCCCTACTTGTATCTAAGAAAGCCAAGCTAAGGACCCACATGGAAAAATTAAACATCAATTTTAATTGTTTTATTGACAAAATACCAACATAATAGACCTACATACACTTGTTCTTGACAAGACATCTAATTATAAATTGGCATTATTATGACTGTGTAATAGGGCCACTCTAGAAAGAATTAAGAGGGTCTGTTTATTAAAAAAAAAAAATCCAAAAGGCTTATTTATGAGAAAAAAACATGTTTGTTTTCCACTTATTATTTTCAGTTTGATATTATATTGAAGAGACAATATTGCAGGGATTTTTTCAACATGTACCACTCCAGTCAGGTGTTCTGGTTGTTCAATAATATCACACTTTGACCAAATCAAAACAGTGCTGGTATTCAGAGCATTAGTCCTTCTTGTGTGATTTTTTTACTAGCATGTTTAAGTCAAGAGCACACCTTTTGACAGTTTTATCCCTTGAGTTGCTGCTAGCATGGTAAATAAGAGGAAACAGAACAATGAATGGAATAAGTGCCAAATGAAAAATGCATCGTTGATTTAACTTGTTTCATGCATTTAAATTTATGTTTTAAAGTCTTGTGTTGTATACTACAATACCACAACTATCCTGCCGAGAAAAACAAATCAGAGCATAAAAACTCACCTGGCAACCCTGCCAACAGATTATACCAAACAAAAAGACCTTTTATTTTTCCTCTGGGACAGAAAGTATATGAACACAAACCGGCAAAAGGAAATGAAAAAGTGAGACACGATTCTGTTAAAAGAAACTCTTTTGAATCCACGGGAGATTAAATCGTCGTCGCGTCTCCTAATCAAAACACAGGAGAAGACGGGGCATATTTTCAGGTCTCTTGAAGATGTGTGCAGTGGTTTTCATGCGTATCAAAACCATCCTGATGCTTTTCTCCCTGGCAAGTCACAACTGAGCCACGGGTGTAATTTCTGCTGCCAAAGCCGCTTGATATCAGTAATAGCTACAGGGTGCAACTTCATGCCGCACAGAGCTCCATAACCTGTGGCAACTTGGCAGGCAACCTGTGAGGCAGTCATGCAGGTTGCTCTCCAAACAGCTCTGTCAACACTACACAACAAAGGAAGACTGATTAAAGTTAGGGGGCGTCTGCACACCTGTTCATGCTCTGATATCAAAAAGAATCTCCTGTTTCCATTCACAGGCCCGACGTCTTTCAGAGTCTGTGGGAGTCATCAGGAGCAGCCGAGCACAGAGGAAACTGAATGGATGCTTCGTACACGCAGCTGAGTGATCTTCCTGCTGTTTGAAGTGGATGATGGAGAACATGTGGGTCAGTTTCCACCTCCTGGAGTTAAGGCTTACCTTCAAACAGAATGTCTTAATGTGCACAGAGACAGAGGAGGAGAAACAGGGAGGACAATGAGCAGGCAGAAGATAAAACAGAAATCAGAGTGAAGAGTTGCCGGAGAAAAGACAAAGCAGATGATGTAAAAGTCTGTAGAAACAGATAATGGCAGAGACTTACTCCATTAGAGAGAGTTTCATCAGTTTATTTCTAATGGACAATGCATGGATACTGTTGCATCCAATAAGAGTGCAATATATACAAGATCTAGCCATGGCTTATTTGCAGTCCTTGTCACTGGTAAGGCTTTTAAGAAATGATAGAATAAAAAGGACACATAAGACAGAAAATTACAGCAGACATGGATAGGCAACCACATACATGCATAAAAACAACAACAGCAAGGCAGACAGGCAGCCACATACATTCATAAAAGCTAACTGTAGTGAAGACATAAACCATACACTGTAGAAGAATTGGACAAACCCTGTGTGATGTCAGCCGTCTGTTTACAATAGGCGGACTCAAACTGCTTTGGAAGCCAATCCGCGGGGGCTTCCATATTGAAATCGCCGTCTCAATCAAACTTTGGATCAACCTAACGGCCCACCCACTAAGCTCAACTTCCTGTCAGCTTGCTAGCTAGCATTCTGGTTGACAGAAACATAGCTTCTGTCTGTTGAGCTATCTGTCAATCAAATGAGACACGCCAATCAGTCCGCAGTGAGGTTTTTCCTAAATATAATCTAAGCTATCATGGTACAGAAAAATTCACCCCCCGTACAGTGAGAGCACATGAAGACATTAGCTAATGAGACACGTTTCGTTTTTTGAACCAGGCTGTAAACCAGTTTATTTCTAGTGTAAAAAACGGCTTTTTAACAGGTGATCAGACGGGACTTCCGGTGTTCCTGCAGCCAGCCTCAAGTGGACACTCGCTGTACTGCAATTTTTTTGCACTTCTGCATTGGCTTCATTTTTCAGGACCGGAGGTTGCCGCTTGACATAAACATGCAGATTGATGGCAATGACTAAAAATAACAATTAAAAATGGCATTTACTGTTCCTTTCAATCCTAAAAATGTTCCTGTTTCGGTGGTTAAGTTCATGTAATAATTGTAATCAACCTTTAAAAGCGGGTTTCTATCAGAGCAGGAAGTCAATAACCTTCAGTTTAAGGCTCTAGAAAAATCCAAAATGACAGAAAAACAGTTTTGAATGCAAAATATTGGAATTTTAAAATTTGAATAAAAAAGATGTCATTAATCACAATGAACTACTTCTTTAATTAATTGTGATTTTAAAAGTACCCTTTGAAAGCCCTAGTTTCTGTATGTATTTGTATCTTGCCTTCCTCTGTCAAGCTCATAAATGTTTGATCAACATCTTCCAATAGTTGATGAGAATGACTGATTTTCCACCATTCAGATTTTTTTACATTATTCAAATGAAAATCTTGCTTTGGGTCATTAGATGTAATAATATTGCACATTAAAGTATGGGAGATAAAGATCCAGTCATTTTTAAGTGGAAGAGATACGACGACCCAAAGTGGCAACATCCTCACGCATTTTATGCTATTTTTCAAAATATCTGTCAGTCATGACAACATGTTGAACTTAAACAGACTTGGCACTAGACATTTTGAGTAGAAAGGCAGAGAGGCAAACATTTACGAAGGTGAAAAGAAGAAAAAAAAAAACAAGAGAGAAGCTCCTTACTATAGGCTATTTTTGTGTTTGTACTTAGTGATGATGTGTTTTGTTGGCAGATCCCTGCTGGTAGAAGAAACTTAGCAGTGGCCAGTGGTAGCTTGCAGTCAGTTCACAACAGGAAGTTATGAACTATCTGGGACATTTCTCCAGCTATTTTAATAGTTTGGTAGCAGCAGTCATGTTGTTTAACAGTGGATTGTTAACCCTTAGTAACAGGCGGAGGTTGTCTGTGTTGTCCTGACTGTACTACTGTGAGGTTGTGACATCTTCTCCAAACTGGATAAGAACATTATGGAGACCAGTGAAGCCGCCTTCTGATGGCTGTTAAAATTAATGCAGATTCATGCCTTGTCCACAAATATGAGAAATCTCTTTTTTGTTTTAAAAAAGTTTTTTATAAACTTGGCACTGTTTCAGGAAATGTCTAACCTGACACACCAGATGGATATGTGAAACACATCCATCTGGGAAAGCTTGAATAGGAAACGTTTGAGAAAAGGCAGAGGCTTTGAAAAATCCTCAGAGTATGATTGGGTGAACATTCTGTCTGTCACATCTCTATGGGCCAATCACAGCGACAAAGCACATGTCATAGCCCCTAGCAAGCTGCGCGTGTGCAGCTACTGATGAATAACGTGAAACTTTTTTTTTTTTTTTAGGATTTCTTTTTGGCCTTTTTTGGACAGTGGATAGAGTCGGAAACAGTAAAGAGACCGGGGGGAGACATGCAGGAAATAGTGCCATGGGCCAGATTCGAACCTGGGTCGCCTGCGTATATGGCGCGCACCTTAACCACTTTTTTCAATTTCTGACTGGGCCCAATCACTTCAGAAAAACAAGGAAACGGGTGTATCCATCTGCTTTGTAAGGTTAGGAAATGTCTGTATAAGCACAAAACCATTGAAAATGCTGTATTATATATGCCAGGCCTGTAGGTGGCGCTGTAACGCTGCCACAGACAAACAGCAAAAGCAGAGAAAAAGGTTGTGGAGCAGGTGCACCCAAAACTTTCTTCTGGCTGCCTTTCTGGTTGCACCCTGTGGTGGATTAAAGAGCATGTGGTGTGTGCTGCTCTCCATGATCGCTGGTTGCTCAACGGTAGTAGAGGAGCAGAAGATTTGCTCTAAGAGTCTTAATAAGCTCAGCAAAAACACCATAATGTAATCTGCTATCATTGTTTTTGACGAGGTTAGCGCATGCAGGTTAAAAGGCTTATGATATGATTGTTTGGGAAAAGATGCACACTCTGGGACCTGCTTTCAAAAAGTAGTGTTTTTGTGCTCCCAGAACACCAGTTCCATGCGGATGAAATGCTGATAAACTAAAAAACTTTTGTGAATACTCCTAAACTTGTCTCCATGTGGACGGCCCCTGAAGATTAACCTTTTATGCTTAGGTCATACTACACAATCTTGTGCCTGTTACTGTGCTTACTGTGTCAAAGAGGTGATCACAGAGCCATAGATTCATGCTAATGCGCCTGGTTGCTGAAGTATGCCTACTAATTCTCCACAACATTTATCATTTTTAGTCTTTGAATGTTTCACAAAGGCAGGAATGTTGTTGCCAGAGCTTGGAAACTTGTTGCATCTCCCAGCACAAACTTATTCATTCTTCCTTTTCTTTGCCATTTGGTTTGTTTACATATGTGACTTTTGCAAATGCAGAGCCCTCTGCTGTCATTTGAAAAAGATGATGTATGGAACATTACACTGGATAACTTTTCAGGGCTGACTGGTCCCAAAGGCCAACAACTGTCTTTCAGGCTAATTATGCTTAAGACGTGTCGTCTAGCCTCAGCATAAGTCTATGATCCAACCACTACACTTCTATGCTTTTTTGAAAACTGCTCTAGAAGTGCAAGTAAACCAAGCCCACAAAGTGAGTACTGTTGTAAGTAAAACCATTCTCTAATGGTCTGTTTCGTCTATATTTCCATAGAGAGATGCAAAGATGGTAGAATTTTGATTCAAATCAGAGAAGCTGTTTTTGTGTCTACATGCCCTTCGGTCAGTTAATCTCTGAGTATTTCAGAGGCACCATCTATCTTGTTATTTTGTGCGAGGGGGCTGAACAACAACAAAGCAGAAACTTTGACTTTGACTCTCATGGTCTTTTAACGTATGATTCATCACTGAAGTTCTCTCATGTCTTCAGCTTCACTAACTGTATACAGACAGAACTGGTATCGTTTAAAGCCGAGGAACAACCTGCACCATTAGTGAAGAGAAAAACAAAACAAGACAGAGCTATTACCCAGCTTCTCTTTAGGGGTTGCCATGCTCCTGTCAGTGTAATGAGACGAAAACAAACAGTAACTGTAGCCCTCTGTCTGTGTATGTGAGAGAGCAGACGTACTATAGGCTTGTGTGAATCTGCAGCTCTCTCTTGTCTGCTATCAGTGGCAGTCACTTAGAGAGTGTGAGTCAGTGTGTTTACTGTTTTCACAGATGGAGCTCTGACACTGTCTGGATAACTGAGATAAATGACTCGCACTGCGGCTCAGCAGATGGGAAAAACAACAGCCAGCCACGCACACTCACACACATATACAGTATGCTGAAATTAAACTCCATATACTTTCTTATTTTAGATAACAGCGGAGCAAGGAAAGTGCAGGAAAATGGAGCTGCTCATTAGTGTGGAACAAGGCGTAGTGATTGGCTCAATAATACCGCTGATGGAAATGAACTAAATGAGAGCTCATCTGAAATCAATTAATGTGGCTGCTACTTTTCATTTTCACATAAGAAAGAAGAGAAAAAATAAAAACATCATCAGTTTGATGTTTGCCCCTGTGCAATAAGTTTCACATGATAGATGGATGCCATGAATGAGTAAATGTGTCACCCAATCCACCATATTGCTGTCTATAAACTACTATCAGAGGTTAATGTTGTTTAGTGGAGGCCACCACAGCAGGTGGGCTTCATTCACTCTTGCAGCCCGGTTAGGCCTGCAGCTCCTGAATAAATACTGCCCCCATGTGGACAAAACACTGAAGCTAAGTGTCTGTCACACTCAGAAAAAGAAACCAGACCTTTTCTCTGTATTCTGAGGTGACAGTCCAACATTACACCCACCGATCACTTTATTAGGTACACCTGATCAACTGCTCATCAACATAAATATCTAACTAGACAACTGGAAGGCAGCAGCTAATGTATTCAGGCATGTAAACATGGATAAGTTGATCTGTTCAAGGTCAAAGTGAGCATCAGAATAGGGAGGAAAGGTGATTTAAGCAGCTTTAAGTTGAGATTTTCATGCACAGCCATCTCCAGGGTTTACAGAGAATGGTCTGAAAGACTACACATTGAGCGGGAGTCCTCCGGGCAAAATTGCCTTGTTGAGGTTAGAGGACAGTGACCAGACTGATTTAAGCTGATATAAAAGGTGACAATAACTTTATAAGTTACATCTGAGGAATGCAGAAGAGCATATCTGGATGCACGCCACGTTGAACTTTGAAGCAGATGGGTGATGGTGTCAGACAAGCACAGCTAGTGCCACTCCTACCAGCTGAGAGCAGGAAACCTAGGCTACATTTTTATGTTACCAGTTCATTACAAAAAAATTGGGATGTACATTATTATTGGCATGATATTAGTATCAGTAGGTTAAAGGGTTAGAGAGGGTTGGTTAACGTTTTTTCAAAATTTCTGATATTTTCAGCTAATGTGTAAACAAGTTTGTGCAGAATAATGGAGAATTAATTAGCCGACCCTAGCTGAAGTTTACTATCCTCAATCCTAAAACTTTAAAGTTTGATCTTTGGACTGACGCTTTAGGTCTGAACTACAGCTAGTTTATTTTTTACTCTTGAAAAAATGTGCACATTTTCATGATTAACTTAGGGAATCACCTTGTAAAGCTGTTTTTATTAAGAATCTATTTTTGGACTTTTTAATGCTTTAATAGATAGAGACAGGACAGTGGATAGAGTTAGAAGCAGGGATGGAGAGAGTATAGAATAACGTGGAAAAGGAGCCACAGGTCATATTTGAATGCTGGCGGTCTGCATACATGGGGCACAATCTGACTGCAAGGCCTTCTGCGCCCCTATAAACCTGTTAATAGGAGAAAGGAGTTCAATAACAGATCATCTAGCACAGGAGAGACTTGTTATTTATTCATTGTTATTGTGGTGTTTGATATCCTGGATTAGCCCCCAATTTTTTATGACCTGGCTCTAAAGACATGACAAAACAAGAGAGTGCAAAAATATGAATGTAAAGTTTAACAAGTGAACAAAATAGGGGCTAAGCTAACATAAAGCATAACTAAATGAAAACATGGTGTGATGAGGAATTGCTACGTTGCAGGTTAAGAGAATGTGAGGACTGACAGCCAAGCCTCATACACCTGAGGGACTGGCCAGGACCGCCCAGGTGTTTAAGGCATACTCTGTATCATCCAAGATTGTCTATTTTGTGTTGTTTGCTGTGACTAATGAGGTAGGGATGAAATTGTCTGTATGTTTTACTTCAATTAATATTGTATGAACTATTTGTATGTGAACTATTTTATGTTCCGGACCCCAGGAAGAATAGCTGTGGCCATGTGCCAATGCTAATTGGATCCCAATAAACAAACACTAGCACAGGGGCAACACACAATACAACAGCAGGCCCTAGAGGCAGGACGCTGTCACAGTATTCATCAGCTAAAACAAAAATTTTTAAATTTAAGCACAACAGCAGATATCCAATATTGTTCTTCCCTACAAAATACATTTTCTGTAGTTATGGGAATTCCAGCTTTTTCAAATGATCTGGATCCGTTAGCTCAGCTTATCATGGAGAGACAACTCTTCATGTGATAACATTTTGCCTTCATTAAATCAGCCAAATGTAGCAATATTTGATGATTTATATTTGTGCTGGTATTTCCTTCCAAGTGAGCTTACTTTTTTAATGAATGAAAATCTAACGTAACATTTGTGAAATATCCCATCTCCCCAAGAGAAACGTCTTTAAAACGGGATTGGGAGACAGTCTTTCACATGACGGAGCTGGCTCTTGGAACCAAACAACATTCATCACTAATTCATTAGACTCTTTTGTCTTCAGTACTGGACTTAGACCCTTTGTTGTTCCTGTTGTTTGCAAAGTCAACTAACCTTTATTTGAGGAAACAAGTATTTTATGTCTGATGATTGGCGTATGAATAGTAATTTAATGTTGTAAAGGAAGAGGGGAGGTGTGCAAAAAAGTAGCAGTATCAAAGGGCAAAAATAGTGCTCCTACAATAATTATTGCGTACTTGAATCTGCATTAAAGTTGTGGCAACTGAGAGGAACAACTATTGGAAAAGCCGCTTCCTTTACTAACACAGTTTTTAGAGAAAATACATGCAGTCACTGTCTGACAATGATCCTGACCTTGGGTTTCACACTGCACACCTTTTCCTTTGACACTAGTGGGTCGACACACTGCAGCTGCCTTTGTAAGGAATGTAATTTACACAGTGTACACATAATAATTTGTCACACTATTTTGCTATGCCATTGCTCTCTGAACTTTGCTACAGACACTACTGTAAACATCTTTGCTTATTGTATCTTTTTATTAAAAAAAAAAAGGACTGTCTTGTACAAGAAATTTTCCTGTGATCCACTGAGCATTGAATTTACATATATTCTGGATTCAACTCTTACAAAGTGGAACATTTCAACACTTAGTTTTTTACATCTTCATGATTATGGCTTACAGGTTTCAATAATTGAAACTCCACTACCTCAAAATATTAGAATACTATGGAAAAGTCCAATTTGCAAAGGTTTTCTGAGCTTTCATTCTCTTATTGTAGTTCAGTGGTGAAGACTGCTGACTTGACAGTTGTCATTTTTATCTCCTCCACAAGGAGGGTAAGCTACAGAAGGTCACTGCTAAAAGAGCAGGCTATTCTCAGAGGCTGTATCAAATCATACTCATGGAAAGTTGGCTGGAAAAGAAAAGTGTGGTAAGAAAAGGAGCACAAGCAACAGGTTTGAGCTAAAGCCTTCAAAGAACGGTCACACAAAGCAGATTCAAGAACTTCAGGGAGCCTCACCAGGAGTGGGCTGAGGCAGGATTTTGGGTATCAAGAGCCACCACACACAGACAGGTCCAGGAAATGGGCTACAAGTGTCATGTTCTTAGTGTCAAGCCACTGCTGAACCACAGACGTCATCAGCATCTCACCTGGGCTAAGGCAAAAAATGAGCTGGACCGTTGCTCAGTGGTCACAATCCAAGGTGCTTGAAGTCCAGTAGTTTCAGTTTCCAAAGTCAGTGATGGTTTGGGGGTCCATGTCATCCACTGCTGGGTATCCACTGCGCTTTATCAAGTCCAGAGTCAACGTTGTCAGCCGCATGCCAAGAGATTTAAGGGCCCAGCAGATGGAGACACTAATTTCCTTTTCCAGCAGGAGTTGGCACCTGCGCACAGTGAAGCCCAAACTACCAGAAACTGACCCTGACCCTGGTGTTACTGTGTTTGATTGGACTGCTGACTGGCATGACCTTAACCCCATAGAGAATCTCTGGGAAAATGTCGAGAGGAAGATGAGAGACACTAGGCTCAACAATACAGACGAGCTGAAGGCCACTATCAGAGCAACCTGGGCTTTACAACACCCCAGCAGTGCCACAGAGTGATTGGCTGAATTCCTCGTCGTCATTTGAGCTAAAGGAGTTCCAATAGCCAAGTAGCCAATGCATAAATGAGCATTGTTTTCCAGGTCAACATTTGGGTTTTTATTCCTTATTTTGGACTGGTGTTTGTGATATTCTAATATTTTTAGAAAACTAATTTTTGTGAGCTGTAAGCTGTAATCATTTTTGTATGAGATGAGTCTAGAATCATATGAATTAAACTTTCTTAAGTAAATCAGAGGATCTAGAAATTGTATTACATGTTATAATGGCACATTGGCTTGTATTCTGTAGGATGTGGTTGGATAAAGTAGGATGTTTACCACACTTAAGTATTTTTAATGTTATATCTCAGACTTTGGGGCACAAGCTTTGCTTTTGACATTGAATAAATAGATGTTTCTTTCAGGAGTCAGAAACTCTGTCACTTAAATTGCATCGGACATTTCAACGTCTTTTAGAGCTCTTCTGTAAAGTCTTTTCTTTCTGTGTTTTACCCTTGATCTTTTTTCAGTGTATGTTTTACTACATCTTCTTTTGGCCTGCCACTTCAACTGAACTGTTTTTGATTATAAATTTTCTTTAGCTAGCACATCAGATTCATCAGAAAAAAATATATGTTCATGAATTCTCTTAACCTTACAAAATTGTCCAAAAAAGTGCTAACTGTCGTTGTAATCCTCTGATCATACGTTGACTTCTCTACGCGTTTGCCATCAAGCTTGAACTCTTTCGGAAGTTACCGGGTCATACCTAAGCAGCATATTTCCATGTCAAAGGATAGCACACACACCAGCACACACTCTTATCAAAACACATTTGAAATATAATTTATTGCACATTTAAAGATCAACATAAAGTGGCACGATACCCATTTCAATCCTGTTACATTTGGAACAAAAAAGGACAAAAGAAGTCCTTACAAAATGCTCACACCTTCTGTTTATGATTTTTTTGACTTTAGAACAACATGGCCGTGAAGTTGCAGGAATGCCGGACCCAAACTGCATAGATTCATAAAAAAATAACATGAAATAAAAAAAAGACTGAGACACTTCTTTAATATGGCACAGGAAATCCAATCAGACCTTGGCGTTACTCATACTCCTCATGAGCCAGTCAAACTTCCACTTTGTCTTGGTGACTCACTGGCGGCTCAGTGCGTCACAACAAACAAATGCGTTATTTGTCTTAGAAATAAGTTCCTGGAAACACTCATACATCAAGTCCAATTTAAAATTGTCTTTGCAGATATGATTCAAACTACTTTAGAAGTCTAATATTAAACCAAAAGAAAACATTCCTTACAGCCCTGTTTACAGTAGAATCTTAATGCTGAAACATTTTGGGTTTCAGGCGTGCGTCACTTTAAAAAAAACCTCAACATGGAGGTGCAATGAAAGAAGACTACTAAAAAACAAATTACATGATCGTCACAGTTCTTAGTTTTTTTGTATACTATTTACATCTTTGACCTCATTTTTACGTCATATCACAGCCCAAACTCCTTTAATTCTGGTTTCAGAAACGTCCTCATTATTGATTATGAATTGCAATCAGATTTCACATCATTTTATTTTATTTTCATGGTATTTTGCGCACAGCCATTTCTCTTATGGCTGCATGGATCCTTCATTTCATTACATGTTTCATTGTATTTTTAGGTCACATCATAACTTTACACTCAACAGCCACTTCATTAGGTGTCCCTGTTTAACTGGCTATTAACGCAGTTATCAAATCAGCCAGTCACATGAATGCAGCCAGTGCATTTAGGCATGTGGGGATGGTGGAGACCATGTGCTGAAGTTCAAACTGAGCATCAGTATGGAAAAGAAGGGTGACTAAGTGATTGTGCCATGGTTGGTGGTGGTATGGCAGGCTTTCACACCATGTTTATGCCAAATCCTGTCCCCACCATTTAAATTTTGAGGCTGAAATTGAGACTTATCAGACCAGGCAATGCTTTTTCTGTCTTCAACTGTCTGCATTTTGTGAGATGGTGTGAAATAAAGCTGACAGGAGCGACTCCTGCTGTGGTAGCTGATCTGGGTGGTGTTCAAGATTTTGTATGTTCAGAGATGCTTCTACATACCTTGGTTTTAACAAGTGGTGGAGGTTTCCTTTCTATCAGCTGCAACTCTGACTTCATACATTAACAAGACATTTTTGCAAAGCTGCCACTCACTGCATTTTTTTTCTCTTTTTTAATCATTAACTTTTAGAGTTGCACAATACTGTTGGTATATTGGTTTTAGCAGATATTAGCTTAAAAATTAAACTAACATATTGGCAGATATAAACATTTTTGCAGCTAATTAGGCTATAAAAATCTGTGGTAGCACTTTATTTTAGTGGTCCCTAATTAGCCAGTGAATTTATATTAATAAGTAGTAATTATATAGTAATTTCTCAAGAAAAAGGTGGCACTGAGCAAGTAAAAAGTTGGCATTTTACCCTGCAATAACATGGTAAAATGAAGGGAGTATTAACCTAGTAATACTGTATTAACCATCAAATAATTTCTTGTAATAGAGTGGCAATTCTCTAGTGATTGGGTTTCATTTTACGCTAACTCTAACCCTAACCCCTTTTCCTATAATATTATGACAGTTTTCTGGTAATTTGTTTTTTTTTTTTTTTACCCTAGCTCTAACCCATTAACCCTATCCATAACTCTCATAATACTGTGGCAACTTTTGGTAATTAGGTAGTATTTTACCTGAACCCTTTAACCCTCCAACCCTAACCATAAACCTTGTAATAGAGTAGAAATTCTCTGGTAGTTAGGTTGTATTTTACCCTAGCCCTTACCCTTTAACCCTAACCAAAACCCTCAAAATATTATGGTAATTAGCTGGTATTTTACCCTAAACCTAACCGTAATGGTAACCCTTGTAATACTGTGGCAGTTCCGTGGTAATTAGGTGGTATTACCGGGTTATTTCTGAGAAATAAAATGATTATTTTCTATACAAGTTGCTTGATAATTCCCAGGTTATTTCTTTATTTTGGCTCACTTAAATAAAGTGAGTCCTTCCTCAATAATTTTAAAGAATTTTTAGGGTGTCATTAAGAGATGTACATTAAAGTTAGGGTAAAATACCACCTTATTACCAGAGAATTTCCACAATATTAAAAGGAATTACTTGATAATTAATACATTGATTTCTTGGTAAATACTGCCTTAATATTTCCATATTTCCAAGTTATTATTCAGCAACTTATTACAAGGTAATTATCACTTTATTTCTGAGAAATTACAAGATAATTACCACTTATTTCTATAAAATCACAGGGTAAGGAATGAAGGCCTACTAAAAAGTGTTTATAAATCAGTCTGTGTAAGCTGTAAATATTGTCTGTAAGAAAATAAGCTAGTGGACTTTAGCCTAGACCAACAGACCTACAGTGCTTAACAAATTTATTAGACCACCTGTCATATTTGTCTCAGAGACCATCCAGCATCATGAAGTCCTTTAATGCGGACTCTTTCATTTTTAGTGAGCTCTCCATGTTTTACCATTTTGAACAGGAATGAGGGAAACTAATTTTTCTGTTCAGGAATGCAAGTATATAACTATAATTTGACATTTTAATCAAGAAAAATTAATGTGCTTTATTATTTTTTCAGTTTTTTTTTGTAAATCAGTAAATTTGAAAATTCATGGATAATAATTATTATTTTTTTAGCATTAAAAATATCATTTGGGTTAAAGAGCTTCTACATATTGGTGTATTAACCATTGTAGAAACATAAAAAATGATTTTGGTTATTACCAATGCTGTTAATTTAGGGCAGCTGTGGCATAAACCTTACTTTGGTTAGGGCTAGGATGGTCTAATAAATGTGTTAAGCACTGTACGTCAGCTGAAGTCTTTTTCTTTATTCATTGTCATTCCTTGCTTTTTAATTGGGTTTGAGGAACTAAAGATTTAGGTCTGAATTACATTTTAATATTTTTTTGGCATATCAGATATCAAAAATCCAGTATTGTGCATCCCTATTAACCGTAAACCCTAGAGATAGTCGTGTTGGAAAATCCCAGTAGATCAGCAGATTGTGAAATACTCAGACCAGCCCATGTGGCAACCATGACTCATTCAAAGTCATTTAATCACCTTTATTCCCCATTCTGACGCTCTGTTCAGCATATCATCTTGAACATGTCTACATGTCTTAATACACTGACTGTTGCTATGTTGTTAACTCATTAGAAATTTGGTTTAAGAAGCAGTTGAAGAGGTGTACCTAATAAAGTGATCAGTGAGTATATATCTACTGTTGCTGCATCGACTACTTCTTAAACTAAACCAGTGTGAAATGAGTGACAACCAACATAAATACCTGCCATTTTAAGTGGCCGACATGATACAAAAACCAACTCTAAAGAGCTACAGTATGTACAGTATGACAGTGAGAACTGGCAGCAGTGCGTAAGATATTTATAGATTCAAAATTAAGTATATGTAGATGGTACAAAAGTCTGTTAATGATGCCCTCTTCTTTCCTGAACCTTGAGTAAACAAACACGTGTTGATGTACAGTACAGCATAAATACAAACCCAGCCAATGGTCAAGAGAAGAACGGCACAAAGCATGCTAACTGGTCTTAAAATCAACTCTCATATTAAGTCATAAACACAGTTTTATTGGGGTTACCTGATCAGAGTTTACAGTTAAGTTAGGGCTGCCTGGTTGCATATTTTATGGACAAGCTTCAACATAGTTGTGTCCTGTTAATGTACTATCAGGAAGATTTCAGGGAAAGTGATGATTAAAACAGTTATCTGTTGCCTGTGTAAGAACGTAAAACCCCCAATTAAGCCCCCCCAGTAATAAAACATTATATACATGGACAGCAGTGAAGAAATGTGGTTTGTTTGGCACACAACAAAGGCTTTTACACTCCTCAGTCTCAAGCTGAGTTTGATATTGTGATCAGTTTGGTAGCAGAGACGGACATGTAGTAGGTCACATTGTTTGATGGAAGTTTTCCCATTTATGCCTCAGAGGAAAAGAGCTGATCTTCAACTGCACTTTAGCACGAATGTGGAGTGTGCTGATTAATGCACCTTTCCAGTTAAAATCAAGGTCATAAAATCAACAAGCATTCACACACTACCTGCATCACAAATTATTTTTAATTATCTAGGTTCAGCTGGTTGTATGTTGAGAAATACAGCCAGAAAAAAAGAAGAGGAGGGTTAAACAAGAGAGAAAGGCCTCAAGTTTTGATTTAATTCACCTAATTTTCAGTGTTACAGAATCTGCTTTGTGAGTATGTTTACCTCAGTACTACCTTGATATGGTTCTAACAACCTCTTCTACTCATAGTCACAGAAAATATAAGGAAAACCTTTGTCTGCTACTGAAAAAACCCTTCAATTACAGGATGCTTATTGTCCGAGTAAACATAAATTAAGATGCAAAGAGGAGTTCCAAAGCTGAGTTTTTTGGAGACACTTTTATAGAAGCAGCACTTGAGAAAAACCGGGGAGAGATACTGAGAGTTGGGCAGAAAACTAGAGGAAGAGAGGCAGAAGGGACATAAAAGAACGTTTGAAGAGACGAGCTTTACTTTGGCACCTGAGCCACAGTGGTGGTGCTCTTGTGTGGGCGGAGGAAGGTACCAGACGAGGGTGAAGACACGCGACAGAAGAGGGAAAGAGGGAGGGTTTGGTACAAGTCTGATTGAAATATCCTCCCCTGACCTTCTCTCTTCATCAGGAGGTTTTTTTTCTTTCCCCTCGATTCGTCTGAAATCCTGATTCGGTTCCTCCCACAGCAGTCGCACCTCTCAGAAACATTTACCCGCAAATTTGTAAATCCTCAACCAATCAAAGCCAGAGTGGAGTAGGAGTTCTCCTTCACAGCCTGGTGCCTTACTCCTGCAGGGAAACGTCAGTAAACAGTGAGTGCTTGCAGAAAGGAGGTTCTCCAGCTTCTTCTGTAGAGGTTGCTTTATGGCACGTGAGCTTTTACAGTTTCTATCTCGGTTTTACTTCTACAGAAAAATCTGAAGTTCCTCTCAGGCAGGTTTCACAGGCTCAGATCCTCCCGAAAGTTTTCCTCTGAGGTCGGTTAGTGCAGATTGTTCTGTGTAGAGGTTCCCCCCTCCCCATGTTTGGTTTAGTGTGGTTCTATAGGTTCTCCCCGGGCTGATACTGGGGTTCTGTGGAGGTGAAGTAGTCCTCTAGGAAGCCCTGCAGGTACTCGAAGGTGGGCCTCTCCTCTGGGTCTTTCCTCCAGCAGGAGAGCATGAGCTCGTGTAAGGAGCTGGGGCACTCGGCCGGGCAGGGCATCCTGTAGCCACGCTCCACCTGGTCGAGGACCTCACGGTTTACCATACCTGCACAGAAAAAGAGAGTTAGATTTAGGGGGGATAAACAGACTTTTTCTTGAAAATAAAACAAGTTGTTCCAAAATTTCAAGCCATAAAGACAAATAGTAAGATTAAAAACACTTGATTGTCATTATTTTGATTATTTTAAGACAATGTCACCTGATTATACAAGTATTTAGCTAATTATCTGTCAGAGCTTTGCCTTTAAGTACTTGACATAAAAACCCTGCAGTCTGGATCATAAAAGATGTGACTGCTCCACTCTCTTACTTAGGGGTTCAAAATATTGATTATTTTCACAATCTGCTGGTAAGTCTTCAGCAAAAAAATTCAAGGAGTATGTAAAACATTCCCATCAGAAATACCTCATCATGCAATTTAATTGCAATTTTAATTCTTATGAAGCAGTGTTAATTTCGTCAACTGAAACTACGACTAAAAATGTTCGTTGACAGCCTTTTTTTCCATGACAAAATCTAGAGTAAGACTAACAAAAATAGATCTGTGATGACTAAAACTGACAAAAAGTAAATTTAATTTTTGTCAAGATGACTAAAACTAGACTAAAATGTAATTGTCAGACATTCAAAATCTGTGATATTTCTCCACTGTGTGTAAATATGCCAAAAAACAATGCATCTATAGCTATTCTGCCCCTCAGCTGTAGAAAGCAGAGACCCCAGGTTTGGCAGAGTGCATAGATTACACTACCATGATTTGGTAGCAGATTTAGACAAGAAAATAAATGCTTGGAATAAAAGACTAAAATGTGTGGACTTTCTATGGACTAAAACTAGACTAAAATCTTTCTGAGTTTTCGTCAACTCAGACTAGACTAAAACTAAAAAGGGTAAAAATGATTTAAATGCGACTAAAACTAAAAGACTATACAGTACATCTAAAGACTAAGACTAAAATTAAAAATAGCTGCCAAAATTAACACTGCTTTGAAGCCTTTAGTTATTATAGATAGTTCAGCTCAGGAAGTGTCATTATAATTTTATTGAATCGTTGTACTCCACTTTAGTATAACGACAAGAAAGCCCTGCTTATACCTCATGTATACAAATGACTTACTTTTCAACTCAGATTATCTACAACCGGCATGATACAAGCTTGTTCATAAAAGACTTAACAAAAGACGTTTAAATTTACAGCTTCACTTTTGTGCCCAATGTTAAAAAGAAACATCTCTTAGATTTATCTTACGAGTTCAACCTTGTGTTACTAGTATTTTACAGATCTTTGACAGGTTGTTCTAGCTCTTGTCACTATTCAGCTGCTTAAGGTAGTCAAAATGTGCCTGTTAGACTTAAAGCACTTACAAACCCACACTGAATCTGTCCTCTGAAAATGGCTCTTGCTTTAAAATCCGAGACCTTTGGAAAACCATGACTAATTTTAACTCTCTGACTTTTCAAACTGTTGTGTTTTTTGCTATTCAAACATATTCTTGTTTGTCAGTGCATTTACATGCATAGTATAGTTGAGCTTTAGGCAATTCAACTAGTACAAGCATTTCGCTTGTCGAAGTCCACATGCAAAGCAAGACGACGGAAATATTGATGGGAACAAAATAGCCTTTAGATAAAGTAGGTGGCAATCCGTCGCCTCTCAGCTGGTAACAATGGGTCTTGATGACAAGGTAGTAAGCGGTATACTGGCTGTATGCCAGCAAAGAAAACATGTACAACTTTAAAGCTCTATGTATTTCATACATACTTTACACTTAACCTTTTGCATGAATGAGATGATCTCTGTGGCTTACGGTGATCTTCATAGGCAGCCAATGTCATTTCTGCTATGCTTAGAATCCATGCTCATTAACATCATGGTCAGACTCTGGTGTGGAAACTGGTGCATGCACAAACATCTCCTCCAGTTTTTTGCGACTGATGTGTTTACATGCAAGAGAAAATGGATCTCCAAACATATTAGGGAGGTGACTTAGTATGACCTCGCCAAACATGATTTAGTATGACCTCCATCAAACCAACATGTTTGCATGTATTTTATAAGTCCAGCTTTAGTCGGGCTAATTCAGCTTTTTCTGGCTGCATGTAAATATACCGTGTATACTGGGTAAAAGGGGAGGGTGTTAGGTGTTAAGTTCTCACCTGGATAGGGGACTCTGCCTTTAGTTGCCAGCTCTGTGAGCAGCACACCAAAAGACCAGACATCTGACTTGATGGTGAATCGACCGTACAGAGCCGCCTCAGGTGCTGTCCATTTTATTGGAAACTTAGCTCCTACAAAAACAACGAGTTTTGTTAAAAGATATCAAAAATCATGTCGTTGAATAAAATAAATGCGTTTAAACTCTAGGACTAGTCTGTTTTCACCTTTCATCTGTGATCTGTACATCTCTCATTGAGGAACTGTAAAACGTCTGTTCAATTTGGTCACACTTAAAGGAATATAGAACAATGTGTTATGAAAAGAGGAAGTATGGACTCACCCTGTCGTGCAGTGTACTCGTTGTCTTCAATGAGTCTTGCCAGACCAAAGTCGGCCACTTTACACACTAGACTGTCTCCCACCAGGATGTTTGCAGCACGCAGGTCTCTGTGGACGTAGTTCATCCTCTCAACGTAGGCCATGCCCGCTGCAATCTGCAGGAAGTGAGAAAAGCAGGACAAGGGTTTCATAAGAAATACAAATAGAAGTATTAGTAATGTAAGTGTGGGTGAGTGGTGAGTAATTTTACCTGAGCAGCCATGTCGACAAGCTGAGGAAGACGGAGCATCTTTCCTGCTTCCCCTTTAAGGAAGTCCAGTAAACTACCTTTGAGGGCAAAATAACAACGTTGAGCTGGAGATAATTCATCAAATAAAACATCGTCAACAACAATAAAACCCTGGGCCTGTAGTGTGTAAACTTTAATGCAAAACCTTTCTACCTAGTGATGTGTATGGAAATCGAAGCTGCAACATGCTGTGTTTTTTGTAAATCTTTTGATAGTATAACAGACTTTAAAAATCCTGATTTTGGTGTCAAAGCAGTCCCTCTTTGATGGTTTGAATCGTGTGACAGAAAAAAAATTAAATATGAGCAGATGTTTAAAGCCAGCTGTCATTACTTTGGGGTTGACAATATTCAAAGTGTCTTTCTGCTACAGCATATTTTAGCCAGCTAAATAAATATATTTAGTTTGTTATCCAGCATTTTTGGTCTGCCTCTTTTATTACCTTGGCTCATATATTCAGTGACGATGTAGATTGGTTCCTCAGACACGACAGCGTACAGCTGAACAAGCTTCTCGTGCCTCAGCTTCTTCATGACCTGAGCTTCCTGAAGAAAAGCCTCTGGAGACATGGTGCCAGGCTTTAGGGTCTTAATGGCCACTCGTGTTGTACCATTCCACGTACCTATTAAAAAACAATGACACAACCGTATCTCCTTTATCACCTCGTAACCATCTGCTGAGTGCAGAGTCTCCTAATAATATAGTGCAGACTCAGTGAAGTTTGACAGTGTGGAACACCTTATCTGCCTTCTGGCAAAGTGGCTGGATGAGAAAATAGATATTTCTATTTTCTCTCTTATTTAAGTCAATATATTGTTTTTATTTCCATATTTGTTCATTTGTGTTTACATATTGCTGTTGTTGGGCTTAAACGTCCTATCTCTAATATCAAGTTTGGTTTTGTTTTTTTCCTAATAATTCAGCATCAAAAGTTGATAGTCTTTGTGGCACTTTAATAGTTTAAAATTTGTATAACACATGGAAAGGGTGAGCAAAAGCACTAATTTATGAAAAAAAAAAAATCTTGATAAAAAATTGAGCTCTGAGGTTTTGGCCCAGTGCCAACAATATCCTTGTTAAAGATAGTTTTAGATGCATGTGAAAATCACATGAATGAAATGCAATTATTAATATGCTTCTATGTCCTTCAAATACATTTTTTATATTTTGTACCCCTTCTCCCAAAATCAGTATTTCAGTAAACACTAGAAAAGCACTCAGAGAGCGCAGACCTCCACCATTAGCCCTATCTCCCAACAGTGAAGAATGCTTTCATTCTGGATCCAGACAGTGATCTGGATCCCTCCCAAAATCGAATGCCCCAATTACTCCTTCCCCGGTGGGGTGGCGTCACGGTGAAGAAAAGCACTGGCTTTGCTACATGTGGACTGTCATGGCGGAAGCATTGCATGCCTAGCCAACAGATGCACTGAAAGTCTCACCCATGGTCTCACCGGACGACTGAAAGTCATGGCAGAGGGTGAATATTCCTCTATTCCTCCTAGCATTGGGAGTATTCTCGCTACAATTCGCTGTCTTTCTCTCTGTTAAGTTCCAACTCGTCTCATCGACCGGGCATCCAACAGCGCAGACCTCGGCCATTAGCCCCATCTCCCAATAGTAAAGAATCCTTTAAAAAAATTTCTGGATCCATACGGTGATCCGGATCAGTCCCAAAATCTAATCAGTTCTTCCTTATGCCATTTCTGACATGTCCTGAAAATCCATCCATTACTTTTTGAGTTACGGTGTTAACAAACTAGCAAACAAACTAACAAACCCACCGGACTGCATAACCTCCTTGGTGGAGGTAATAATATACTAGTAATTTGATACTTATTTCTTAACCTTGCATTAGCATTGGCTAGCATTCCTATTTATAAATAAAGTTTCATTACATGCGCAAAGAGCTGATGGTATATGAGCTTTTTAATGGGATAAACCTTGGCTGTACTAATACTTTTAGACAAAATAAAGCTCTCTTTTTCACCTTGTTCCTAAGGCAAAGCAAACAGACTGATTTGAATCCTTCGATTTCTCATTTTAAGAATTTTTTGGTGTAACTGTTTTTTCTTCTTGGAATTAAGAAGATTAAATAACGGATATAATTAATATAACGAGGGCTGTCAGCAATAACATCTTAAGCCATATACACACTGTGTTATCAAACATTTACCTTTTTACTGTGCCCTTATTTCCTTTTCAATCCATAACAAGTTCCTTTTTTTTTGTCCTTTTTTTGATCTACTCAAAGTTCCTTACTTTCTTTTAAAATAAAGCAGGTCTGTATCCATACAAGAAGTCAATTTCCCTTAGCTGAAGGCAGTACAACAGTTCAAAATGAAAAAAAAAGTTTTAAATACAGAATAGAGGAAGTTGAAATCTGGCAAAAAGGAGCGCAGTATTTATTTATGTATAGAAATTCAAACATTTATTATTATTGAAAAAGTTTCTACACCAATGTACTTCAAGAAAAGGGGAACCGATCAGCTTCTTTATAGGGTAAATTTGTGTAACAGCCATGGAGTGAGAAAGCATTGATCCATACCAATGAAAAGGCTTAGAGCACTGTTCTTACCCATCCACACTTCTCCAAAGCAGCCCTGTCCCAGTTTAAGGTCAAGGCGAAGCGACTCTCGTGGGATCTCCCAGGCGTCTCTGGCCAGTCCCTGCGTCTGAGGTTTGGCCACAGGACACACATCTGTCAGAGCGTGGCACAGCCCATCAGAGTGCTCTGAAAGATGAGAGAGTATATGAGCAGGTTAACGGCGGCATTTCATTAAAGTTAGTGATGTTTGTTGACCATTAGAGGGCAGCCGAACTCACTGCGGTAGTGGAAGACAAGCTGCTGCAGGCTGGTGAACTGAGTACGGGAGGTGATGTAGAAACCTCCACTGTCCAGCTTCCTGATCTTGTAATGTTTAACATTCAGGCCTTTGGTGTTGTCGTAATCCAGCACTGACAGGCAGTATGCCCCTGTGATGGAGACAAAACAACAGACCGAGACAGGTTGGAATGGTGAAAGCAGGCAGATCTGAGCCTGTGTGACAGCTGCTCATGGAGTTTCCTAACACGGCAGCTGTGCAGGGTGAGTCCCTGTTGGCCCCTCAAAGGGCCCTTGAAATGCAGCTACGCCTTTCTGTCCTTGTCCACAACCAAAAACTGAGCACAGCTTGACCATGGAGAGTAAAAAAACATTCTACAACTATCAACGAAGAAGACTTACGAAGTAAAAGAAAAATACAGAAAAAAACAGAGTCCTAAGACCTTAAAGCCATGAAAGGGCTCAAACTTTGATTCAAAGTGCTGAGCTGACTTAGCAGGCCTAAGCTCCACAGGGAGGATGTAACACAGTAAAGGAAAATGAAAAATCAATCCTCTTTGATCTTGTATTTTGCTGACTGATCTCCGCTCTGAAGAAAGAAACCCTTTATCAAGAAAACAAAGAATCTCATTCAATAACCATTCTTCTGAAGATTTTTTTTTTTTGTTAAAACACACTCACAGTTTTGACAAAAGATTGGTGTTATCCAAAGTTTTCTTACTTGTGCTTTGTTTTAGCAAAGAAAATAATCAAAGAACACTAGAGAGCACTCTACAAACATTTAAGTGCTAGAAGTACAGGGAAGAAATCACTATCAAATATGCTAAATTAATAAAGACACAGTAACAAACATACTTTTAGATTAAAATCCTTCATTTTTATCAATTTAAGATTATTTAAAAATATGTCTGAATGCAAGACCTAAACAAGGTCAACTTTAAATTTAACCTTGCAATGATTGATCTTAACTGTAAAATGTCAAATTTTGGATAAAAGATCAGCATTTTTGTAAATTTTTATCACTAAACATTAATTTGAAAAATAAAAAACTACCTTCACACGGGGTATCTAACTATGTTAAAATGATGAGCTATCCTTTAAGAGCATCAGATTTTAGAATAAATATGGGTTGATATCAAATCCTATTCATTCATATTGCATTACTGACTAGGGAAAGGAGATTGGAGGTTTGAATCCTTGGCACAATCAGTGCCCTGTTTGGACCCTTGGGCAAGGTCCTTAACAGTACCTATCAGAGATGTACGTTGTTTTAGATAAAATAGCTTCTAAATAACACTATCATGGAAAATGAGTGCTGCCCCCCCCAAAAAACCTGATTGAACTAATTTTACTTGATCTGAAATGCTTTTCTTAATATGATGCCTTTAGTGTCTGATGATTTATGTGTTATGTGTTTGTAGCCCATTTGTTTCATACCCACCAGTGGTGCAGAATATATAACTAAGTATTTTTGTCTGGAGTCCAATTTGCAATTGTTTGTTTTTTCTTAATTTAGAACTTGTGTTTTCTCAACTTATGTGCTGTTTTTGCACATTGCCCTGCAGTCTCATGCCATTATAATGATGTGCTTATGCTAATAAGGAAAATTTGCACAAGATCACAACTTGTAGGGAGATGGTATCCACCAATTCAAGAGCACCGGTGCAAACAGTTCAGCAGTACAAGAACAGGGCATGTATAGTCATGATGTAGGCATCTCTTAGAAACTTTCTTGTGAACATATCTAAAAAAAAAATCTAAAGAAGATATGTGCATGAGTCCCAAATCTCTATTTTAGACAAACAGTGACTGAACTGACTGTTAATTTATCCAAAGTACCTGATCATAGGATACTTATCCAGCAACGTCAACACTGCCCCCTTTTAACTTTTCTGCTAAAGCCAACGTTTGCTCAATAAACATCAGGAAATAATCAAGTATGGTATTTGTTGTATAGCTATGAGGGACAGACATTCTGGTACCAATTTCTGTTTGCTGACTTGTTCCAAGTCTGACTCCTGAAAACTAGAGTGATTAATGTAACTATGGTTGTTTTGTCTCTTTGAAACCAAAGGCTTCCTCTCCGTCATCTTCTTCATTGTTCTCAATTTTCAAACTTACATGACGTGGCTCCTTCTGCTCCTCACTTAAATTAAAGTGAAAGCTGTTTTAGTTGAAGGGGCAAAGCACACATAAGAGACACCACATGAAACAGCGTTTAATTGCAGTTACCTTACTTTCATGATCAACTGAGCCCAAAACTGCACCTGAAAACTCAATGAACTGCCCAGCACTAAAAGAGTCAACAGAATATAGAGCCTCCATGATCTGCATCAAGAAATGACTACTAATAATGGATCTAAGTGGAGTCTTACATCCTGTGTGCTGCTACCCTGTGCTGTAAAACTGATCAGATGCATGATGAACAGCCCGCATGATTTACACATCATGAAACATAGAGGCTGTGTGCTTCTGCTCCTCTGTGTCAGACTCCTAACTTCACATTTGACATGTAACACAAACGCAGCCAAAGGCCAACACACCTCCTGCCAGAGCTCCTCCTTTTCCTCTCCCTGATCCTCCCCCTTTCCTACACGTTGCCCCCTCCTCATGCCTCCCCTCTCCTCCTCTCAGTGTGTGTATGCTTGGAGAACAGAGACTTATAGCCACAGGGAAATCCAGCACCCTCCTAAGTTGACCTAGTTCTGGCAGAGTGATTCACCCCTATCCATTCACCAGCTCCACTCCACTGAGCTCTTTTCCCATTTCTCCCCCCACTTCCTCCAAAACAGCCCCCTGAAGAGCCTGCCGACGTCACCAGGACTGAGATCTGACAGCGGAGTTTCAGAGATCTAGATACAGTGCCACAGGCCTGTGTAAAAGTTAACAAATGACTTAATTACGAGCCTCTCCCTCTTTCACATTGAGTCCCTGAAGATCGGCCTAATTCAAAGTACGTTCACACTTGCTGTGCAGGGTAAACTCTAGGGACTCGATGAAGGCGTCATCACCTCCTTTTTCACACATTTCAGAAACTCTGAGTGCAAAATAAAAAGCTTTCCTGAAACGTGTTTTCTCATCAGAATTTTTTCTGACTGGAAAACACGCAACTCCTGACATCCGAGTGAACCTCCAGGAAGCACAGCATAAATTCTTTGTCTCCTTCTGTCTCTTATGTTCATATTTCAATGATTTGTACAATAATTTGTCTCATGAATTGGCTGCACATAGACTTCAATGTAAAGATTGGATTCTTCGCCTTTTTGCATTAAGCCTGAACATATACTTTATAAAATACACAATGTCCCAAAATATGCAGTTTGAGCTGGAACTTATACATACTTTCAATACTGTTTAATGTCCCACACTTCCTGCCCTAAACTGCCATTTGGATCATGTGATTGCAGACAACCTTTACAGGAAAGGCTGAAGAGCTGTGTACTCAACTAAATTAAAATTAATGCACGCCAGTAAAATCACACTTTTAATCACACTTCCTTCCACTGGCTATCAGTTTGTGATTTCGGATAGTTTTAGAAAAGAAAGTTTAGCACAGACCTGAAGAAAGGTTTGTATAACTTTGAAAAGTGACTTTGATAACAAAATAACTGCCCTGGAAACAAATTCAGAACAAAAGCATTGTTTAAAAATGCAGGGAGTCTTATTATTAAAAAAAACAGATTTTGCTTTTACCTTGAAATCCATTACGAAAGTGTGCTGTACCCCTATATTCTTAGCAGGGACATATCAACAGGCAGGATGCAACCAGAGAATCTGCTTTGGCAAGCTGGGTTTTAAATCTCTATATCTTATAGAGCGTGAACGCTTGTTTAGGCTTTAAAATTAACTACACTCTCACTGGCACTTATGATGTGTAATCTGAACTGTTAAATTCAATGTTCAACAAAATTGTGAATGTTTCGCACATTCAGACACAACGCTGTGGGCCCTCGCTGTGCAACAAAGAGAGGTTGCTAGACTCTGCATAGCACACATTACCAAAGGAGTGCATCACAGCATGTGGCACAATAATCATTACGCCTTAATTATCTTGTTTTTGTGATCAGGGGCGCTAAAATTGTACTTGTAATTGAAACTCAACTACTTGGCACTAGCCACATTACAAGAGGCAGAGTTTCTGAAAGGTTGGTGTTTCATGTTATAGGGGACACTTTTGATGTTAAAGCGCATAGTTGATGTCAGTGAATGATTGTGGTCCTTTACAAGTATTCAGTCCAGAACATGAATGAAATACAGCAATAGAACGGCAGCTTGCAGTAGCAGTACATGCTTCATTATGCAGCAGTGCTTTAGGTAATATGCAATGTTTTCAAGGCAACAATCAACCTGTTGTGTCTGTTCCTGCTGCCCTGCCAAGACACTGACCTTACTACTATAAAAATTAAGAATTTCTCTGGTTTTAAAAACTGTGGGAAAGGTTTGAGTTAATGTATGAAAGCACTCAAATTTATCTAAACGAGTACTGTTCTTTAATGTAGATATTTCAGTGGGAAAATTATACACAGTGTCTTTGTTTCAAGTTTAAAATCATGAAGAATGAAGCTTGGGATGACATCTTCTCATTGCTTTTGAAAGAATAAAGTTTAAAAACTGAAAATATTTAAGTCAGGATCCTGGAGATGGTATATTTTTGCATTTCCCTTAAAATAGTTACAGACATTAAAGAAACTTCAAATTATTTTTCTGTTGAACATCAGCAGTCGCTGCAGACCCCTAGGCTAAGTCAAAGGGATCTGATTTGACCAAACCATATTTTCATAGTTAATTGCAATCAATCGGCATCTAAATCAAAGGGAGGCATTGACCTGTCAGAGATTAACCTCAGAATAACCCAAGAGACCTAGATTTAATACATCATTATAGACAGACGGGGAAAAAGCAAGAGATCTAATTGGCCTGTCTTGGTAACAACCAAAGCCTGTGAAGTCTTGCAGACGTCTGCTCTCTCTCACCTTTCGTGGTCTCGCTCTCTCTCACCAGGAAGGTTCCTCGTCTGTTCTGTAAGTTCAAAAGGAGCCTCTCCGAGTCGCGCCGAGTGATCTTCCCAAAATACCACCTGCCAAAGTGGGCCACAGAGAATGAGATCAGTGTGAAGCTACTACTGAGCGTCTGGAGAAGGCAGGCAGGAAGACATTTTCACTGGAAATGAAGAAGGCTGCACTGGAAGCTATATCAGAAAATATATACTGTCTCCATATTCTTTGTGTTATGTTATAGTAGAAATAGTATAGTACAATATTCATGCTTTACACTCAGAAAAGAGCCCTAATATCTGCAGGAGTGAAACAAGGAGAGGATTAATGTACTCTTCTGCTTGGATGGAGTCAGAAGGAGCCACGTAGTTGCTTGGGATGTATCCGCTCTCTCCGGTCGTTAGCGAGCGAGCGAGCCACCAGTCCCCTTCTCTGTGACACAAAAAGAGAGAGAGGAAAAAAAAAGGAAAGTCAACCATTATCAGAAAACTCACCAGGACAACAGTGCCAGTAATTGCTCTAATGATGTTTTAGCAAATTCTCTATTACAGAACAAAATATCTGACAGAAAAATAAAAGAACAAGAATGGAGTGATATGTTTCATTTTTTTGAGAAAATTCCATGAAAGACCATTTTTTTCAATGTGCTGTAGTTTATTGTTATCAAAGCACATGCATTTGTTAAGCACTATTTTCAGTTGCAGATGAACACACTATGTGCTGTAGGGGGGGATTTACAGACAAAGTCTGTGGGAATGACTCAATATGAACTGCTATGTTTATGTCAGCATGGTAAAATGTGCCTCAATTTTTTGATTAAAGGAAGTCCTGGACTATAATGAAGGTCCGTAGAAACAAAATTTGCAACAAAAATATATCTAACTTTGGTCTTTTCACAGGAAGTGTAAGTGTAAACATTAAACAGAGTATGCATGAAACGCATCAGTATCATCACCACAAGATGCAGCAGATTGTGTCATAGTGAAATAACGGACATCATATACAAAATTAACTTCCACACCAAAGACTAATGGTCCATTCTTTATATAGCAAAAGAGGAAGCTTAAAGGTTGTGGTTTAAAAATGTTATCCCACACCAAACTAATGTGAAATTATGAGAGGAAACAGGCACACACAGGCAACCTTTTGTTCCACTTTAAGTCTTCCACCTTACATTTTAAACCTTCAACTTCTGCTCCATGTTTAGAAACATCCAATGTTACCTACAGAGCAAGTTAGAGGAGAATTTCACTTTAACTGTTACTAATTTATCACAGTTACTCTATGAGCGTGATCAAACAAATGTGAGCAGCAGCGGAGGGACTGTGAACAAAAGGTTGCATGAGGTTTTTATTGCATTAAGTATTACTGACCTGAAGCTGTACTTTTTCCTAGGAGAAACCATGAAGCATGAGAAGGAAAGAGAGAGAGAGGGAGAGATAACAGATACAGCAGACACATCAAAAACACAGCGAGGAGACACAGCGAGGCGAGCAGCACACAAACAGACAGGCAGACTGAGGGGCTGGTAAGGCTTTGGGACTACACAGTGGGGTTGGCATGAACTGTTGTGCTTTTAAAGTTTAAAGCTCTACTTTTAATTTCAGTACAATTTGTTACAGTTTCAATAATTCTGTAGAAGAGGATTGTGTGGATGTACTATATCTTAAATCCATAAATGATCATAGCAGCAAGGAAGGATCATCAGGGACCCACTCTAGATATAAAGTCTCAATTCTTTTCAGACAGTATTTCCTTTTAAAAGAAAATAGCTGAAAATTGTTTGAAATATGAATACAGGAACTGTTTCATCGTGCAATGCTAACTATATATGAAGTAAGGGTTAATGCCTGATGAGGTGTCCAATTATCAGGGATTAATGGATGACGTGGAGGCCTGAACGGTTGCCTCCGTGAAGTCCATTAATCCCTGATAACTGGACACCTCGAAGGGCATTAACCCGCTTATACCATGGTCACTTGCCAATGAAAATAATCTTTAAAACTACTAATTTATAATTTCATACGTTTTGTGGTCAAAATAGAAAGTTTTACTAAAACAACAATTTCTTTCCCCTAGCAAGGCTTGAGGGCTTGACTAATCACTGGAATAGCCATTCCAATCCCATAACGTTCTTAGGGAATATAAACAAGTTCAGTACTCCAGTAAATAGGGCAGGACATAGATACCAAGTCACAACGGAACAAAAAAAAAACTAGTCTGCTCAGCGTACTTTCTGAACGGATTTATCAATGAAAAGATTCGTCTCATCTCAAAGATGAAGACAAGTGAGATTGAAAGTCATCTGTGATCAGACTATAAACCTGTACATTAACATGAACAGTCATCTGATAGAAAGCTTAGTTTTAGCAGACCAGCTGTTTGAATAAACAGAATAATTCCACCTTCTGCGCTACGAGGTCACAGACGTAAAAACTGAGCTGCCCACGCCCCGCAGGTGCTGATTGCTTGTCAGACACGTCAATATTTACCTCCGCCAAGGAGGTTATGTGATCAGGTGGGTTTGTTTGTTTGTTCGTTTGTCTGCTAGTTTGTAAGTAACATAACTCAAAAAGTAATGGACGAATTTTCATAAATTTCAAGATGTCAGAAATGGCATAAGGAAGAACTGATTAGATTTTGGGACTGATTCGGATCACTGTCTGGATCCAGGAATTTTTTGAAGGATTCTTTACTATTGGGAGATAGGGCTAATGGCCAAGGTCTGCACTGTTACCACTTCACACCAGGAGATGGCTGACATGAGTAACTTCAATCCCAGCAACATGTTTTTGGTGTCTTTCTATTCAAAGTTTTGGAGTTTATAGAGTTTGACAGATGCATGCCCGGTCGATGAGACGAGTTGGAACTTAACAGAGAGAAAGACAGCAAACTGTAGCGAGAATACTCCCAATGCTGTGAGGAATAGAGGAATATTCACCCTCTGCCATGATTTTCAGTTGTCCGGTGAGGCCATGTGTGAGACTGTCAGTGCATCTGTTGGCTAGGCAGGCGCCATGACAGTCCACACATAGTGAAGCCAATGCTTTGCTTCACCGTAACTCCACCCCACCGGGGAAGGAATAATTGGTGAATTTGATTTTGGGAGTGATCCGGATCATTGTCTGGATCCAGGAATGTTTTTAAAGGATTCTTCACTGTTGGGAGATAGGGCTAATGGCGGAGGTCTGTGCTCTCTGAGTGCTTTTCTAGTTACCAGATGTAATCATGCCAGTTTATCAGAAGCGTTTCCTTTGGCTCTACAAAGAAATAATGGCTTCTTATCTTTTGTTTATGTTATTTGAATCTTCTGACAATAGTTTATAACAGTTAGAACAGGAGGGAAGTGAGATTTTGCAACACTCACCTCTCAGTGTTAAGGTGAGCCTGGAAACAACAACATCGGATAAAGAAGATAAGACTGTTTTACGTTACTGGTCTTAAACCTGGAGCCTGTCGTTTTATTTATGTCAGTTAAGTGACAGTTGATGCCGGTCCGCAGGCTCCTTAGGTTGGCAGTGCTGTACTCCCTGCTCAGAAAATATGACTATCTCAGGTTGCTGTAGTTACTCCTAACCAAGTAACTGCTAACTGCTGCTGCGCTTTAATTTGGAACAGTGTAATGATTTTGTGACCGGAACAACTTGTGAAGTTCGGACAGTGTTTATGTATCAGAAGTTAATGGACACCAATGGAATTTCCAGAGCCAATCAGAATTGAGTATTCACCAAGACCAAGGTATAATAAGTTATATACACCAACCCTACTATGTAGTGCCAGGCTTAAGATAAAGAACAGCAGAACACACTTAATGAGGAGATGTTATGGAAAGAGCTTATAGGAAAAGAGAAAACACCTGAGGCCTGTTGCACCAGCTCTGTAAGTCATATCTGAAGTTCTGGTGTAAAGTCCATGGTAAACTCTACGTTAACACTAGTTAATTAATGTGTCACTCTTTGGCTGCACCACAGAGGTGCAGGGATCGAACAAGAAAGATTGGCCTCCATGTCTGTCATCAGGTGGATCCATCCTGCAAAACTTAAAGCCAGTCAGAGATTGACTGGACAAATTGGGGTCATTTGAGAAGAAAGAGGTGGTTAGCTGGCAGTTGTAATGCAAGCATGTACACCAGTATTTCCCGAAGTGTGGGCTGGGGCCCATTGGTGGGCCTCAGAGGTCATTTACATAACTTAAAATCACAGAAATTTAAAAGATAAAATAAAATCCCTTTTTAAATTATCATGAAATAGTAAATTATATGAAGTAACAAGACAAAGGCAGAAGTTTTAACTCACGTCACCTCTTTATCATTTATCTGGTCTGATGTATACAACTGATGTCTTGGTTTAACTGGTGTTGGATTAACTGGTGAAACTTTGTCAAATATTCTACTATGCCACTCATTTCCCAATTTTAAGAGTCTGTCAGTCTCTTCGGGGACATTAATGCTACTAAGGAAGAGTTTTCTTGGCCTTAAGGTACATTTAAAGAAAAAAATATCAGAAATGAAAATTTAAGTGGCTTTGCAGAGGCCTGATTAAAATAAAACTATGAAATAAATGACAACCTTTTAATCCTTGTATTTTGGTGTTTTAACAGTGCTCTACTGATGGATGGCTAAAATAATCTACGCTCATGTAAAACAAAACAAGTCCCAAGAAAGTTCTCATTATGAATGGGCAGTAATACCATATACCAGGGTATTAAAAAATAGTCATGGTATTGTTTTACTTAGCATCATTAAGACAGTGCTGTGTGATGAGTGAGTATTTATTGTAAATTCCTCCAGAATAGATGTCCTTTTCTACCAGCAGCACCACTGACTGAGTATGATGCCTTAAAAGTGATGACAGAACTTCTGTTTATGATGTCAGGCTAATTTGGCAAACAAGGAATGCGCGTGTATATAATGGCCCATTATATCCATGTAGTGCAGCACCTTCAATGTTAGTAGAGTGTAAACTGCTGCATGTTAGGGCTTAAATTTAAACAAGGCCATGTTTGAACTTACACATAGCTGGAGCAACTCAGTTGCATCTGCTTTATGCTGCAGATGCTTCTACTTTGAGACACCAACTTTAAGATAATCTTTTCTTAGCAAATTTGCTTTCATTTGTTTCTTTTTTAATTACACAAAACAAAGCTAAACCTCTCAACGAAAAGAGCAATTTTTCAGGTGTTATGAGGACACGAGAGTGTAGATGTTGCTATGACGGGCTTTCTATACAGAGGATGAAGATGACAGTCGCCCAACAGGAACAGATTGCATTAGTAAAGAGCCGCTCTGCTCTGTTTTAGTGAACAGATGGAGAAGATCAGACTCTGTTGTCTGCATCTCTCCGCAGTTAGCAGCTCTGTCTGTGTTCATTCATGTCCACATTTGTGTGTCTACAAATCTGTTCAGTTAGGTGTTTTGTTAGGTTGGTGAATCCGAAAGAGAGGGAGAGGAAGATGACTGTGGTTTCTTACGTGTTGTTGACAATCTGCAGCCTGTCGCCTTTCCTAAAGGTCAGATCAGACGCTGTCCGTGACTCATAGTCATACAGCGCTACAAATGTAGTGACACCTCCTGCAACACACAGAAATATACACAGTTAGGGAACAATGTAATTGAACTTCCCCTTAAGCCTTAGTCACATTTACTTCAGTAATGTTTCTTCAATAATCCAGGTCCAGCCCTTGATGATAATTTGCTCGATCCTCTGTGCAGTGATAAATCTTATTATGTGTCCTCTGCTCCATATCCAAATACAACAATTTATCAAAGCTTAATGAGAAATATCGACATCAGGCTGCTTATGACCGACCGTCCGTGAAGGACAAAGCCGTCATGCCGATGTCTTTCTATTTTCTGGGCTGCTTTCTCTTCCTTCCCTTTAATCAACCTATGATCTACACCTGGGAACGCTCCAGCCAATCATTGATCGGCACATTAGATGCACGGGTGGAGGCAGTCAGCAGCGCAGCGCCTGAAACACCAGCAGCTCTCCGCCCTCTGGATGGAGCAACATTAACTCAACCATCTGGCCTGTCTAGACACAAAACAGCTAAACGTGGAGAAAAATCTGGACAGCATGCTGGGATGTGCTTCAAAGTAAAAGGGGAGGTTTGACAGCTGATGTTGGGCAAAGGAAACAGTTTCTGCAACTATGACTCACTGTGAATTGATTAAGCTGAAGTCCAAATTCTCATCATCCATTATTAAATTTGACCTACCGAGGATTGCTGCCCAGCTTCACAACTTCATCCACACTAAAGCATGAAATCAATGCGCAAACTTTGGTCATTGTGCAAGCAACATAACTTTGGCTCTACAGTGCCTTTTCCATCCCAAAAGATATCTGATTTCTTTTTGCTATGCACAGGCCTGGAAACTTTTAGCCTCTGACAAACATTGGAAAGAACAAACAGCATAATCTGCACACCTATACAAACTCTTATTTACAGTGAGTGTGCAGGACTATATTTTGACCAGGCTCAGTGGTCTGTTAGTCATGTTAGTTTGAGGTTGTAAGGAAATCCTGACACTGCTTTAAGTCAACCAATTGTTGCCTTATTCATGTAAAACAGTTACTTTTAATTTTTATTTTGCATGAATTGAACAACAAGATAAAAATGTTTAATGAGTTTTAGATGCACTTTAAATGTATAATATGCATCATCCTTAACATCAATAAAGCAAAAATAATGTCTTCATAAAGAGAGGGTTTAGTTAAGAACGCTTTGATTAGTTTATATTTGCTGGGTTCCCATGGACAGATCTATGCTTCCTTCTGGTTGTTTATGTTTAGTTCAAAGACTCAGATGTGTTTTATCCATTTGTATCCATTTGTGCCCATCCAGGGATGCTACATCTGGAGGCATAGTAAAGGAATATTGTCCCAAGAATTGACTGTAGGAGCACTGAAAAGATCGCCACTGACCATCATAATCAAACATACAATGCTTAACAAATTTATTAGACCACCACCCAAAGTAAGGTTTATGCCACAGCTGCCCTAAATTAACAGCATTGGTAAGTACCAAAATCATTTTTATGTTTCTGCAATGGTTAATACACCAATATGTAGAAGCTCATAAACCGAAATGATATTTTTAATGCTAAAAGTATAATAATTATTATCCATGATGTTTCAAATTCACTGATTTACAACAAAACCTGAAAAAATAGTAAAGCACATTATTATTTCTTGATTAATATGTAAAATTATAGTTATATACCTGCATTCCTGAACAGAAAAATTAGTTTTTGTGGTTGAATGTTATGCTTGATTAATTTCTGACTTCTCAGAGAAGCCCAGTGAGCCAGCTCAAATTTGGGTATAAAAAGGTGAATTCAGTTTGAAATTCCTCATTCCTGTCATTGAGTGCCATTGACGTATATGTCATTTAAAAACCAATGCTTGAATGCCATTGTCACATATATACGTCAAAGTGTTTTTTTGGCAGCTGGCAGAAGGGGGCGCTCTCACGCTCCCTGTGAGTAATTTTGGGGCTTCTGGGATATGTAGTCGTAACATGGAAGAGTCATTCACTGAAACAGACAGAAATCAGCGCGGCCATTCATCTGCCTCGGCTGGCCAAGAGGCCGCCAGGTCTCCCCCGTGCATCGGAGAGAAAAGCCAGCTTGATACACACAGCGATGACACTTCAGAGACAGACTTATTCGACCCAGACTCTGATGAATGGCTGCCGAGTGAGCGGAGCGGATCTTGACTTCTGTCCCAGAGCGATGGAGGTAAGTTAACGTTATATATTACATATATAATCCATATATATATATATATATATTTTTTAATTTAACCTTTATTTAACCATATAATTCCCATTGAGATCGAGATCGCTTTTACAAGGGCGACCTGGCCAAGAGGTCATATAACATATTTTATATTATATTACTGCTATAATTTTCAGGCAGTGCCAGAGGACATGCAAGCAGGAGAGGACGTGGGTGTATCGGGGGTCCCGTGGAGGCCGTCCAGTTGTAGGCTGTTTTTTTTTGTACTTTGTTTTTATTTTACAATAAAATAACATCTGTAATACAATTTTAAGATGTCTTTTATGTCATTTAAGGCAAAATTATAACATTCAAATCAGTGTTTTGCTTGACAGACTCTGTTTCACAAAAATGCATTTTTCTCAGCTTTCTAGAAAAAAGTTGTCTTCTTGGTGAAACTAGCCTCTATTCAACTTAAGATAAATCAATAACAGGCTGCAAACAAACGGGTTTTTCCATGATTAAATAGAGGGTTTGCTCTTTCATTTGAGCTATTCTGTGTTTTCAGAGTCATAGTACAAAATATTCTGTGGGTCTTCAAAGATGACTAAAAAAAGGGGCCAAAAACGCTGGCACAAGGCACTTTCCATTTTGTAAAAGGGCTGGCACTCAATGAGTTAATGGTAAAACATGGAGAGCTCACTAAAATTGAAAGAGTCTGCATTAAAGCACTTCATGATGCTGGATGGTCTCTGAGACAAATATGACAGGTGGTCTAATAAATTTGTTAAGCACTGTATCTACTAAATCATCTTGACTTGAAATTGACTGTAGTAGTTCATTTTCAGAGAATTATTACTGGTCATCTGTTGAACTCTCACAGAAACTCTCAGACTCACAGATATAGTGACACAGAACAGGAGGGGTGTGGGGACGGGTGGCAAGAGGAGGAAAAATTTGTCTCTGAAAGTCTCATAGTAAGCCTTTACAGTGGGCTTTTCTTAACATTTGTACAGAGTATCTTTTTTTTCAAGGTTTCCAGTCTTAATACTAAGCTGAGCGACCTGGCTCCTGGCTGAACCTCAGCATTTCGAGCTTATGCAATGGCAGAATGACAGTGGTATCATCTGCTGATCTAAGGCCCTATTTACATTTTATATTAACAAACCCTTTTGGGCATATGGATACCAAGTGACTGGAATTTAGTATGCGTTTCCATATTATGCATTAACAGTACCTCTTCAGTGATGACCTGAAATTAGAACTCAGTTGCCAGCCTACATCTTTTCTGTGACCCTCTTACAATGGCCTCATATCTTCACATACTGTGTGCAGTGATGCCATTGGAATTAAGACTGAATAAGGGCAAAGTAGGAACAAGCTAAGAGGTTAGCAGTGCCAGTTTAACATGTTTTCTTCCTGATTTTGTCATAAACACATCACTCTATCCTTTAAACCGTTTTTAAAGGATAGAGTGATGCACTATTTAGCAAATAAATCTTGTGGGGTACTGGTTAAATTGAAATTACAACTTAAGGAAACAAGCAACAAGGGAGTCGTGATGTGTTTTTCTGAGTAAGTCAGTTCCAAGAGCTGGCTCTTTTTGTGATTGATGCGAGTATGCTTCTATTTGAAAGAGAATTTTGCTTTTTTTCTCCAAACAAGACGTGATTTCTGTTTACTAGTAAAAAACAAAACAAAACATAGATTCCCATCAGTTTCCACTACACATTGTGGACACTAACAATCCAGTCTGGATGAAGGCCTCCATATGTAGTCTGAACTATAAACCATCTTCAGTAAACATTGAGGGGGATCCAAACCTAGCATTAGGGATTACCCCTTTGTATCTGTTAAAGCATTGTCTAAACAGGGTCTAGGTCTGACTTGATGGGAAACAGAAATGTTCACCTTGGTCATGTAACTTGTCCACAGAATCAGTAGTAGTACGGGTTAACCTATAAACATTAATCACTAATATCTGCTGTACTTAAGCACAACCTGACAAATTGTGACTTACCTGACAGAGGCCCTCTCTGAGGCGATGTGATGGTGCCTGTGTGGTCCACCCCTCCAAACAGAGCCAGCTCAGGAGTGTTTGTCGGGGCATGCTGGTGCTGCCCTTGATGCCCCCGCCTGCCAGTCCCCACCGCAGGGCTCCTGTTGGGGGTTTGAGTCTGCTGGGCAGGGCCCAGGTGGTGGAAGTGCCCGCTGTCTGAGCCTGTGCCGATGGTGCCGTCCAGGCTCATGGAGCGCTGGCCCGGCTCCTTGGGCTTGCTCTTGCCCGCCCCCATGTGCAGACCTGGGAAGAGAGCCAGTGATGAGTAAGAGTGCAGTACTTTATGTCCCAAGAGGGATCTCTGGGATTTAATCTCCATTTCTTGTTGTGTTAAGTAAAACAGGGCTGAGAGGATTTGTCTTTTAGTCAATCAGAAGAAAAATATCAACAACTTAAACGACTAATTTGTTGATTGTTTACAACAGATGCTTTGTCCGTATTTAAAGGAGAAACACTTTTAAATATTAATTGAGGACTTTATTGCTTTTCTGTGTCAAGTTATTGTGTAGGTAGTGTCTTTGGATTATAACAGCTGGTCAGACAGAAACAAATCTTTCAATCTCCCTGGAAAATGGAAAGCTTTTTTTGTGATTTTCATGGTAAATATTCCACAAACTAAACCGTGAAATATTTACCATGAAAATAAGCACAGACTGATCAATAATGACACAAGTAGGCCCTTGTGTTGAATATGTGCTATTCATTTCATTTCTTGTAAAGTTTCAGATTGAAATAGGTCAAATTTTACAGAGGGCTGCATTTTTTACCCTTTATTCATTGACGTAAACACTATGACATGATTTCTCTGCAGTCATAAAAACCTGATCTGGATGTTCAGCTCTGACCCCCATACATCCTTATCCAGCAGCAAAAAAGATGTTAAACCAGCTGTAAGGTATCTTGATGTCATATCAATGGAAAATAAGAAGCTAACTCATGCAAACATGTAATAATATCTGTCATTTCAGTTCAACTGGGCTCAAAATAAGAAAAAAATAAGCCTGTATGATGATTTAATCCATTCTGACAGGAGATGGAAGCTGTTCATTCAGGAACAGGAACTGACCCTGTTTCAGTCTCTGTTCATTCACCTTTCTCAAACAAAATAATCCTCTCTGCAGTGTGTGCTCTGAGCATTCATCTTGTCTATCCTAATCCACCACAGAGCATCCTTGGAGCCATTCCAGGTTTAGTTAGAGCCATTTAGCATGCAAACACTGTGCGAACAGGACACCTTGAAACCGCCGATACACATGTTCAAGGTCATTCCTATCTGTTGATTCAATCAGTGCTGAATCAATACACATCTACAAGGAAAACAGCTTCAAACAGAGTGTCGGTGTAATGACACCAAGGGCTTATACTGGAGAAGTTCGGGCAGTTTCACCTTCATCAGGTAATCACACTTCCCCTTTCCATCATGGTGCAGAAACATCTATAAAGGGCAGCTAAATTCAACAAAAACAGCCTGTCATGAGTGCAGACAAAGACAAACATGTTCAGACAGTCAAGAGCACATACAGAAAAGTTTGAGTGCTGTTCACACACCAAGCTCGACCATCCCTCGAGTCATTGCCAAGTGACTCACCGTGATACCGGCTATTTCAGTCCAGCTGAAACAGAGACAGTCATACAGACATGAAACAGCCTTGTTCCTCTGTGAATACAGGCACTCTCAGTTCCAGACAGCGTGTGTAGGTGTATGTGTGAGCAGCTGTTCGTTGGGTCTTTGGGAAACAAGGCTCTATCGCACACTAACACCCAGCCACAGTGTCGTCTCACATCCTTTTTCCAACACATGCATGCATCCGTGTGAGTGTGATAGACAGGCCGGAGAGGGTTATTAAAAGACGAGGAGGAAGGAACTAGCTGTGGCTGTAAAAAGATCGCGTAGGTGGTCGTTGTGTACAATACGGGCAGCTGAGGCTTAGTGGGTGTTTTAAGTGTAATGTGTGAGTGTAATATAATTACACAGGTATGGGAAAATCTCAAAGATACGGAGGGATCCCACAGTGGAGATGTGTGGGTGTGTAAGCTGTGTGAACGTGCACAAGTGAGCAGTTTGAAGCATACATGTACAGTCATGCAAGCTTTGATTCAACTCCTGCCAGGATGTAATCTGGCTTGCTGGGGGGTTAACGTATCCCATGGTGCAACACTGAGTCACACAGAGACAGGCACATAGGAGAGGTGGACACCATCATGTGGGCCTGAGTGAAGAGTAAACTGCTTGATGCAGCCAACAAGTTTGGATACCAGTAAGGTTGGCACAATATCAGAATTTTACTCTTTGATATGACGCTATGTAGTAAAAATCAAACAATATCGATACATGTTCCAATGCCCCGGCAACTAAAATAGAACTCCAAGGTACCCAATATTGTGCAGTTTCTTACTTTAAGTAACTAAAAATGACAGGCAAGTTCCTGCACACAGTTTATAAAGCACAAATACATTGCTAACATTTCAGTACGAAACATTGCCAATGTGTCTGTGCAATTTAAACAGAGCCACCACCTCTGCTCTCCATCTGTCTGTAAAACATTAACACAACTTTAATGCCAAGAGAACTGGAGAAGCTTCAGTATTTGCCATCTGTGAATGGACCAAAGCTGTGCTCTCTTTTGCTTGCAGCAGTGTTGGATGAAAATATGACTGAAGTCCAATTTTATTTCAAGCATCTGTGCTTTTCAACACTGCTGATCACTAAAAATGGAGAAGGTTTTATTTAGAAACACACAGCATTGAAAACATATTGGAATTTAATAACCTTGCATATCAGAAAGGAACTTTGTGGCTTGATGCTTGGGTCTTGGGTCTTAAAGATGCACTACATTTCTGAGAATCAGATACACCCAGAAGTTTAAATGACATGTGTCTGCTAACAGGACTTTGATTTGAGCATCAGTTGAGGTAGTGGTGTGTAGTGATTAGCTGCTCAAAGTAGATGGCCTGGGTTGGACTCGGGCCCCTTGGCCCCCTGTCCCACGTGACATACCCCACTCTCTTAACCCAATTTTCACTGTTGTATCAACTAAAATTAAATAAATAAAAAAAATCTTGACCAGACAAAGGACTGAAATTGATCCAGCGTAGTCCATCTAAAACAATATTGCTCAGGGATTCAGGAAAATTATAAATTCACCACTCTTCATATTCAACATTTTCAGACAAAAGGATGCTTTATTTGTTGCAAAATCTTCCAAGGATGATCATTTTGAAAGGTCCAAAGCTATCATGAGGTCACTGAAGGTCAGATTACTTCCGCTTGACATTCACCGGCTACAAAGAAATGACATGTCAAGACTTTTGTCAAACATGAAAAACATTTGTGTGCCTTTACTGCAGTTAATATGAAAAGAAGAACATCACAAAAATCTGTAAGATATGTTGGAACTAATGGTACAGAGAAGTAACTACTTCCACATGGGTCACTTTATTTGTTTGTTGTTTTGTGCTAGGTTTATTTAGGTATTTAGTAGTAGATTATATAAAATGTTTAATGAACCTCAATCTAAAAAAAAAAAACAGGTACTTAATCTTTCCCAACAGCTACTGGGTGCCATTTACTGGCTACTGGCTCTGACCAGCTTGTTCAACCTACTATACCACAGTGTGTTTACACACCTGTTTTACTTCTCATCATCACATATGCATGTTCCTTAAAAATGTGGAACCATTTAAAAGGGAAATCAACAGGCTTTCCAACGGTATCAGATTTATTGCCAAGAAACATTATAACAAGAAATAATCTACCAAAAACAAATTTCCTTACTTTTTGTGCTAAGTTGATAATACTATTAAATATTGAAGATGCTTGTATTGTAGTATGTGATGTGTAACGTCTACTAAGTTTTATGCAAACATGAAGCATGGTTGCACAGGACTTTTATATTACTGTTTTAACTGCTTTGCTAGGAATGCTTGCCCAGTCATTTTGAATCCAGTACAGCCATGAAATATTCTTTAATAATGTCCTAAGTCCTAGCTGATAATGTTGGAAATTAGAGGTTTGAACAACATATCTTTGATGTAATGTTACCTTGACTTGTGACACAATAATCTCATCAGTGGTGCCAGATATCAATATTGTAATAAAAAGATATCAGATTTCCCTGGGTAGTTGAGTCACTGCATCTCTATAGCCTACTGCATAAACAAAATAGTGGCAACAGAAGGATAATGTACCAAAAATGCAGTGAATAAATTCAATAATTATGGAGTTTCCCTTAACGGTATGCAACTAATCAGATAGTGTGATGTCGTGTTAAATGATTGTCTTGCAATGTATCATCATTATCCCAGAGTTACTGTAATGGGAGCTGTATCAAAGGCCACATATTGCACACTGTATCATCAATTACCCTGCTATTCCCACCCCTATTGTAAATGAATTTCAAGGTCATGGTTGTAAGATAGTGCTCTACTTGACGACAATATACTAAGAAACTTTAATCCCATTTTCTTACCATTTACAAACTTAAGGACCCAGAACATCAGAAACAAATCTCTGTGTTAACATCTGCTGGCAACATAAAGTAGAATTAATGCTTGTTTAGATGAGATATGTGTCAGAGGAAACCGTTGTAGTAGCTGATAGAACTCAAGTCAGCTGATTGTGTTTTGTACAGGTTCACTGGCCAAACGCTGGTGTAAACAATTAAGGGCTGCACCGGATTCAACAGTCAATTAAGTCATAACAAAAAGAGTGAAAATACATTTAAAAGAGTGAAGTAGCCTACAAATCTAATGAAGGAGAAAGGAAAACACCTATTTTGTGTAACTGTTGGCTTTGCCCCCTTTTAATCATGTAAAACAGTCAATTAACTAAATTGGTAAAAATTAAGTCCTCATCCCCAAACCTCAGTTTAATAGGATTAAATCTTATAGAGTAGTGTTTTATAATGCATGTTTTTCTCAGTATCAATGAGCTGTCTATGCCCAGCATTGTCATCTACCATTTACTCGACTAGAAGCAAAAGTAAGTGTTCTCTCTGCTTATTAGAGGTGACATACACCAACTTCTCCTCACTACTGAACCGCTCCAGGAGTAAGAGACAGGAGATACTGACAGAAGGTGGGGAGGATCTCCTGTCTCAAATTAATGGAAAATATTTGCATAAGACCTCTGGGTATTTTACTGAGGCACCAGTGGATGGTTCTAAATTCTTGACCACACTAATCTTTTGCCGTTTTTGATGTTTTATCCAAGCTGAAGCCTCTGGTGTTGGAAAATGAAGCCAATGTAGAAATTTAAAAAACTCTGTAGTTACTTCAGTGTCCATTGAGACTGTCAGCATAAGCCAAGGAATTCCTATTAGGTTCCAATTAAAATGCCCATTTTAACATCAGAAATAAATGAATCTGGTATCAATACTTAATTCTGTTATTTTTACATACTGTATGGGAGGTAGATTACTGTAGAACAGATCTGTCTAACAGGGGTGTGGATGCACTGAAGTCGTACTGAGCAGCTCTACTGATTGAGTTGGTGACTGCTAGTGATGTTCCTAGGCATACAATCCATATCCAATGAAACATAAAATAGAATTGCTTTTGGCCAGCTAGTCTAAAGTCAAATAAATGCATGCAGTGAGCCAACCCCATAATGCAACAGTAAGACGTCACACCATAACGATAAAAAGTTGGAGAATGTAGTGAAAGTTAGCAGTGCTCGCACCGTTGGCCTTCAATCCTCTGCAGGTTAACGCCTACATTCCTGTGCAGAATATCAACAAACAAGGCTTTGGTCAAATGTGAGTATAACCTAACAACATTATCACCATTCTCAAGATCAAAAGAGTGCTAAACCACATTGTTCCTACCAGATGCTATCAGTGCAAATGCAGTTAGCTGTTGTTTATATTGGATTAAAAAGCATTTTAGAAGCAAGGCAGTGGCAGCAGTCATTAAGAATAACTTAAGTGGCTACTTAAGTTGGTTGCGGGGCTGTTTTTTAGTGGGTGGGTGAAGGTGTGCCTGGAAAAAAATGGGCAAAAAGTCTGACCATTATACACCAAGCAGAGATGGATCCATACATTTTAGTTTGCGCAATTTTTTTCATGACGAGTGTATTTTATGTTTTTTTTTTTCTCAAGATCTAAACTTATCAAAATTCTTTTCTAGGGGAAACAAGAGCTGATTTCTCATTTGAATATGTTGATTTCTCAAAATATAAAGAAAACAACCAAAACTTACATCTTCCCATCGGAAAAGAATAAAATACAATGTCTCTGCTCATGCCATTGGTGGGTTTGCTTGCCATGATTGACATGCTTGTCCTGTCTCTTTGTTTAGTCATGTTTTATACCATATATCTTGGTGTCAGGCCAACATTCGTAATCCATTTTTCATGATTTTTATTTTCTTCATAAATCAGTGGTTAAATCATTGGTCACCCTATACATCTGCCAGTGGGTTTTAACCAATTTCAAAGCAATAGAAAGTGTTAAAAAGACGCTGACTAGGACCACTCAGTCTTGACTTAATTGAAAATATTGTAGGTTTTCTCATTCCCTGAAAAGTAGTGATTTTGGAGATGTGAGGTTTTGGAACAATGCCAACACTTTGCTACAAACTACTGCATGACTGGTTAAAAAAAATCTTCATTGTTGAAAATTTTCAGGATCTTAGGTCGCTATTGCTCATTCAAGAAGGGATGTGGGTACTGAGGCTAGCCCAATTGTGAATCAATGGTTCTGACAGAGTGTTAGACCGATAATGTGCACTTAAAATGTTGACGATTGGTTAAACTGGCTTGTAATTCTGGTACTGACAACAAATGGATCCAAATTTAATCTGGCCAAGTTGACGAACCAGGCACATTCCTAGTGACTGCCGTTATTGGGCTTCACAACACCTTCTCTGAAACCAATGGGGGACGTCACCTAAGTTTTACAGTCTGTGGTTCATAAAGTACAACAAATTCAACTTACAAATAACACACTATCCTCATTCATATGCAGACACTTCATTCAATATACACACACAATAAAGGCTAAGGACATAGAGAGTTTTAGCTATAGAAACATGACACTGTCTCATCTACTAACAAAGGCGTAAACTTAAGTTTCAACTCTTTGTGTCACAAATCTTTTACCTGAACTGGCTTTTACAACCTATCAACTTACAACAAAGGCCCTTTGCTATAGTAATGAAAATACCTGGCACAGTTTCCACTGTGCAGAGTTCACTGAGTCCACATGTAATTTGAACTAAAAATATAGTCGCATGTCTTAAAACTTCCATCCAATTACAGTAGCACTGGGAATTCTTCCTCATGGACAATTCAGCAGAGCAAAAAGCGATATTTTAACCCGATCTTGTGCCTGAAGGAAAGTGAAGTCGATTCTGAAAAGTGACTAATCATCAGGTTTAAGCACACACTGATAATGGGGGTAATGATCCTCGACCAGCACTGCAATGATATCCCGATACACTGATTGCAGAGACAAGTCCTCTGGGAGTCCCTCTCTACTGCTTCTCTGCAGGATGCCACAAACACTGGAGTACCCTTGAAAGCTTCAGAGCTTGTGTATGTAAACAACAGAGCATGCACAAGCCCAACGCCTTTTCCTAATATGGTGTCAGAGTGCAGCTACAGCAGGAACATGACTTCTTCCAAAACAGTGATAGAAAATGGGGGAGATATTCAGAGCGAGGGAGGCAGACTAAAGTAATCTGATGAATTAAAGCACTAACAGGTAAAATATTGTAAAGCCCTTCAAGAGAAAAGGGAGGAGGAATGAAAAGATGGAAAACTTATGAGTAATAGAGGATGAGGAGGGATGCAAGTCCCATGTGAGCTTTTCTGTTCAACAGGAGCATGGAGAAATGTGTAGGAACCAGATTGTACTGCACTGGAAGGATTGCCAGTAAATGCAACAAGAACAGGCACCTGAGCAGTGGGAGGGCGAGATGGGAGGAAGGAAGTGAGGAGGGAGATGGGGTTGGAAATAAGGGAGGGTTACAAAAGAGGCTTTATTTTCCTGCTTTCTTGGAATACAAATCAAAATTGAATCCAAAAGAAAAGCTTATTGCCTTGGACATAGCTTTTCAGGATCACTGATGGAATTACAGGTAATTTTTCTCTACTCAGCATATTTCTCCAACTACATCATTAGCACTGTCAAGCATGGACTGAATGGAAGTTTAAAGTCCCCTGATTTGGAGAGGTACAAGCTGTCATTCTGGCATAAAATTTGCTGTAAAAATAAAGCATAACATGGTATTTGAAAGTCAGAAAGGGACCATAAATGTACAGACAAGTTTCACCAGGTTGTTTGTTAGGAAAGGGGATTTTAAGGCTCAGATATGAATCATAGCAAACACAGTCTTTGTTCAATGGCTGCTCACTGAGTGGTGTTTACTTCAGAACCACAGTAGAGTTCAAGAGCACTTCAATTTCCGCAGCACATTTATCACCAAACTGTTTCTTTTTCACAGTGTCAGAGCTGATCGGGTCTCACAGTATCTGTGAAACTGTCTGTGTGCATGAACTGAATACTGGGTGTTAGAGGGAACAGTGAAAGAATGATAAAGTTAAGGAATAGAGTTCAGGCCAGGGGACGAAAAGGAAAGTAAGATTACAAAGAAGTCAAGTCTGAACACCTGTCAGGTACTGGAACTATCAAACTGGGGTTGGCACAGCCAATATTTGCATAATGTGTCAGAATTAAGACAAACTTGACAGTGAAGGATAAAACATTTAAGCTTGAATGTGTCAAAGGAGAACCTCTACCAAGGAACTGAGGAAAAGATTTTGGAATTCCTCATTCTGTTACAACTATCACATGCTACTATGTAGTTCTAGTTAATTAATTTCCATTTCAGTTATGATTTTGGCTTCCCCTGACCATGAAAACAAAGAATAAAAATTAAAATGTTATCAGGCTGGATGTTGTGTTGTGCTTGTTTTGCCTATAGGTTTTTCATGTGTGGTAAATGGAGCCCACCCTACCTTATTTTACAGCACAGCCAGCTCTCACTTCAATTTAAGTGAGGAGCAGAGGGAGCAGACAGGTACTCTGGTTAGTATAAAAAGCAAGAGAGCCAAAGACGATTACAGAAAGGTAGCCATCAGCTAATATGAAAGGTAAAACAACCTCAGTTGTATGAACTGGGGGCGGACCAATTATTGACTAGGCTGATTATTGATACAGACATTTAGCATTTTCTCAATTAAACAGCATTTAATTCTGCTGTCAATTTATGAAACTAGTTTATTAAAAGGTGTACTACTCCACTGCAAGGTGTGTCTTCTAGCTTTGTTTTCATTCTCTACAGTCTCACCTATTGTCTTGCCCACAACAATACCTGACTGATGTCACACAACTACCAGCCAACCAACCCAGCGGCCTGGATGGCACTTGCACAGGGAGAGTACAGCATCACTTCCTTTTTTCCTGCTGCTAGTGTGTTGCTTTGTGCAGTTTCTCATGTTGACAGAGCGAGGGCTAAATTGATTATTTTCCATGATTTTTTTTTAAATGCAATGTAGCGCCACATTATGTAATAACGCCGCATTATGTAATGACCCTAACCAGAGGACTTAGTGTGGGCTCTAAGGTATGCCCTGCCCAACTACCTTGCCCTAACTCTAACCGCTTAGTGACTTATGCCTAAGCCTAGCCCCCCTTCAGAGCTCTAGACTAAACACCTAACCTTAACCCTAGGACTTAAGGTGGGCTCCAGGGTATACCCTGCCCTAACCTTAACCGCTTAGTGGCTTACAAAATGTGGCATTATTACATAATGAACTGGAAACTTATTACATTATTACTGGTGGTGGGACTCGATTAAAAAAATAATCTAATTAATTAGAGACTTTGTAATTAATTAATCTCAATTAATTGCATATCAATATTTGACACAAGAAGCAACATTTTTCAATTGAAATGGATTTTGGTAAATGACTGAATCAATGAATAGACACATACATGAGCTTAAACAACAAAATCGTGTTGATTTCATCACTGAGTGTTAAAAATAAAGTGCAATATGAATAAGGAATATTATGATTGCGTTGTTTGAAATTTTCTTTCTGCATGGCAGTTCATAATTTGGGTCAGACGACGCTATCTGTAGCACCGCTTCTAGCCACTCATCTTCTACCACCGAGAGTGGTCAACAGTCCACTTCAATCCATTTTGCCAGTGAGTTTGTTAATTTGTCAGTTGTGGACTTACTCATTTTGGCTCTGAACCCAGTCATCTTGTCGAGTGTGGATTGGCGACACTGTCTGCTCAAACTAGGAACATTGTCTGTGCTAGCTGCAGCATGTTTGGCATTGAGGTGGCAGCGGAGGCTAGAAGAGCTCTGGTGATAGGCAAATTCTTTCTTGCACAATCTGCACACAACTGTGCTTTTATCCAGGTGTCCATCCGGTAGTTGTTTAAAACTAAATTTCCGGTTTCCATGGTGTTTGTTGTGTTGTGTCCTGTGCATCAGTATTATGGGTATACCGGGAACTCATGCAATGAGAAACGTTCCGCGCTGTTTGGAGTGCAAAAATAAATTGAGATTAAATGCGTTATTTTTTTAATTGCGTTATTTTTTTCTGTAATTAATTAATCTTAATTTACATGATAAAGTCCCAGCCCTAATTATTACATAATGCGGCATTATTACATAATGTATCGCTACATGCAGTTTTACTTTCGTCACATTCAGTACATTTTGTTTGTCATTACAAATGCACATAGATTCCAAATATCAGTTAAACGGTATCGGTTGGCCCTTAATGTAGTGACCCCATGACAAATGTACTGAATCGTATTAAACTCACAAACATAGCAGCAGTATTTATAATAATCATGATTGCAATATCAATCAAGATAACCTTAACTATGATTTTGCCAAACTTAAACCGTGTACTGCTTAGCTTACATTTAACCTTTGCCTGAAAGGAGCACTCATGTTACATGGAACTATAGGAGCACAAGAAAGCAATGTCACCTCGACACTGTGATTTCTGTCAGTCAAAATTAGAATAGGTTGTTCATTTTTACATATACCTTATTCAGTAATTTAGTATTGTCAGACAAATTGCTATATTGCCTGGTTCTGATGGTAACAAACTCTAAACTAGACACCAGTACTACAAAGCAAGAGCAACATATCAAGGGTGTGTTTCATCTACCTGGCTTCCCCTACCCTGACAAAGAAAATCACACTAAATAATCACACTAAGCAGGTGATGAACTTCACAAGTAAACCCAGTTTTGCAAGTTCACATGAAAAGGGGAACTCAGCAGCACATGACCAGCTATACATATGCAGTAGGCTGCTGTCAGCAGATTGTCCTGTTTCACAATTTCATAGTAGCAATGATATAAAAAAAGAAATCCCAACAAAACCCAGCCTTAAGTCACAAACCGTCAGTGACAAATGAGGAACTTCCACTAAAATGACTGCCGGATGCACAGATTAAAACTCATAATCATTGTTACTGCATGTTAAATTTTAATAGAATAACTCCTATTTCTTTCTCATAATCATTTTTTATATCTGATGTATCTCAGTAACATTTCAGCCACAGCCCTAACACATGCAGAATGTTCTTTGGCTTATAAAAATGACTATGACACATGATTTTAAATAGTAATATATTATTTTATATAAACAAAAAGTAGACTAAGGATGCCGGTTTAGCTCAGCAGACATCCATATCCAGAGGCACTGGATCTCAATCGCATCACTGTTTTGTGCATGTCTTCCCCTTCCATCTCTCTCTCAAATTTTCCTGCCACTCTCAGCCAAGATAAAGGTAAAAAAGCGACAAAAAATAAATTAGAATCTAGGCTTTAGTGACAGGCTTTAGTGTAGGATAGTTACCATAAAGTTTTAATGTTAACACTGACAGGAAACACAGGAAAAGCCAACTGTCTCCCCTTCCTCAGACGTCACAATCAGCTTGTTGAACTCCATGGTGTGACAGAGTTTCATACAGGTTGATCTCCTGTTTCAAAAACATAACATACTCCAGAGAGGGTTAAGTTTTCTACACAAGTTAGAAGGAGTCGTGGACCACATTTGTAGTACTGAAAACTCAGAGATAATCTTGAAGTTACCTTGCTAACTCAAAATCCTGCCTCATACTGTAATACAGGCCCTATGGTGATGCATAGGGTTAATATTACAATCTGAAAAAAATCAGTACGTTAGCATTCACACTGTAAGAATTTTAACTTGCTTCAAATAGACAATATAAAACAGGGCCTTTTGGGATGGATGAGCACTCCTAGTCCATCTTTCTGACTGCCTCCATCACAGCTCAGCAAGAAACCATTGTTCAAGATAAACAATGAGGGATTCAGTGCTACACTGACTACCTTGAAAGATGCCAAATTGACCACATGAACTCAGACTGCCTGTATTAGCTTTACCTATTTAGACCTGATTAACATTTGTGTCCTTTTACTCCCAAGACCTCATGCAATGTCAGTACATTTTGGATTATCTATTTATTTTAAAATGTGACCAATTAAATGCAACACAATTCACTAAAATGCATGCTTGAAGGCAGATGGGATCAGAAATGTCTTGGTCATAGCCTCTTCATCCTTCATGCAGAAAAGCCGAAGGATGACAAGGTTTTTAAAGTTAAACCACGACAAAGACGATAGTGGTATTTTAGACAAAGACAACAATGATGAGGATCCAGATCATGACGTGAAATGCGAGCCAAGGCTCAGTGGATGAGGTTCATGGTTGAAGAGTGGTATGGTAAGAATTTGATTTCATTGATTGATTGATTTAAAAAAAAAAAATAAACATCAGAGCAAAGGTAGTGACTATCAGTTAAACCAAGGGCAATCAAGCTTCAAATGTTTTGATTCCATGTCTCTATCTGCAGTTGAGAAATAAACATTTTCATAAACGTTGAAATCCTCTGCTGTTTTTCTAAAACCTAAAGATTTATGGAGGTTGTTTTTCAAAAAATATTTAGGTTTTACAGGGTGCAGACTAAGGTCTAAATGGGTTAAAATGGACTGTGGCAAAATGGAAAACTGTTCTGCAGTTAAAAAGAAAAAGATTATCCAAAATGCACAGGCATTGCATCAGGTCATAAAGAAAAAAATGACATGAATGTTTCATCAGGTCTAAATGGGTTCACTTAGGAGTAGGAAAGAATCCCTTTGCAGGGAGCATGGGCAAACAAAGAGGCTGTTCTAGTGGTTGGCCTTTATTTTGTGAAACAGGGAAATATTCTTTAAAACCTTGATGATCTACAATCAGCACTCTGCTGAGCACCTTTACTACAGACTTTTTATCTCATGAATTATCTGCACACTGAAGTCTTGTTGAGAAAATTAATTTCCTGGTATCTAATTCATTTTATAATAGAAATTAAATGGACAATCAGCCTTGATAATAAAGTTACACAGTGTAAATGCAGCAATTTGTTACAGAAGATTATGTTTCAAATTGCCTTCAGTGCTAAAAACTTGCTACGATTCTGCACAAAGAACTAAACTCTCTCACGTTTTCCTGTCTAATCAGCATCTGTAATCCTCCATCTGAGGCTGAGCACACACACTGTACATTTCTGGTCAAGCACATAAGCACATTTGGCCATGACAAACCTTACTGAGTCACAACAGACAGTAACAGTTGCCACTATGCAGCAGAGAAAGAAAGGAGCTCAGGCCAACATTTCAGCCGAATGGGAAAATTACAGTTTGCCCTGGAGAGGAGAGGAGAGGTGTGTGTGTGTGTGTGGGGGGGGGGGGGGGTCTTCAAGAACAAAACAAGAGGAAATGTGCACATTAGTGTCACTGTCCTCTCTTGCGCTAATATGCTGGATGATAACAAGGAAGAGTGCGGTCCACATGCATGTATAAAACACAGATAGCTATATATAGCGTTGTTTATGTCCAAAGAATGAGCATTTGATGGAAACACAGACACTACAGTCATAAGTCTTGTCCCATTTAAGGATCATATTATGTTCTAAGTTATCTTTTCTCCATATCCTCTGATGACCTTGCTCACTTTGCACAAGTCTGAGTGTCATGGTTTCTCATCATTCCTAAAGACAAAAGGCAAAAGGAAGATGAAGGAGAAGAAGAAAAGAAGAGGACACGAAGGGGCTTGTGGCACTTGGCTGATAAAAGCCACTTCCGTTTTCTGTCCATCTGTCCGGCTCAGGCTGCAGCCAGTGATCGGGCTATGAGGGAAAAGCTGCCACACAATGATTGACTCGAAGAAGGAGGGTGAAAGGTGGGGAAGGAGGATATGAAGGCTCTTTTATTTCAGAAGTGCAGCACTCTGCAAATTATTAACTGCTCTGGAAAATCAAAGGACATGGCCTGCAATCTCTGGTGAATGTACACATAGCTTTCTTTGTGCTTTAACAGAAAATAAAACACTTTTTCTTTCTCAAACATCTCAACTTATGTTTACCTTTGGAAAAAAAACATGAGTGCAAGAGCAAAGTTGATATCTGAGGTCAATTACATCATGATTTAATATACAAATAACAATTAAAACTTCCATTTTCAAAAACGTCAGTCCTAATAACACAATTTAAAGTTCAAGGGTCAACAAATTCAAAAATATCATTCCTTAAGACACACTTTAAAGTCTAAGGAATTATGATAAATAAAGAAAAGACTTAAGCTGACGTAGGTCTGTTGGTCCAGCCTCAAAGTCCACTGACATATTTGGCAGAAATTTTTCACATCTGCTGATACAGTTATCGCACTGACAATATCGTGCATCACTAATTTTAATGCACTAATTTCTTTATTATCTTTGTTTTCTATAACAATAACTTTAGTATTTCTGTTTTGAGATGTTACGATGCTATCATGGGCTTTCAAAAATATTCTATAGAATGTACTGACCAAGTATTGAAGAGAAGCAATGGGAGATCATTAACGATCATTTCAGATTCACCTAAAAATGCCCTTTTGTTAAGATTATCATGCATTTTAACCTACTATAAACACTACAGTAGGTTAAAAACAATATTTAGACAAAAGCCAGTCAACAAAAGTGTTTTGCTTCTGTCTCATGCTGTGCTAGGTTCATGTTTATTGTATGAGGCTGGCATGTTGCATCTTGTCTGATTGTCCACCGTTTAAAATCCAATGTTCAGCTTTCCCATAATTCCTCTGTCTCATTTTAAGCAAACCTGAATCCACTTCCTCATGTAAATTAGCTGGAACTTGTCCAAATCCCAAAACCAAGTGTAAATAGATTAACCACATAATTAAAATTCTATTTCCACGGGATTAAACACCAGTTGTCAGTAAAGCTGCTTTCAAAGAAACAAGGGGTGGGGTAGTAGCTGCTTACAGGAGTAGCAGCTGTCAAGATGATAACGTCTTTGCTATGGGAGCGAATGTGGGGGAAAAAAAGACATAAATCCAAAAAACATCAACAGTCCGTGTTTGCCAAACTCATCCACATTAGGCTCGTAAACAGGGATTTGTGAATGGGAACAGGGATAAAAGGCGACAATGCTGCTGTGGCTGTCGTGGGCTTCGGCTCACATACAGCGCATATGCGGCCTGATGAATCAAAACAGGTGCTGTTACAGCTCCATTTTGAATTTCGATGGATTCTTGGCTTTAATTTTTGCGCGCAGTCGATTTCCCCTGTCTCTGCTGAGAATTCTTAGTCGTGGGAAAGGCAGAAATGTGTAAATATGCACATACGGTGCCTGTTTTGTGTGGGGTGTAGTAAATCGTCAACAAACGTAGCCCTGGCACACACTGAGTGGCACTGACCGAATGAAATGTGGGAGCAACGCTGACTGAATGGCCTGTGCAACAATGAAATACAAGTCATTTTCAAAGAGGGGGGTTTCACGTTGTGTGAAACCTCTGTACAGGACAATATGTATCAACAAGCAATAAGCATTTTGTGGTTTGTCGAGATAATAATAATTGTATTGCATTAAAACGTCATGAGCCGAAATTAACTCACCTTTGACGCGTCTTGAGATTTAGCCCAAAAATCAGAGACGCGCAGCGAGGAACAGTGTTATATCCGTATGGCTGTCCTCATTAGAGAAATAATGGAAGTGGATGGCCAGTTGCTGTGGAAACCTCAGGCCAGCCACGAATCCCATTTAGCGAATTTCGGCTTTAACGCAGGAAGGGGAGGTCATGGCGAGGACTGCCTTCAGGAGCAGAGGGCACAGCTGCCGGGCGGCTGCGGTGGGCCGGACCAACACCAGACGTGAGGCGAAGGAAGGAGCCTGTTCAGCTGGGCAGAGACGACGGCGCGGTACATTCATGCGAGGAAGCAGGAGTGGGTTGGTGTGGAGAAGACATGCCTCGTAGGGGGGGAGGTACGGGATAGTGCATCACTGACGAAACACGAGAGCGCAAATATGATGAGCCTGGACTTTACGTTGTTTACGCAGCCACGGCGGAGTCAGGAAGATTCACGTCGTGTTGCGTAACTCACCGCCGTAACGGTAGAATTCACCGAGGCGTGGGCATCAGGCGTAACACCACACTCAGCATCTCTTGACTAGTTTGTGGACTCTAACCCGAAGTTCGCTGTGTTATTTTGGCAGTTGAAGCGGCACGACCTAAAACAAACGGCACAAAAATCCGCCTTCTTGTATGGAACTAGTCCGCTAGCAGAATCCGTTGCTAAGCGACGCAACTGTGATGAACGGCATCTTCCCGTTGGGGCATTAATATTGATATTCCACCGTTATGCGGCTTCACAGGTGTTTTATAATTGGGGAAGTCCAATAGGCTGGCACGTGAAGAAGACACGACTAAGGACTGGAACTACTTCTTGGAAATAAACGTTTTTTATAATGAACTGCATAGTAAGTTAAGCTAGCCCAGAAAAAATATTAACACTAGCATTACAGTATTATTTTTCATATGTGAAGAATGCCACCTCGGTCTTGAGTATTAAGTTTTATTAAATAATATTACATAACTCCTGGGCTGCCCTACTTTTATTTAGGACTCATAGGGAGCTTGCTTTATTTGGTTCTGAGTATGACTCACTCTGGCATTTTAGACATGATTTTTAGAGTTTGGGTCAATATTTGTTGACAAAAAGAAGGAGATAAATATATTTTTTGGCGAGACCGACCTTCTTCTCTTATGGGTTACCAGGGTTATTATAGTTAACCAAAACTAACTTACTAACTTTGAGTAAAATGTAATTTTTTTTTTTTTACATCAAATTATTATGAAATATTTATTATTAAATGTATTTATTTATTATTTTATTCCCCAATCTAAATTAAAACTTAAGTTATTATAAAAACTGAAAAATAACTAAAACATCATTCAGTGCTTACAAAATAAAATAAAATAAAATGATTAGATACGAAATCTCCTTAGTTTCATTTTTTGACAGCAGCTTACTGGCATACACCCAAGCCTTGAGGGTATAAAATGGTCTGATTTAATTGAAGACTTTGCATAATGGTTATTTTAGGTATTATTAAACTGTAAAGTGAAGAGGAGGCTGTTTGGATGTATTTTTAAAAATTGTATGTTTGCTTTTTCTGAACCTTTTGGGTCTCAACTGGCATGTATCCCATATTGCTATAAAAAGTTTACTATAAAAAAAACTAATAGAAAACAACACTTAAAAAGAATCTAAAAAATAACAACTAAACTAATAAACCTGCGGTGAAAACACTACCGAAATTGAAAACAATATAAAAAAAAAAAAACTAAATGAAAATCCAAAACTATTATAATCTCGTTACTTACCTTCTTTTAGATATGGCTTATGTAACCAAGATGCAGCCACCACCATAGGGGCTGAATGTCATATAAAAGTTTACAAAACAGAAAAATGAATGTCTTTAATACACTCAGGCCACTAAGGAGTAGACAGTATTTGTCACACTTAACTGTAGCTCTGACAGAAATCCATGATGCATTCTGCCCTAGAAGTTGAGTGAATGGAAAGACAGGAAATGATCTCATTCTGAATCATTAAAACCAAAATGACATTTAACAATTAATAAAATTAGGCCGTTGGTATGACTACACAAGGTATTTATTTGACCGCTGTGATCCAAATACAGCTGAATTCATTTAAATGTATAAAAGAGAATAAAAAAACATGTAATGGAATAAACAATTGACATAACATTTTTCTTTGTGATATTGCGTTGAATGTGTTTAGGATGTGGTTCAAGGTCATTCAAATTAAAATGGCACAATTCTTCATCTTAATTTGAAATTAGTGTTTCAGGTACCTGGAGTGAAAACTGTTTTGGAAAATGCCATTGCTGACTCACAGATGACTCCACAAGCACTCAAACAAGCCAGTAGCAGTCCAGCGCACACACACACCCACATTCATGCAGACATTAAGTACAATCTATCGCTTCTTTTTGCTCTCTTTCTTTGGTTTCTGTCGAATCTGTGGTGCTGGTCCTTTCGTTTTCTTCATCTGTTCTGTGACTTTTCCATCAGTGGACTCCGTTTCATCCTGCAGGGAACAAATGGGAAATATTACACACCCTGTAGTTTCAAAACTAACCCTCTGAGTCATTTTAACTACATGAGTGGTAAGCACAACTATATGAGTGTGTTTTGGATACTGCTCTACTGTCTGATACTGTAATATTATGTCAGGGGATGCACAGTGTTGATAACAAGCCTAAGTATTCATGATCATAAAGCACTGCTGATACTGTTCCCAGACATCATTTTACAGCTTGCTGCTAGTCTCATATATTCTATTCATAGTCTCAATATTTGAGCAGGTAGTCGAGGGTAGAGCAGTGGTTGCAGTTGGGTGACGTCTTAACATAAATGAGGGTGATAAAAGTATGGCAAACAATGCACTGCTAAATTGTTCAGTCAAGGGGGAGGAATGTGATGTAATAAAAAATTCAAAATAATTCAGAGAATTGAAGTTATCACGTATTAATATTTGCAGTCTTTCCCAGTGAGTACCTAAATACAAACACTTCTCTGCTAATTATGTCTTAAACTTTTTTTTATACCATGAAGTATAAGATAGTACTATGCAGTAACAAGTGATATACACTATTTTATCATTCAATTTGGAACCTGCTAACATATCCCAAAATTTCAAAGCATATCAAAACAAACACACAAAAATACAAGAAATTTAGACACTTGTCCTCTATCAGCATTCACTTCAACAAGTGCTGCACAATTTATCTAATCCCAGTAGCGATGTCAAACTTTTTAATTACATGATCATACAAAAAGATGCAGTTATTTTCATATTAAGTAGTATGTTTTTTTAATGCTACTTAATATTTGCAAATTTTGAGTGCAGAAATACATACCTCAAAACGATCATTCTTGTCTGTTTTCTTCGATAACCAAGCAAGCAGACTCATGATGCCATTAAAGTGTTATGTCATAATTGCAGATTGCAATATTAACCAGTATAACCACAACGGTACATTATTATCAAATCATGCAGCAATAGTTCAAATAAATATCTGATGACATTATTTGAAAAAAAGATAAGTAGGCAGTCAATCTGATTACTCTTGATTTTTTTTCGGTTTGTGGACCTGGTCCTCTCCTTCTCTTGTTCAGTACTTGCCTGCTCATGTCCTTTGGATGTGGGTAAGATGACAGCCAGGATGCAGATAAGCTGAAATATAGCACCCAGAAAGAGCCCATAGCGCAACAGACTCTCAAGGAAGGTGGGCTCAGGGACCTCTGGAGGAGACAGGTCCAGTTCTGCAGACATGATGCTGCTGTGAATATGTTTCAAGTCTGATGTGTTTTTGGTGTCCTGTCTGTGCAAACAACAGGATGGAGGGAAGAAGAGAGATCAACACGTCTTGTTTAAGAACGTGGCACTGCAGATTCATATTTAGCTGAGATTTTACATTGTACTTTATAGTTATATTTTACATATCACATGTAATCAAATATACATTACATTATTACAGGAATGTGCTACATAACTATGTCTGCACTGAGAGAAAGGAACTATTTTAACTACGAACAGTTAACTTCCAAACAAGACGACCTCCAATGTGCATCTTATAGTTTTTGTAATAATGTCAGTTCAGGCAGCCACAATAGGAACACATTTATAAACAGACACGAATCAAACAACGCATGCTAGCTAAACAGTGTAGCTGCCTACGTTTTCAATTCAAACATCTCAGTTCCGAACAAAAAGGAGAAATAATGTTACCAGTAACGAGGACAATTCCCTCTTCTTTTATGTTACAGGAGTGTAAGAATAATTCAGGGTCGAAAAATGTATTTAAGGTGTGAAACACTCAGAAAGGAAAGGTTTTATTAGCTTGGAGAGAGAGGGGGAAAAAAAACATCCGCTTATCGGAAGTGACATCACAGCTGAGGCCAACTTCCGGAATAATAGTAGATTTGGAAATGGCGCTCTCTAGTGTTTGTGTAGAAGGTGTTAATACTGATCTTTATCAAGTGGAATGGGAGTCTTAATATTTTACATACAACGTCGTCACACGGTATTTTAAAATTTTAATTACTCATTTATGTGACAAGGTTTTGCTAGCCATGTTGATAAAATAACCACATGTACTTAATTATCTGTGCTAATTGTCAAAGGTGTCAACTTTTTCAGTCTAAACTAAATTCTCTTGATGTTTGTTGAAATATGTGAGGACGGGATAGGCATTTTAGGACAAAGTCAAATGGAAACAGTTAATTAATAAAAACAGATTTTCTTTAATATAAAATATAGTTTACATGTTTTCAAATATAGAAACATAAAAAGTCAGACAGCTTAAAATAAAGAAAAACAGATCCACAATGTAAGGTATGATATGTACTACAAACTTCAATAGGGATATATACTTTGTATGGAAATATTAAATTGCTCTCCTGGTTTAAATGTTAAGTGATGTAGTGTGGTTTGTAGGGTTAATTTCAACCCATGCACCACTACACCAATCAGATCCACAGAAACACGCCATCATCTTGAAAAAAAGATGGACCTTTAGGGGCCCCTCTTATTTGCCTTTAATACAATCTTATTTTCTCATTGATTTTATTTTTGATAAGCAGCCGCAGATCTATAGGATCAATCTCCGTCATGTCCTTTCAGGTCTCTTCTTATGATGTCATTCACTGATAAAAAAAAAGAGAGAACAGATTATGTGTGAGTACATGCAACTACAAGAGCCTTTATTGAGGCTGAGACAAGTTTACTTTTTTAAATTCTCAGATTGTAAAATTACGCTCTCAAATCACCTTAAGCAAACAGTTAACGCAGGACACTGCAGACTTAATCAAGAATGGACCGATAAGTTTATGCTTTTTATAACACCAGCGAATAGAAATATTAATCTGTACACCTCCTTTTTATATCTTTATCTCATTTATACTTTAAGAAAAAATAATGTTAAAAAAGCATACCAATGTTATAAACAAAAAACAAAAAATTAAAAGAGAATTACTGATTTTTCCTCATTCTTTTGATACAGACAGGAAAAAGGCAAATGCATCAGTTCAGTTATCAAAGAGGAGGACTTGTTTCACCTGATGCTTCACAATTTGGTATGTGATAATGTGGGACTGCAATTATATTGGACAATATTACAATTTACAATTGGGGTTAAAATATAATGCATAAATGGTATTGTAAGTCTACAAACTTGGCTTACAGGAAAAATGCAGAGAATAACAATGGTTTTCAAGTGTATTACGTAATATAGAATATTACATAGCATCAAAAATACTCTAGAATATTTACTCAATATAATTTTGAGAATAAAGGTACCTCTACAAAGTGCAGTAGTGACACTGATGCAAATGTAAGGGCTTTCTGGAGGCATTTTTGTGAACCTTTCAAGTGCTACTTAATACAAAAATAATTGCAGCCTTTGTGTGGTTATGTAACTGCACAGCCTGACAGTGCGATTAGATTTATTGTACAACACTAGTTTCATCTCTGCTGATTCTTTGCTTCTGCTGTGAAGTGCACAGCCAGCACAGTAAGCAAAACTTTTTTTGAGATCAGTAGCTTGTACTTGTGGTTGATAGATGCTGATAATGGCTGACAAGTGGGTTTGCATAAAACAGATCAAACATTAAGTAATTCCTAATTAAAACTGTTTCAGTCTCTGTTGTTTTTGACGTTGCCTTGATGGCTGTAGGGATTTACAGAAAAAAAGATACACTAAAAAATACAACATATTTTTCCTCCACTTTATTTTCTGAATTTTATAATCTTCTGGGGAAGCTGTTAAGGAGAGGCTGAGGCTGCCAGCTGATGATGACTGCTGACAGTGTTGAAATGTTGCAATACCATTATCATCCTGTGGATGTCTCCAAATATCAATTTATTTATGGTGTGTTTCAGATTGCTCTATGATCTCTTTTTGATTTTCAAAATACATGGAAGAATTTGGACATAAATTACTATGTTAAAGTCAACTGATTTGTTATGCTGCTTTTTATATTAAAATTTATTTTTCTTTCAATTTGGTGTTGTTTTGGTGAGTGCTTTGGCGAGCAGATTTCAATGGAAGGAGCAAATGCAATTGCCATTTGTTTGCTTTTGAAACCCTGCTGAACATGTTTTTTGTAGTTACAGTAATTCATTGCCCTTCTGATCTGCACTCAGACCAAGGGCATTGCCTTTTTTTTGTCTTTTAACCACAAGACCGTTAAAATGTATGTGCTGATACAGTACATTTCCTGCACCGGTCTTTGATCTTAGAGGTGTAAACAGAAACCTAGTCCCACAGCAAATACAGTCAGGGCACTTGTTCTCTCACTAAAGGTGATGCTGCCCTTTTTCTTCTTCATCATCCTCAAAATACAGGATGGTTCTTCAGCATTTTGTTTGACATTCATTTCAAAGAAGATGAGCATACTCAGAAATCTTCAAAGAGTTTTTGCATGCATGCATGAGTGAAAGTGAGACGTAAAGAGATAGGAAGGTGGATAGAGAGGCCCAACAGAAAACCACAAGGCAGGATTTGCAAGCATACCGTTTTTGCATGCTAGCATGCATTTGCAAACTGGACCACAATTACCCTTCCCCCAGCCCTCCACATACTACTTGTAAGTTAAAGTTTGTATGGGTATTTTTGTACATTTTCTTTTGTTTTTGTTTTTTTTTACTCTATCATTTAATTTTCTCCTGCTGGTCTGCTGAAGATTTTATTGTCCTCATGGCTGTCAAAGACTTTTAAAAACACAAAAATGAAGCTGTGACTGAAGCAGTGAACATGTGATTATCTCAAAAATACCATCAAGTATTTTTGAAAGGGCCTTACTTAAAGGCATTCATGGTTTTTAACTTGCTTGTCCCCTCAAAAAAGAAACAATGCATTAAGACAAATAGATGGGAGGGTAAAGGGCTACGGAAAAGATGTTTAATTCTAACAAGCATCTCAGCTTATACCTTTAGGAAATCACTCACCATCCTCCAGGTAAGCATAGCGGTTGATCTCTTGTTTGATGGCAACCCTCTCAGGAGCTCGTTCTTCATGGTTTCCTCTACCGACGCTGATCTGTGTCAAACCCTGGCTACCAGCCTCCACTTGACTTCCAGCCTTCACTTGAGTTTGACCTTGAACATATGTTGAAGGTGGCGACTTCCCCAGTGGTAGCGCTGTCTGCACCTGGTGTCTTAAAACAAAACTGGCCTCAAATGAATCTCCAGCCAAAGGATATTCTCCCAGCTTTCCCACAGGGGCTCTGGCGCTGCCAGAGGTACCACAGTTGCTGTAATGTTGATTTGCTGTTTGGAACACCATGGGGTTGCTGATCAGAGGGCTGGCTCTGGACTGGTAATAGACCGGATGGTCATCCAGCCGGTCAGGGATTACCATGTGAGCTCTGGGGTCCACAGTGGTTAGATGGTACAGTGTTGGGGAAACATTCAAGACTTGATGGTTGTTGTCCTGCTCAAGAGGATGGTAGAGGGACTTCATTGACAGGCCAGAGAGAGTCTGATTGTCGCAGTAAACGTAGGAATTCAGAGGGTAGTCGTCGAGTGGCTCTGATTTGATTGCTAGAATACAAAGAATATATACAGTATGTTGTGATAAAAGAGACATGAGAAGATCTGAAACAAAACTTAGAGCAAAAACTAGCCTCTTTGCAAGACTGTAGAAGCAGTGATACCTTGACCTAAATGCAAATGTAGACCTTAGTGTTTTTTCATTTACTTAAACCATGACTAATAATGTTTGCTGAGAGCCTTTTTCCATGAGGAAAAACTAGACTAAGACTAGCCCAAATTAGATCTTTGATGTCTAAAACTGACAATAAGTAAGTTGAGCTTCAGTCAAATTGCAGGAAACAAAACTAAAATGTAATTTCGTTTTTGTCAGACAATTAAAATCCATTTTTCTCCACTGTAGGTAAATCTGTCAAAATACAATACTTCTGTAGCTATTTAGCCTCTCAGCTGTAGAAAGCAGGGACCCCAGGTTTGGCAGGCTGCATAGAACACATTACCATGATTTGGTACCTAATTCAGGCAAGAGAGTAAATTCTTGGCCTAAAAGTAAAACGTGTAGAGTTTTTATGGACTAAAACTAGACTAAAATGTTTTTGAGTTTTTGTCGACTAAAACTATAAAGGGTAGAAATGACTAGACTGCGACTAAAACTAAAAGGCATTTAATCAACACTGATAAGACATATTAATATTCATATGATGCTCACATGTTCACTGGAATATTCATCATCTTGACCATCCTAAGTTGACCTGTTAGTATGCTAATGCTAAACTTAACTTTAAACCGAGGGGAATCTATTCACAATGTTTTCACCAGAGGTCCTCTTCCTAAATCATCTCCTGAAGAGGCCTCCTGGTTGAAACAGTGGTCAATAAAGTTTTTTTTTGTGGTACTGAGCAAGTATGCAGGCCTATCTTCTTCTCACCTGATGAGAATGCCACAAGTTTCCCAGAAATCCGGCACACTCCCTAAAGGAGACCTACAGCAGCTGAAATGTGGGCTTTTGAAGTGATTTATCCATGCTTCTAATTTATTCTTTTCTTGTTATTACTGAGAGTTTCTGGATTGTCTTTGCGCCTACAGTAAGACGCCAAAGTCTTTGGCCAATAAAAACTTTGTCCAAGCACAAGAGGAAAGGCGGGGATTACAGAAAATAGTATCTATTCTTGGAAGAGTACAGAAGTTAGAGTAAAACATTTTACTTAGTCATGTGATGATGGTTCAATTATCTCTTTCTGTTCTGAAGTGGTTGAGCAACCAATAGCTATCATCCTTAGAACATGTAGATGTTACCTTAACATAAACCAAATAAAGAAGTATGTTTATATATTTATTTTGTCATGTTCCTTTGTTTTTACAGGGTCCATTCTTTCCTGGAATGCTACGTGTCATTAATGTAAGCAGGACTTTGCATCCCTGTTGCGAGATCTGCATGTAGGTGGTGAAAAAAGATTTCCCCTTTTTCAGAGCAAGTGAAAGTAGTTCCCCTACGCAAAACCAGTGCTGTTGCTGCATGTGAATGCCAAAAGGTTCTCACAGACTCATTTCTTGTAAACCTGTAAAACATCACTGTAAATGGGAATCATAGAAAGACACACGTGGGCTGTTTTCAGGTTAAAACTTTATGATAGTTACACCTTTTCTGAGTTGATTTTTTTCCTGTATTCTTGACATTTGACTTAACAATGAATGCACGACTTGTGTGTCTGTGCTTAATGTTGTGTTGGTCTTATTACTATACTAAAAGAGTGAGTGCATGAGGAGTATACAGCACAAAGTCTCAACATATATGTGTGAGGATAGTGTTGATACAGTCAGAGATGCTGGCCAGAGGTGGAAACTGTTGACTTCTCAGCCACCCTCTTGTTGTTCAAACATTCAGGGTAGAAAGCAAGAAAAGAGTTAGGATAGCTAATAAATAAATACAGCATACCTGTTAAAGGAGTGTAGGTGAAGTGCTGAGGCTGACTGCATTTCTTCTTTCCATTGACGACGTAGAAGTTGACTTTTGCTAGGTGGGAGATGGCCCTGTCTCGATACGGCGGGACCTCAACAAATAGCATATTCTAGATGGGATTTGCAACAGAAAAAAGATCATCCTTAAGACAAACTATAATATTGAAAATGAATAGTCCAGGTAGTCTAGTCAGATGAAAATCAGTGGAAAAACTTAAAGTCATACCAGGTTGGTTTGGTAGTCAGTTAAGTGTTGTGATTGTGTGTTTTGCTTTAAGATTTAATCAAGTGCACAATATATTTGTAACAGTTCCAAGAAATTTAAAATAAAAACTAAATTAGTGTGATTAAATTTTTCTATCACCTTGATGCATGTGTCAAAAGTATTAGGTCAAAATTAACTCACAGCTTGTGTTTTGTCTCTGTCCACAGTAGCCTCCACCTCCCAGATTTGCTGTCCATCTGAAAAAAAGATCAATTCATCAATCAGTATTTATTTTTATTGCACCAATTCATTAAAAATGCTATTTCAAGACACTTAACAAAACCAGCATATCTAGTCAACTCGAGATGTACCAGTTGTAAAATCAGGGCCGATGCTGATGTTAAATATATCATTGTAGCCGACGGTCGCGTTGAGCCAGTGTTAGTTTTCATTTTAATTTTAGTCTTAGTTTTAGTCTTTTAATGAAATGAATTTTAGTTTTAGTCACATTTTAGTCATTTCTATACTCAAAACATTTTAGTCTAGTTTTTGTCCAAAAAAAAGTCCTCACATTTTAGTCTTTACTTTTAGTCCAAGCATTTACTCTCTTACCTAAATCTGGTACCAAATCATGGTAGTGTGTTCTCTGCACCCTGCAAAACCTGGGGTCCCTGCTTTCTACAGCTGAGATGCAGAATAGATACAGCTGCATTGTTTTTGACAGGTTTACTCACAGTGGAGAAATATCACAGATTTTGATTGTCTGACAAAAACTACATGACATTTTAGTCTAGTTTTAATCATCTTGACGAAAAATAAACTTAGTTTTTGTCAGTTTTAATCATCACAGATCTATTTTTGTTAGTTTTAGTCTAGTTTTTATCATGGAAAAAAAGGCTGATGACGAACATTTTTAGTCATTGTTTTAGTCGACAAAATTAACACTGCATTGAGCGTATAGAGTTAGTTCAAGCAGGCCACTGGGTTGGGTGCTGCCATGTATTTGAGATCAGCTGATCTTACACAAGTCCTCATCAGCTGATTCACTCTGAGCACACTATTGGCTAACTGCACTTATGCTGCCATATTCAAACTGCTCTAGCCTGGCTATGCTTTGCTGCTCCCTATGCAAGCAGATTTTTGTAACCCTCCTCCACCCCAGCTCCTCCTCTATGTTATATCTGACTTAATCAATGTCAGCCTGTTGTTATTGATGCCTGCTCTGCTTTGGGTTTTCTGTTGCTTCTCTCCCTGCCTCAGACTTTCCTTGTAGGCACAGAAAAAGCAGGAATGTGTGCTGTTCCTGCTTGATGCTTTCTATAAAGGCTTGTGGAAGGGCAGGGGGATCCCAGAACAGCCACACCACCAGATATAAATAACAGCAATAGAGCAAATTATTAACTGCTTATAAAGAGAAGAATTCATACTCATAAATCATGTGTGTTTCTTGACTAAGTGGTTCTGACTGAACTGTGTACTTCTTTTGGTGCAGAAGTCCCAAAACGGTAAACTTTTCTCTCATGTTTGCCCATGAAAACAGATCAGATTTTTTCCAACATGTCACATCCTATGCTTAATAAGAAATAAATACCTAATCAGCTAAGGGTGCCAGATTGCAGTATTAAATTGACACAAAACAAAGGATAGACATCTGCTCCTGACAACTGTTCTTGCCTACAACGTTTGCCTATGGCCAATATCTGTCAACAGGAACGACATTGGCCAAAGCTGACATCTAACAGATGGAGCTGGACCCAACATAAATCTACCATGAGCACAGAACCAAGCAACAACAAAAATTAGAGGGGCAAGGAAAACTTCCTTCAAACAGGCAGAAACCTCGAGCAGAACCAGACTCAAGTTGAACAGTCCTCTACAGAAGCTGCGGTGGGGGTGTGAGATGCAAGACAAAGATGGGTAGAGATAAACAAACAGAAACAACAACAAATAAGATTTATGGCTTACAAAGCCATGAATCTATCTTAATTCTGTTTTTTCTAAATGGCTGTAGTGCCAGTGAAAATCAAGCCCACCCATAAGGGGAGAAAAATGGGAAATCTTTCTGGGGCCAAGCTGCTTGGAGGGGCCCATTGAGGCTGGCGCAGAAATGGTCCATCCTAGATTCTTACATTTTATTTCTGAACTGTTGCCTGTTTCAAAATGTAAACCCCCTCTTCTTAAAATTGGCATTAGCACCCCTTTTTTGTAATGTTAACGTTATGGACATCACACTGAGCTTTAACTGTTTGGCCCAGAATGTCATAAAATGTCAAACTGTTTACAGTCATGGCAGTTCTTTCATTTTATTGATCATGCAATTTTACTTTTGCTACATTAAGTACATGTTGCACGTCATAATAAATGTGTATCAGATCCAAATGTCTGTTATCGGGCTCATGAACCACTAATAATTTGTATGGATCAGCCAGTTATCTTGCCATTGTAGAAAACGTGCCACTAAATTTTTGTTTCATTTTAATAAAATGAAACGCCAGCTTAAGCTCACAGTTTATAGTCCTGTATTTCACATACATATAGGTGCATGATATGTAACCTCATCAAACTTTCAGCAGATAACATTAAGATTTTCAACAGCAATAAACTTTTGCTTGATAAAAAGCATGTTTAAACAGGTAAATGATGGATGAACTTGAATTTGAAAGTAGTCCATCTGTGTCCACTCTTTATATCACAGCATTGAGAACAATCAGCACATTAATGCTCATACAGTGGAAAACACGTTTCTCTTCTAATGTTTTAATGCGTCACTCCCACTTAAGTTTTTACCTGCTGTGTCTGTTTTCTACCCACGCTTTGAAACAAGAAAAAAAAAAAAAAAAAAAAACAAAGCCTCTGCTCTGGGTCTAAATCTTTATCAGTCTGTCTAACCACATCCTGTTACATAAACCCCACGCCAAGCAACAGAGAGGCTTCACAAGCAGTCGACTTAACCCATCCTGCTCACAAACCATGTAACCCAACAAAACTGTGTGGGCAGAGGGAGCAGCAGCGAGGTGAGATATTTCCATCCAGAAATAAATAAAAGTTGTCACACTGAGTTAAACAGTACGACTAATGTTTTAATTAATGAGAGTAAAAAGTGTGGGTTGTAGGAAGACGTGCGTCATTGATAGCTGATGTTTCTTGGGTGTTACGCAAATAATCTGAGAACACAAATACAATTTAAGTAGGTGGATAGCTAGAGCAGGATATATGTAGGCCACAGTGATACTTTAGTAATATACAGAATATGAATCTATTTTAAACAGAAATCTAAAAATACTAAATAAAACCACAAGCAAGCAGAGCACAGCAGTTTTTCTGCTTAGTACAAACACTGGAAAGTGCTTTAAATGAATAGTTTCACATATGTGCCCTGACTCTGTGCCGGAAGTTAAAGGCTGATACCATGATACAAAGGTGTCTAAGAATATTTTTATTCTAAACAAAGCAAAGTTTCTGCCATATCTTTGTTATTGTGTGGAAATCTGGGGAAATACATACATAAGCAACATTAAACCATTATTTTTATTACAGAAAAGAGGAGTAAGAATTATCCACAAAGCAGGTTACAGAGAGCACGCCAACAGTCTGTTTATTAAGGCAGGATTGTTAAGAGCTGCAGACACAATTATGTTTTAGTAAAGTAAGTAAAGTAGAGCATTACCAGAAAATTTACAAAAGTTGTTTGTTTTTAGTTCAGAGGATGAGAACCATAGAAAAAAAAAAAAATTAATTTCAAGCATCAATTTGCACGGAAGACCTTAAAGCAGATGTGTATGTCTGTGGTTGGAGTCAAAATGTGGAATTCTTCACAGAGTGATATGAAGGGCTGTTTGAATATATTTCAGTTCAAGAGAATGTCTGAAGAGAGACTCATCAGACATTATGAACATGGCGAATAGGGTGTTGTTATGTTTTCCTATTTTACTGCTGATGGTAGGTGTTGTCAGAGTCTTTGAAAATGTTACTGTATCTTTTTTGAATGTTGCTGTAATATCATTCTCTCAGTCACTGTAACCTTGGCAGACCACCTGTTGAACATTTGTGGTTTGAGTGAGGGGCAGGCTAAATAAGAATTTTTCTTCTCCCTGCTCCTTTCTGGCCATGGGATGGAATGAAGTTGAATATTTCTTTGTGAAAAAATGTAAACTTAACCATGACTAGAATAAATGAACAGATTAAAATGAAAATGAAATGATCAAGTAGACGCTTGGCTTAAAGATGAGAAGCAGCAGGGGGGAAAACGGTTAGAGTAGTCCTGTCCAAAGTTACCAAACCTGCCTGCAATTACAATTACCAGACAAGACCACTTCTTGCACTGCTTTTTCACTGATTCAAGGATCAGTATTTGACTTGTTAAAGTATGACCTTTCAACTTGCTACGGTTGTTAGGACTTTTGTGAGGTAGCCTGGCCCTGTCCTTCAACAGAACTCCACTGACAGCACATCTAAACCTCTTAATCAAGCAGCAGCCATTAATGTTAAAAGATGAAGCTGAGGCAGAAGTTTTAAAAACTGCATTTTCCTTGACAGTCCTGAGTCCCATTAACACCCAAGTCCATATTTACAGCTGGAATAAACATGTTTGTGGCCTGGTTCAAAAACAGTTTTGATCTTGTTGAATCATGTACTCATACATACTGTACGAGGAACCATTTTTTTTTTCATAACTCATACATTTTGCCAGTATTAAGGGTAAGAGTTATTGATTGATTGCTGATTTGACAAACAGATGGGTGCATTTTAGCTTTTTAGGAGGCTTAACCTGCTAATTCCACATAGCCCACATGTGCTCAGCATTCTGTACATGACGCGGTTTTGCTCCGACAAATGCAACGTGCACCTGCCTTCTGGATCTGTTTCTGAAGTGCAGGCTTGAGCAGCTAGAGACACGAGATCACAAGATCACGAGGGAACTATGAGTCAAATTGCAACATCGTGCATGAAGAACATGCAAACATAGGGCTACTTTACATTTCTTTACATTTTGATATTATTTTCCATGATTTTTTGCTTTTATCATGGGTGTGTACATTAGTAGATTAAAAGTTAATGTTTTCTAGAAAGGAGGTGCAGGTGAAGATTAATTTACCTTAATGACATCGCTGAGACTGCATCCATGTTCATACAGTTTATGCTCTTAATGCATTTCTCAAATGAAGTGTAGACATATCATTGGTGGTTTTAATAGTAGTTGTAGTTATGTCTGTATTATGGACACTGGTTCCTGCTAACCCAGCTGAACAATAACCCATTTAAAGATGGCTTCAGAGCCTTGGAGAGTCTTTGTGCTAAGTTAAGCTAATAGACAGCTGCTTCTTTCAGTTTCAATGTTATCAAAATGACCTGAGAGTAGATTTTGGGAAATACTTATCAAGAAAGAAAAAAAAACACACAAAGTGAAAAGTAACCAGAGTAGACACATCAAAATTTACAGTCTTACTTTGAGTCTTCTCTGAGAATATCACTTTGGAGTCTGATGTAAAATTCTGTCCAGTAAGGACCATTTGTTGACCACCGAGTACTGAGCATTGGTCCAGGTCCTGTCTCTCCACTGCGGGGCGCTCCTGAGCCGAGCGCTGGGCTGAAGAGATGGAGGGACAAAGCTTTATGAAAGACTACACACAGGTAAGGAAACATCACAGTTAAAATGTATGTTCAATACCAGCCAGTAATTTGATAAGACTTTGTATATTCATATCTTTGATTGCTTTACAAATCAAGTTTTCATCAGTGGGGTGTAGATATACAAAAACATAAAAAAGCATTTAGCCAAGGCATACAACTACTGCCAGGAATAAAGATAAAGTGGCAGTATTTAAGGTGTCATGTTCCCATCAAAATGAAGCAAAATGCAGATTATCAGGTATTTAACATTCCTTACAGCATTCAATAGGATCAGATGCAACCTGAAGGGACACGAGCTGGCCTCCAGATTCAGGAATGTGGACACGAAACACCAAACGCACTCGGGTGTTTTTCCGCCCAATGTCCGTTTCACCATTCCTCAGTTCAATGTCAGCATTTCTCAACTTCAGGATTCCTACGCAGTCAATCCTGTGAATCAAAAAAAGGAGAAAAATATAAGGAAATTATTCTAAATTTCAAGCTATACTTCTTTCTAAGTGATGTTATCACAACCTTGAGTTTTCTGTGATTCAGTTTCAGCGATTTATCGTACGTTAACTTAATTTACACAACCAGCTGGTTTGTCTTGAAAAACCCTTTGGTAGTATTACATCTCATGTTTTGATCTGTAGCAACAAATTAAGAGCAAATGAGAAGAGGAACCTTGGATTTAACAGTAGCAAGCAAATGCAATTAAGTTTTCATTGTATTGTCAGAAGACAAAGGAGTCAATGCAGATAGTCATACTTTACTCAAAATCATAATCAAAAATCCTTTTTTACTCCCATGTGTTAAATTTGGGTATGCAGCTGCTCTTGCACAGAGTGAAATGTGAATAAATAGACAAACAATACAGAGTGTAAGCAAAGGATTAACCAGAAATATTAATTATTGGTACAAAAAGTTCAGTGTCTCAGTTGAGGTATACTGCTCCCAGATGTCCCAGGGCCCACTGGAGGACACCACTTTAAAAGGAGGGAAAATTTTTAAAAGGAGTTGTGTATATAAATGTAGTTTTTTTTTTTTTTTTTTTTTAGAAGCCCCAAAGAAAACAGTATGCACAGTTACAGAGTCAGCTTATAAGTAACCCTAATACAGAAAGCATAGTAGTACCATGAGTGTTCTGTCCACACCAAAACTAAGGGCATATGTGCAGATAGAACTGAATTATATGCCTGGATTTTATCTAACATCGGGTTTATCAAGAAGCCAAAGGTCTTGATGCATGGTTGAGTTATGGGATTCTACCTCTGGCCATTGAGGTTGGTCAATTCAAAAATATGCCAACAGAAAACAGACCAGGTAGTGTGATTTAGATGATGTGAAAACTGAGTCCCATTTTCTTTTGTACTGTACAAAATATGACTGAAATAAGATATAAGATGGTTTTTAATTTCATGACATAACTAAAAACTTTAATACTGCAGTGACTTAAATCAAAACTTGAATTACTGCTACATTTGATCTGTTTAGGCTTGCAAATTTTGTCTCAAAACCTGGAAAAGAAGACAGGGTTGTTTGTACTGTATGACAGTTATAAATAAAAGGCCTTAATCCATATTAATGATTGCAGACTGTGCAAGATTGATAAATGTCACTATATTCTGAACACATTTGTGATCTCACTTCAGTAAATATGTCTGCCAGTCTCTTTTTGGCTACTTACATCACTCTCATGTGGTTTTTTGGCTCTAAGGGGATCTCCAACACTTTGGTCCCGTTGATCATCCTCTCCATACTGGGTGTGGTGACTGTCTTCCCAGTGATGCGGTGGACCTGGTAGAAGGCGTGCGGTTTAAGGAGCCTCTCATCAGCTGTCCCTATGAAGACTTGCAGCCCCAGTGGAGCTGTGCCTTGGTATCCTCGGAGCTGGTAAGGGCAACAAAAGCGATTAAATGCATGCTTCACACTAAATTAAATTGACTATAATAGCGTCAATACCCAAGGCAGTGGAGAACAAATTTACAACTGCGAGTGGAATCTAATTCCCCTGTGTGGGTGATTTCACAGGTCACTGTCTAACTGGCATAGCAAGAACACTGCTTTGCATAATTCATTTGTGCATTAACGCCATGGTAGCCAGCAGTTATGGCATATTAATAACTCTATCAGAGCCGCAAAAAAAAAAAAAAATCCCATGCTCATAGGAGATATCTTTAGAACTGATTTACTGTAGAATGACAACTACAGGTGAAGTTTTTACAATGAGGTGGTAACAATAGATGTTCCTTGTGTTGCAGGATTAGTGACATGTGGCTCTGTAATCATTTGCATGTTTGGGGACTTTAAACAAATACAATCCAGGAAATAGAAATTTATGTTTACTCAACTGCCACTACTACTTTCATTTTACTTTCCTAATACAAACAGGAAGTGAACACCCAAAACCAAACACAAGCACAAAAATGCAAAAACTAGCACCTGAATTTCTGGATGTCCTCCGTTGGGTGTCTTCACAGCCCCACGGCTGCCCTCAGTCTCGTAGTGAGCTCTGTGGTAAGACTTGGGATGTTGCTGGATGAGAAGCTCATACTGAGGTGTCCGACTAGGCAACGGCCACTCTAAAGATGGAAGTGGAGCCATGGAGAGACCACTAAGGGAAAGACAGAGAGAAAAAGATAGGATAATAATCGTAATTCATTGTTAACTCAAAACTTCTGCCGTACTTTATCATCTAATTAAATACTGTGAGATAAATGATGTGCTTTAAAATAGAGCATTTGTATGCATGTGGAATTTTATATTTGTTTTTTAGAAGTACGTGCCTTAGGACTGCAGAAATTAACAAATAACTGGTGCTTATTCCACAGTATTTCCATGTTTACTTGTATGACAAATAATTAATAGTGTAGTGTCCTAATTCAATGCATTCAATACAGTTGTGCTTGTATTTCAAACTATTAGACATAGATTCTAGATCTGATACCATACAAAATAGGTAAGAGCAGTCCAATGTCATAACCTATTGTCTAGAGAAACCAGCCCCCATTTGGGTGAAAACTCAGAAACCATGCGTTAGAAAACAGCTACAGCAACATCATTAAAAGCTACAAAGCTGTATTTTGTGAATCAAACTATTCAAAGGCCCCAATTTACTATATGTTTTTATCCTTAATTTACAAAGCAGTGTAAAAGAAGAGTTCTCTTGCTTTGGGCTAAAATAAGAGAGAAGGTAAGTTGTAAAATTTGTGACTTAAATCCAGTGATTGCTCAGAGAGAGCAGGAGCTGTAGCCAACCTGCCGGTGAGCAGATTCTTTACACACTGACTTAGTACATATTAAAAGCTTTTTTTAAAATTAGGCTCCAACTCATTAGACATTGTTGAAATACACACACAGGGTATTCAAAGTTGGTTTATGACATTTCCAGTCCGTTCTCCAGTCACATGGGCTCATTTGTCAAGGTTGACAAAAAGAATATGAACAGACACTCCAATACACCTATTTTATAAAATTCTATAATGGTGCCATGCCAATCCCTGTTCAGTAAAATCATTATTTTAATGTTTAGCTCGGTGGTCACTGGATTTGGGCTGCTATTAACTGTTAAACTGTGCTGTGTTTGTAATCTACATTTTAAAATCATCAATGACACCATCTGTCCCATTTAAGACCATTAATTTTTAAGGATACTCAATGTTTTCACTCAAAAAGGGGCAGGGATGGTGTAATTTGGGAAAAGAACCCAGATAGTTTGCTCTTATCAGTGCAGGAATCAGTTTTAGTGGAAACACTAGTCAATGCAGTGAGCCTTTTTTTTAATTCAAATCAACTTCTTTACAACACCAAAATGACCATGTATCCAAATACTTTGGTCGTTTGAATTTAGCTGCATGCTGAACTAGATAATTTAATAAAAATCTTGGGCAAACATTATCTGCATCCATTTGTCAGTATTTTACAACCTGAATAGCCATACAACAAACAATGAATCATATCACAGCTAAGAACACTTCTGTTTATTCTAAAAGGAACCCTGCATGATCAGATAAGTTTATCTTGTTGGATAGATATTTGTATCTCTTGTATGTACATTGAACTAAAAAACTCACTAGATATCTACATTTTGAGTAATTTGAGTTTATAAATTCACCAGGAGGCCACTGTGTTTTGGTCTGCGCTGGCGCTGTGACGTCACAGTATTGCAGCGCTCCTCACCATTACCATGCATTAACCCCTGTTTCAGACTGACAGCCAGTGTTAGAAATCCTGCAAGTCTTACACACAGAGAATTTTAAAATTTGAGGTCCCTTCAATTTTTATTTGCTCCATGAGCAGTTATCTGTCCATCTAGTCAGGAAAATGATAAATACAGAGCTATATTTACCTTCTTGTAGCAATTATTTATGTCTACATCAGTAGAATATGTTTGAAATCTGTTTCTTGATGAACCAGATGAAGGCCACGAGCCAAAAAATTCATCTGGTTAATAAATTTGTTTCCCAAACGTCTACTCTTTATGAAGCTTTCTGTTTCCACACGGTTCAGGTAAAGGTAAACAGTACATAAGCACATCTGGTTTGTGCTTTTCAAAGTAAAAGTCCACTTTAGCATTTCTTTGAAAAAAACCCCTTCATATGTACATAATGCTTCTACTTTGAAAAGCTCCTGGCACGCTTCCACTATACACTGACTCCTGTCACTTGTAGGGAGTTTTACTGAGGTAAAACTTAGGACAAATGACAGAGCTTTGAGAGCAGGGAGACAAAGCCAACACACAGCAAACTCATTTCAGGTATGAAAGCTCTTATGGCAGCAACAGCTGCAAGCAGCAAAACCGTCTAAAAAACGGTTACTGCATAGAAACAGCAAGGAGCACTGCGGAACTGTGACGTCACACTAGTAGCATGGACCAAAACATGGCGGCCTCCTGGTAAGTTTATAAGCTCAAATTTATTCAAAATGCAGACATCTATTAAGTTTTCTAGTTCAGTATACATTTGAGAGATACAAATGGTTTCAATTTATCTCCAAAAATACTCCAAAGAAGTAAAAAAAATTGGCAAACACACCTGAATGCACCATGGTGGACTGCACCATGGTGGACTTGATGTGGAGTAGGCCACACAGCGGGAATCACATAAAAAGGTTCAGTCTTGACTTCTGGAGCTGCTGCCCGGCCCATCCTCTCCTGCTCTAAGACCCAGTCGAACCCCTCTCTAAAAGCACAGTCCTGTCTCTGGACCTGCCCGTGTGCTTCTCTCACTCCTGCAGAGGTCATTGCTCTGGGTAGACCAGAGCTGAGACTGCTCAGCATTTCCTCCAGACCTGGAGTTAAGGTCTGAACTTGGGGCTGGAACTCAGCTTGGGGTGCATACTGGTTGGGATAGTACGAACCCTGTTGATCATGAGGTGAGGGGATTGGGCTGGGGCTCCTGGATCGCTGCTTGACAGGAGTGCCCCCTTGACAGGAACCAGTGAGGTCATAGGAGCGTTTCCCATGTGGGGAGACGGAGCGGGAGCGCTGGTGAGTGAGCGGTGAGGCGGTGCTTTGGTGCTGGGGAAGGAGATAAGTCTCATCTGTGATGCTGTTTCTAGGCGAGGCTCCAGGAGAGGAGTGGGCAGAGGAGGTGTTGATGCCCTGGAGGCCTGGGCAGAGGTCTAAGGCAGCCAATGTTACACCACAGTTGTTTCCTTCAGAAGGAGAGATGCAGGGTGAGACCACAGGAGAGTACGCCTCTGGAGGCCAACCTGTGGAGGAGTTACTGCTGGCAGGGCTCACGCAGTCCCTGTATGCACCCAGAGCTTTGGTGCCAGGGCTTGGCTCCAGGGTCTGAGAGTTGAGGGAGTCACCTGAAGGAGTGATTTCAATCCTGGGGCTGGGAGCAGGGATAGTCCCTGGTCTTGATGTCAACCCCAGAGAGTCCAGCACTGCCTCTGGCAGGTGTTCTGTGGTGGAGCTATGAGTGGAGGGGTTCTGACTGGAAGCTGGCTGGTTGGAGGTGGAGATGTAAGAGGTGTGGTGGTCGACCACCAGCAGAGGAGGCTGCTGGTTATTCTGAAGGAGAGCGCCTGAGTCATCTGTCAATGACCAAGTGAGAGTTAATGTGTGCACACAGGTTTAATTCACCTGATGACAAAGATAACCCTGAGCAACAGTGAGCATCTTTTTCTGATAAAAATAGGATAAATAAGGTAAAACAAGCACATGCAATCAATATCAAAGGTATGCAAGTGGCTACATTTTTACAAAGCAGAGTAAAGCAAGATAAATGGGAACAAGAAATAACAGCGCAGTATAAAAAATGAACAGAACAACTGTGTTGACTATATTGATGCAGATGTGCCATAAACCCAGCCAGAGGAAACTACTATATTCCAATATTTTTCCCTATTATTTTAATATTTTATTATGTTTTATTCTTGTGGTTTACTATTATGATCTTTATCTTCTTATTTTATGATCTATATGTTTTCTTGCCTTATGTTTTCCCTTTTAATCTGTACACCCTGGTTTTATAGAACATACTATGTAAATAAAATTTACTTGGCTTGATTTAAACCTGCTTTATTTCTGTACAGACCAGCAGATAGCAACAACACTGACACTAATGAAAGTCCAATTGTAAGGATGCAAATGACAAAGCGATCCTTCTTCTCAACATGCTCTTTACCTCATTAACCGGAACAGAGATGAGGCACAACACTTATCAAAGCGTTTTCCAAATTTGGTCACTTCCTGCTCTAAAAATCAGCACGTAGGCAGAGGTGGAAAAAGTACGTGACTATTGTACTCAAGTAAAAGCACAGGTATGCTGGTTATAATTTACTTTAGTAAAAGTACTAGTCTATAAAGTGAAATTTAACACTTTGAAAGTGTCCATATTGGCCCGTGCTACATGTAGTTAAACTACATTCTTAGAGTGTTGAATATTTTACAGTATGACAGAGTAGCAGCATCGCTTGAAAAACTGTGGAAAGTTGGGTCTCCTCTGGCAAGAACAAAGCAGAGCATCGACCTCATAGCAAAGCAATGTATACTTAATGCACTAAGCAGCCTTTAGGGGCACCTATAGTCAAGTCTTACTCATTTGATAACTTCACTCAAGGTGCAAGCATGTCTCACATCAAAAACAGCTACAATCCACTTGAAAGATAGCCAAAAGAGCCCCAGCAGGGGCCACTGTGCAATGGGCAGCATCCAAACACAACTAAACACATATAAAGCACATTTAAACACTCTACCCAAGGGCTTGATGGGGAACTCCCCCCACACATCCCCATAGATTTGAAGATGAAATGGGTGGAGCTTAGATCAAATTGGTTAGATTTTTGATTTAAAAAATAAAGCTGCAGAGAGAGAGAGCACTGTCTAAACTGCACCAGTCTGCTTGGTCAATGATGGTTCATCAGTGCAGTGCAAATCGTAAGATTTTTAAGTTCATTTTGGGTTCATTTTGAATTTTAATTACCACCTAAACGCACTCACTACATTTTCAGTGATAAGTTTGATGTAGAAATAACATGAAGGGTTTTTTTTGTTTTGGTTTGTTTTGGTTTTTGGTCCATCCCACGACCAATCAATAAATTGATGATCTGGTGCGATTTTAGTTGACCAAGTTTTTCTTTGTTGACTACAGCCCTAATAATTATTATGTCATACATATTATCAAATAACTGATTATTATTTTTTGCCATAACTGAGCAGCTCTAGCTTGACTTGTGTTGTATGTCAGTACCCTAGATTTGCAACTTCTCTGACTGTTTTTCAGCACCTAGAAACAGAGCTGGCCACATGGTAATGCATAGCCTCCCATTTATTTTACTAGCAGGCACATTCAAGATCAGCCAGCCTGCATCTACATGCAGACTGCACATAAAAATTAAGTGTGAACTATAAATATACATTTTACACTAGGGTTGAACACTGCATAGTTTGTTGTATGGACTGAGGCTTTTGGTCTGAATAACATTTATATATCTGTATTGCTATCACCATTCTGTTTTCTGTAGTTTATGCTCTTTACTTTTTTTTCTTTTCTAATAGTTATGGTTCAAAATAAAAAGGGAAATTGTTTCCAGCTTAAGTAGTAAACCTGTTTTTTTGATTCTAATGCATATTAACAGTATCTATCCATGTATTGGTTTCAGAAACAAGCTGTGAACAATAGAGACTTCCCCTCATCAGCAGAGGAATCTGAATTAACTTCCTAATTACGTCCATCATTTTGCAGAGTGGAAATAATGCAGAAAATAAAGAACATGTTTTTATAAAGGTATAACAGAACTGACGGCACATTTTTAGGTTCTTGTCACTGGAATAAGGCTCTCTGTACTTTCTCTGAAACTTGTTAACATTGAAAGAGAAGGATTAAATGAAACAGCAGTAGCTGACAGCTAAGAGCTTCCTGATGGAAATCCCAAAGCCACTTCAGTGTTAGGTAATACAACATCAACACAACACCATGCCTAAACGCTACTTATTAAAATATCAGGACTACATAGTCCTATGCAAATTACATTACTGAGGATAACTTCTGTGGGCTCACCTTTTTCACAGCCAACAGGAAAATCTTCTCCAGTTGCATTGTAGAGAAACAGGTCTGAAAAATCCAGCTCCTCTTGACTGATGTCTTGACCAAGACCCAAATCTTCAGATGTCATCTCCAGCTTTTAATTTAAGTTTTCCTTCCTGTATCTTATATATTTTGCAGTAACGCCCAAGCTTGATAACTTAATTGGGCTTGTATGCAAAAAAAAAAAAAAAAAAAAAGGATTCTTGGCGATGTAACAGTTCAATTTTTCTCAGAAAGCGGCAGCTGCCCAAATATAACCCTCCAACACCTCGACATGAAAAACGAGCGGTGACAGACGCTTCCTGTCAGAGCTGATGATGACGAGCAGACTGGAGGTGCGGCTCAGCCTGCGTGATGAAAGTGCTGTTCATCTTTACACTATCTACAAACACAGAGGCCTCATTTCCGCCTGTTAAAGTTGAGAATAAAGTAATTAAATACGGCCTGATGGAAAGATAGATATTATGGGCTTTGTTTACGTTTACTTTGTTTACGTCATCACTTTATTCCAACAGTGGGCTAACCGTTGACGTTAAACTCAAGAGTTGACGGTTGTGTACACGGTTTTGCAGTTATAGTTGATTTTTATCTTGACTGTATCTATCAGAAACGAACTTAACTCTGTAGTTCCTTGTCTAAATGAAAATAAAATCTTCAAACTGATTCAGTATAATCCATAAAATCGTGTAAATCAAATTATTTTTCACTGTTTGACAAACGAATTGAGAAAAGATAATCCAGCGAGCTAATTTTTAGCAGATTGCTAAACAGAATAGACAAAAACAAGAATGAGGAGGCTGGTCTAAGGGAGCTACACTGACACTAAGTTAATATTGTTAGCCTGAAGAAAGGCACTTTTGTTTAGAGCAGTATGCATTGAAGTTATGGCTAGCTAGCATTGCTGGCAGGTCTCTGTTAGCTAGCAAGAGATGTCTTTCTGTTTCATCAGAAAATAACTGTTAAATCTGGGCAGTCTTTTTGATTGCTTAGAGCTGAATTAACTTGAAGTTTCTGTGGTAAATTTGATTTAAATTTAGGTTTTCCTGGGGTATATTAATTTTGAGTTATAACCGCACTTACAGGTGCATCTCAAAAATATGAATATCATGAAAAAGTTCAATTTTTGTCACTCATGCCAGAAAGTGAAACCCATATATTTTATAGACTCATTACACATAGAGTGAAATATTTCAAGCCTTTGTTTCTTGAAATGTTGATGATTATGGCTTACAGATAATGAAAATCCTAAATTCAGTGTCTCAGAAAACTAGAATATTACATAAGATCCACAAAAAAGGACATTTTAAACAGAAATGTCAGGCTTCTATAAAGTATGTTAATTTCTATGCACTCAATACTTGGTTGGGCCTCCTTTTGCATGAATTACAGCATCAGTGTGGCGTGGCATGGAGGCGATCAGCTTGTGGCACTGCTCAGGTGTAATGGAAGCCCAGGTTGCTTTGATAGCGGCCTTCAGATCATCTGCTTTGTTGGGTCTGGTGTCTCTCATCTTCCTCTTGACAACACCCCATAGATTATCTGTGGGGTTCAGGTCAGGCCAGTTTGCTGGCCAAACAAGCACAGTAACGCCATGGTCATTGAACCAGCTTTTGGTACCTTTGGCAGTGTGGGCAGGCGCCAAGTCCTGCTGGAAAATGAAATCAGCATCTCCATAAAGCTTGTCAGCAGAAGGAAGCATAAAGTGCTCTAAAATGTCCTGGTAGATGGCTGCATTGACTGTGGACTTCAGAAAACACATCTTACCCTCCTTGTTGAGGGCGTCAGTGACTGTCTTCTGGACTTCTGTCAAGTCTGCAGTCTTCCCCATGATTGTGTAGCCTACTGACCCAGACTGAGAGACCATTTAAAGGCTCAGGAAACCTTTGCAGGTGTTTTGAGTGAAGCTGATTAGGCTGTGACACCATGATTTTTAAATATTGAACTTTTTCACAATATTCCAATTTTCTGAGCCACTGAATTTTGGGTTTTCATTATCTGTAAGCCATAATCATCAACATTTCAAGAAATAAAGGTTTGAAATATTTCACTCTATGTGTAAAGAGTTTATATAATATATGGGGTTCACTTTCTGACATGAGAGACAAAAAATATTGAACTTTTCAATGTTATTTAAATTTTTTGAGATGTACCTGTACACATTTAAATAATTTAGAGCCGTGGTTCTCAAATGGTAACCTGGCACACCGGATGGATTTGTTTCACACATCCAGTGAGAAAAACGGAAATGGGTGTATCCATCTGCTTTGCAAGGTTACTCAAGTGGTGGGTTGTGACCCAGAAGTGGGTCGTGGATATGATATATGATATAAAAAAAAATGGCAAAAACTCTGACTTGTCTCTGTCTTGTGTAGTAATGTTAATTGTGTAGCTAGTGTAGCTATGTTAGCTTTAGCTAAAGCTTGCAAAGCTAACGAGATTCACTGTTCGTGTAAATACTTCTAAAACAAGTTGATGCACAATTAATCCCGAATTAGACCTCTGACCATTTTCTCTGTTTGATTTATGAAATTTTGCTCAGTTGTAATGTTTGCAATGTCATTTTTATGAATGTAATGGCTAGAGTTTTTTAATGGATAAAGTTGAATTTTAGAAAAGCAATTTTAAAACTAAATACTTATAAACATTATACCAGCACTTCCATTATGAAATAGACGAATGGTCTGTGAGAGTGACAATTAGAGATATAGTCTGCAGCCAGACTGGCTTAAAAAGTCTAATGTGAACCACAGCCCATACATTCTGTTTCACTTTCCTGTGATAATGAGTACATTGCAGTCTCTTTCTCTAGATTTCTACTTTTTCTAAGGATAAAAAACATCTGGTTTTCCCAAGATGATTAGATAATTCCTCAAGAAATTACCAAAATTTAGAGGACTTGCATTACATACACAGATTCATAGTATGCAATATCTTGGTATTTTTGTGAAATTAATAGTGAAAAATAAACAATTAAAAGGTATCGATATGAATTTTGAATGTAATGGATAAGAAAGATTGTGTACATGAGGTAGCATATACTATAGGTATGCCTACTATACAGTATATCCTATTTGTGTGTCCAAAGGGTCATACAGGATTATTATTGACAACAAATAACAATTTTAAGTTTAATTTTCATTGTAGGTTTTTACTCTTAATCATATCTAAAAAAAATTATAATAATAACAGATAATAATTTTTAAAGATTGTACTTGAGAAACAATAAAAACATACACTGAACACAAAATGTCTTAATTTTTTAGCCACAAGGTGGCAGCATTGTACAGCTTCATCCACACATCTGCACTATATGTTTTTTCTAAATTGGTTTAACTTCCCCTTTGAATCATTGTTCACCTCTATGTTTTGTATTTGTGTTTTTAAAATATTTAATAGCTGTTGTTTAAATAAATAGTGTGACTCAGAAAAACAGCAGACATGAAAACATATTGATAGAAATATTGACTTCAATTGCTATTTGTCTATTGTCTACAATGAATTGTGAGACCCTGTGGATTTATTTATCCTTTATTTTTTATGTCTCCCTTCATTCTAAAGGCTGCATCATCCCTCCTGACCCTTGGAGCCTGTGGGACTTGAGGCATTTTAACCTCTCCTGACTGCTTCACGTGACGATGTCACCTGAGGTCACATGTGAGACTTAAGGGCACACTGCAGTCATGTGAGAGTCATTGGAGTCACATGAATCCAGGTGTGAAAGTGTGTGATACTGTCAGGGAGATGCTGTCAGGACAAGAAGTGTGATAAGCTGATAAATGGCATCACTTATTGCACTTCAAAACTATTAGTTCTCACGTCTGTCAAAAATGTGCACACTGTTGTTGAAGGAGCATCTTTCATTCTTCAAGAGGAAATTTTACCTTCTTTCTGTGGATCCAGTTATGTCCAGAAATAAAGTATTTGTTGCATACTGAACTGATGCAGAGGGCAGACTTCTCTTCCTCTTTGAGATATGCCCTCAGTGGATTAACCCTCACACTTTGGACTAAATGGACTAAATGAAAATGGACTAATGACTAGTCATTGAACATTTTCATAAGTTGCTTTACATTACCATACAAAAAAACGCAGGCACTGTTACTCAAAGCACTCACTCACCACAACCTGACCAGCCTCTCCCAAACCTTTTTATGCTAAAATCTTCTGAGGCCCTTCAAAATCCCTTATAAAACCATAACACGAGAAAAAAAATTTACTGTCAAATTTTGCGTTCATAAACAGAATATTTATTTATTATTGCACAGTCACTTGAATTTTGTTTTTTAATATTAATATCCAATGTACTTTGTGGCCCTGTAAACTCTTTTCTGGTCGCATAAGTGTCTCTGAAGGCACAGATAAATCTGTCAAATCTGGGAAGTCAGCGGCATAGTACAGTGTTTAACAAAGTGTCACCAGTAAATCCAACACTGGTTAAATAGTAACACCTGTTCCATATATCAGACATAATATAAATGACAAAAAGATGACATGAGTTACAGCTTCTGGCTGTGTAATAGCGCTGCTTTACATAATGTAAATGTGAGGGCTGTGTAAAAATTCTACCCAAATACTTTTGTCATGTACAAAGAAATTAATTAAAATGTCTGAAATATTTTTTGCACAAAGCTGCAAACACATTTCATTCTGTCACTGAACTGGCAGTTCTAGAGTTTCAGGTTTGCCACTGGAGGTACAGTAGTTTTAACTCTGCAGCTGTCATTTTTTTACTCCTGGGGGTTGCCATTTGGTCTGGACACTCCCTTATCAACAAACATTATGACTCAGTAGTTTTAAGAATTGATTAATCTTGGGACAGGCAACTTATATTTCAATTTTCAACCTTTATTTGAAATAATGTTGACTTACTGATGGGCAAAAGACCAGTGCTGGTATTTTATGCTTAAGTTCCCTTTCTGTCCCATCTCTGTTTTCCTTTTCCTGTTACAAATATAGTAACATGAACGTATTAACCCCTGACATAGTAACTCATTATCTCAACAGAAGCCTGTTTACAACAGTATACTGCTACAGTGGACAATAATGTTTTGTAACAGGATTTCTGGATTGTAGGATTAGTCAGTAAAGTGGCAGATATATTAACAGTGACCCTCACTGATTATAAACCAAGGCCAGTAGATTAGATAGAGCCTTTTGAAACAGGCTTGCAACGTTTTTTCCACCCACGAAACACCCAGAAACTGGCCTAAAACCAAACCATTGCTTTCTTCATATACTGCAGATTGCAGCAACATGCTTGTCACTCTTGTTATAGATTAAACTCTGTAGATCAAGAGATGAATATATGGCAATGCATGTGAAATACAATGCAGTTTATTCAGAAGTAGCCTAATTTTTAATAATATATAAGTGAATATAAGGATGTGACAAAAGCTTTGGGGTAGAAGGGAGGAGGCTGGAGTGGTGGAGGTGAGGCTTAGCTAGCAGCAGTGCAGTGTGATCAGCATTGGTGAAGCATAGATTGATAGAAGGATGCCATATTTAAATGTACTTGTTGAGAGAATTAACTGCTATTTGTTGCCAGGGCAGGGAGTCAATAATCTATGACTTCCATGTTCTGCAAGAATTATCATTAAGCTTGATTGCCAAAATTTTCTAGGATTTTATTACCACGTGTTTCAAAAATTATACATTCTCCATTATTTTAATGAAATATAGCACTGAAAAGTGCCACAGCTTTAATAAAACTGCGTTAATTTGGTATGACAGGTAAGTGGGAGAGGAATGGATCCATCAGAGTTTTCATGCATGTTTCAATACAGAAGAATTGCCAATTCATTTAGGCAAATTAGACAACGTGCAGGAGTTAGTTTGCAAATTTTTAATAATTAAAAACTAGACAGTGTCCAACTTTGGGTGCCCCCAGAAGTTGAATATTTTGTATTGCTATGGCACATAATAGGTATTGACATCGCTTTATTTTTACTGGTATAAAACAACCTGTAAGTTAAAATTCTGTGATAGTAACTGCCTTAATATCTTTACCTTTTTTACGTAAAGGAGGTTTTAGGCATGTAGCCTAACACAGACATGGCCTGATACAGTGGAGAAACAATGCTGATTAAAGGGATGAAAAGACATTTCTTTTAAAAATTCTTCTCTTTTCATGTCAAACAGGGGATATTTAAAGACTAACATCCTTAACATGAATCAGTTTGAGAATAAAAACTCCCTTTTGATTTCCACAGTAAGTCCAGATCCTGTGACGAGTCACAAGTGGATATCTCTTCATTTTAAGTAGTCACAAGTCTACATGGTTGAGAGCCCTTGCACAGAAATACATTATGCTACACTCAAGTATGTGACAGCTCAGCTTTTGTTTGAAAGCATTCAATCAAAATTAAATCATCTGGAGAGGATTTGGATTTATTTGATGTAAAAATGCACGGATTATCTAGAATTAGCCTTTAATGATTGAAATCCTGCATCGGGCTAAATTCTACAGAAACTAGAGCTTGTCTAATAACGGAAACAGACACATACATACACATTAAGCTACGAAAAGTAAGCTTTATAATACTTAGTAAAAACTCAAGCTGTATAAACTCCAAATCTCTCTAAGACTTTAATACCAAAACTTGGCATTGCACCAATCTGACTTGGCAAAATATAACACGGCTTCAAACAAATTATTAACAGTTTTATTTCAGTGAATAAAATATTTCTCTACACAAAACAATGTACAATATTATAATCACATTTATATACACAATGAAAAATAAACATGTGACCTATATATATATACATATACATATATCTATATATAGATATAGATATATGTATATGTATATATATATATATGTATATATATATATAAAGTTATTAAACAAGTAAAGTAATAGTTTGACATTTACACACATGTCTGAGGTGAAGACATTACATTAAGATTTGAGGACAGCTGCCTTGGTCCAACATTCAATTTGTACATAACAACTGGTATTTTGGTCAGTCATTAACAGTCATAAGTAATAGTTTTAAATAAGTCTGAGGTATTTACGGCATGATTACATGTAGCATAATTTGTGTTTTTCCTATTTACAGAGCAGCAATACAAGGAGTCACTGGACCATCAGGGCCAACAGAGGTATCATCTTTCTGTCTTTACATGCAGAAGTGGTGAATATGGAGCCTGAGAGGGGAGGGAGAGAACAATGACAAAGTGTCAATACCAGACTGTTTATGCCATTTTCAGTACCAATGAAGGCTTAATTACACTCAGTTTTTCGAAAACAGAAATAAGAATTGAATGCTTAATTTATCATTCTATTCACCGGAGATATCAAGATGAAATCAGTAACAAAGGTGTTCAATTTTGATAAGGTTTTGAATTAGCTATGAGAGGGATCTTGGGATCTATGCTGTCACTGTTAAACCATCGATCGACTATTGAAAATCTCATCTTTCTAATTGACATGCACATTAAGTTTAAAACTTAAGAGTAGAAGGGGTAATTATGACTTTAAATAGAAAGCTTGAGTGGCAGAATATTCCTCTGCTGATTTGCCAGGATACAGAATGTTCAAATTGTGTTTTTTTTGGTCAATAAAAAACAGGCATAATGGGTACATTAGTGAGATTTGGATGCTCATATAGGCTGCCCTGTGTTTTTGATTGTTTTCTGTTTGACTACAGACTGTTAAAAGTATTGGATGAAGTCTGATTGATGTCTGCCTTTTGGTTGCTGAAAGGGGGTTTTGAAGCCTATCTGTGTTGGTTGCAAAATTAACTTTAATTCTAGGTGGGTCTTTAGCCTCCTTACAAACAACTACAACATGCTGGCTTGCGTCATATCAGCCATGCCCCTGATTTGGACAACTTCTATCCTTGAAACCAAAATGGACTAGTTATTGAAATAATTAATCCCCTGCACAGTGAGTGCCCACAAAGACTTAAACTATTCTAACTGCGATTTGTTTTTTGAACCAGGCTGCAGATTTTTGCAGTTCCATATCTACTTCATTTACAACCACAGAAGTTGCAGCTTGCATTTGACCTGTTTCTGACTCTTTCTGCTGTTCTGCTAGGTTAACCCTCTGGCTGTGGCTTCATACTGAATGTCACTGATACATAAGAGCTCTTTTCATCAGGCTTTTAAAAAGACAGAATCAAACGTACAAGTCAAACTTCCCTTTTTTTAAAGCAAACATGAAAACACCAGATTTCTCACCTCATCTCCTGATGAAGGCCACAGGCAGTTCTCTGTTGGGAACCAAAAGCCCTGAATGGATCACATCGAGTGGTTCGTTATCTGTTGCCACAATCTCATATTCTCTCACCAACTGTAAGAGAGGAAGGCAGAATTATCATTCAGGAATGACTTCTTAAAAGCAACTGAATAGAGCGCTGCAGGGCTGACACATTTTTGAAGACCAGTAACTTAATTAGCATCCTGCAGGTTCCAATGACTAAAAGTATAAGGGTTTTTCAGTGGGTGTTAAGATTCTAATAGATAAAATGTTACGTATGAATGCTGTCAGTGAATGTAGAATGCTAATGTTAGGCTATAAAGCAACAGTTTATTGACTGCAGCATTGCCAGCATTATGCCTTCAACTTTTATTTGCTCTTATCTCTTGTGTAAAAAATGTCCTCTTGTCGTGACTGACGAATTGCAAAGTTTGAGTCAGAGCAGATTTTGAACAAAAGGTGAAAGGTGGACTAGTTGATGGGTTCATATATTTAGCATGATGGTGTTTATGTCCCTGGCATACACAGTAGTCCTAGTGAACCACTAGTGCAGCACTTTTAGATGTTTTTACACCATAGGAAAAGCTTGATTTCTGTACCACAGACCTTTTTTTCTTGCATTTTACCAAAACTCATTCAGGAATCCCAGTGACTTTGAGACAGTGGAACCATGAGAGCTAAACATCGAGTTTATTTCTGTTTTTTATGACTCATTCTGCAGCTCTCTATTGGAAAGAGTTGTGATTTTGATTAAAGTCTGGTGTTATATGACTCAGTCTGAACTACTTCCTCCTAGACTGCTTTAATTTGACTGATGAATATTCTATTATACGAAACATAAATCTAAGCAGATCCGTCTGATCTTACCCAGCACATTGCCAGCTGCAGCTGCAGCTCCGCCAGCCGTCGGCCGATGCACATCCTCTTTCCGATGCCAAAGGGAACGTGTGCAAAGGGGTTGATGGTGAAGTTCTCTCGCAGCCAGCGCTCAGGTTTGAACTGCTTTCCATCATCAAAGTACTCTTCATTGGAGCCCAGTGCATGGGTGTTTATCATCAAAACTGTCTACAAAGAGATGAATATATTCATTTTAATTAAGGCTTTGATGACAAAGTCTAGCCAGAGCCTCACATAAAGGCAAATAAATAAATCAAATCGCAAATAGGTCATAAAACTAAGATTCACCCATCTAAGAAATACCAATAACCTTGGTTCCTAAACCAATGAAACCAAGAGTGTCTGAAGTCTCCTAATTCACTAAAGGGGAATTAATTAGATAATACAGTCAACAGAGTCGAGCCCAAAAGACTTTGTTTCTCTAAGTCGGATCTTTCTATGCAGGCTTCAGAATTGCACATGCTATTAACAGTTGCTCCATTTAGACTTTGAACAGTATGTGAGCTGGTTTTTGTAACACACTTCTTTCAAACACAAGTCAAATGTAAATTAATACAGGAATGTAATCTGCTCATGTCAGGTGTATAGCAACCAGAAGTAAGCCACTTACTCCTTTGGGAATGGCATAATCCCCCAACACAGTGTCTTTGTCCAGGGTCCTGCTGGTGAATGGGACTGATGGCGATAACCTGTAAGAGATTGGAAAAAGCAAAGTATGGGAATACAGTCTCAGTGAAGCTATAGTGTAGCATGACACACATGTCTAAGCTCTTTAACTGGAGCTATACACACTCCTGTGTTTTTCCCAGTCTAAGATGAGGTAGATATAATCTCCAGTCAGAGGTCATTTACATTCCCTGCGTGATGTGGTTATGGCATAAGCCTTAAATAACATGTTTGACAACTTGTGACTGCAGGAGGAGACGTGGAAAAGTGGACCATGTAAGGGTTAGGAAGTGATCCGAACGTGACCAGACGGCACATTTTAAACTGGCCACTGGTTGTTTTTGGTCATGGCTCCTTATCTCAGGGAGCTTTTTTACAAGCAGGTCATGTGTGGGAGTTTTGACTCTTAACAACCATTGTATTGGTTTAATAATGATGCAGCCAGTGGCTTTGATGTAAAAATTTTTAGAAATATTCACCTAATGGATAAATATATGTTATTTACTATCATCTAAGGATGCAATCATTTCTAACTTGAGTGCAGATGTAGAGTCACTGCAATCCTGGTAGCAACCTTTATGGCAAAAAGAAAAATTAAACCAATGCTAACATGCCAAAATTGTAGTTCCTTAAATGACCACTTGAGACTTAATGCAGTCAGTCCTTATAAGCACTATACTGACAAACTTTACAGGTAAAATAAAATGAGTAAAGCAGTGGTTTATTTTTTTTATGCCAAAGTTTCAACGAATATCAAGCCAAATTTTCAAACACCATGTTTTTATCCGTAAAAGATGGCCTCTTTTAGACATATTGCAGTATCTAGCCTTGCTTCAAGCCACACCGATGCGCCCTTGCACATAATTTGAAAACCACTTATTTAGAGTCAGCATGGATCTGATTGTTCAGTAATCATCTTTCGGATAGAAAAGATAAAATTATGAGTTTCGCTGTTCCTCTGGCTGTCCTTAACCCCTACCCTAACCCAAACTGAAAGTGTCTGAATTTATTTTGAAAGTTTCCGTGTGTATTTTCATCCTGACAGAGGTGGTGTATGACAGCAGAGGTCTGCAGAGGCAGGTGTCTAAGAGCAGCTGTCTGTAGCCAGAACTGAGGGCTGATTGTGTTGGCAAGTGGCTGTCACTACACATTCATGGACAGCCAACTGTTTAGTAATTGGTTGGCTTGGTCTAGGGGGCCCTGATTGAATAAAAAAAATTACTTATTTGCAAGTAAACAAAATAATGCAAATACCCATTTCTAGTTTAGAGACGAGTACAAAAAAACCCTTTTTGTCTCAATAGTTAATTTTCACATTATGAAAGCTATTCAAGGGTTGACAATTTGATTAACTCACCCTTTTAAATTGTATCAAGACTTACGTTTTTGCATAATTAACCTTGTAGTATAGCTGTATTGAGTGGCACTGCTAGCTGTCTTTGTGTAATTTTATATCTTTATTATATTACATTCATATTTTGCTTAACTTGGCCTATGGGTTCTTTTTGAGGGATACCTGAGTGCCATCTGGAATTGTTTCAGTGCAAATATGATACATATGTCACAAACCAGTTTGTGCTTATGAATATTTTCTTTATTTTAGGGCTACCTAACAGGATTATGTTGCTGCTGTCACCATCTTTGGCTTGCTATCTCTTTCAGAGTCTCCGTAATGTGAAAATTTAGTGTATTAAGGCTGTAGTCTACTGCATTGTCTTATTTATTTCCCTCTTATATCACATGATGTAGGAGCAGTAGCAGTTTTATTTTCCATGACCTTGTTGTACTGTACCTCATAGACTCCTTGAGGCAGGCTTTGAGGTAGGGCATGTTCTTGATGTGCTCTCCACACGGGTCCTGGTCGGGAGGCACCATTTCTTTAATCTCCTCCAGCAACTTCCTCTGGGCGCCGGGGTTACGTGACAGGTTGAAAATAGCCCAAAGCATACTGTTGGCAGTCTGAGAAACATAAACACAACCAGGGAAAGAGCAAGCGAGAGAGAGAGAAGGAGAGAAAGAGAGGGAAAAAAGAGGAAAGGAGTCAGAGAGGGGATGTCGTTTAGTGAGGCAGCTACTCTAAGTGCATTCCTCAGAGGGGTCCTGAAAGGAGCTGAGGAATGTTTGGGGTTCCTCAAAGGCTCCTCAGTTACATCCACACCACATTCATTTTCTGCTTTGAAGCACTGTAACTGCAGCACCTGTTTGTACTGGAGACCGGACAGTTTTTTTTCCTTCCCAACTCGAAGGAAAATAGGCGAAAGGTAAAACATTAAAAAGTTAACATTTTCATGGCCACATGTGGGCGCTGCAGCTATGCCATAATTTATAATTGTAAAAAGTGGAAATAAGAATAATCAGTTCATTTTTTTCCCTGCTGTCTTCTTCTTTTTGGCTGATTAACTTCACTTTACCCTCATTCATGTTATAAGCGCCACCTTGTGGAGTCCTGAAGTAGTGATATGGTGAGTCAAATTAGCAGGAAAATCTATTCCAAAACCCACTTTTTTTTTAAAATTGAAATTTGGACATTTTGTAGCAATTAAAAAATAGTATCACGTGAGTCAGGATGGTGATAAATGTCTCAGCAATATATACTCCCATCCTTAATTAGGCTACAACTACCAGCCAGTTCACCTCACTAAGAGTAGAAGAAAAAATAGCTACCCTGTTTTTTTTTTCAGCATAATGTTGGCTGATATGAATGTTTCATTGGAAATGTCCAAAGGTGATTATTACAATTAGAAGATCTGTAAACTGGGCGCAGGTGGCCTAGTGGTTTAAGGTGTGCCCCAGACAGCCCGGGTTTGAATCCGGTCTGAGGCCCTTTACTGCATGTCTCTCCCCCACACCTGTTTCAGACTCTATCCACTGTCCTCCTCTATCAAATAAAGGCACAAAAATACCCAAAATAAATCTTAAAAAAAAATAGCAAAGAAGATCTGTAAACAACTAGTCCCATCATAATATTAGACCTGCAACTTCTAGTTTTAACCTGATGCTGATTACAGTAACTTGAATTGTACTCATTAGTATGCTAAAGAGGTGTTTGTGGGCAGGGCTGACAATTGGGGCGAGGCTTTCTGGGGCCCAGCTGCTAAAGGGGGCCCATGACCAACAAATTTCTACACTCCAAAGGTTTTTTGTTTAAATTGAATGTAGCCAGTTTCCTGATGAAATTACCCTTTTTTGTCTGAACATGGTGCAAGTTTTCTTTTGTGTACATCCTTGGTTTCCAACCTGGGGTCTAGGGCCCCCTTAGGGGGGGGCACCAGAGATTTCAGGGAGGTTGAAAAGCTCTGTCTGCTCTGAGGCTGTTAAAATTCAATTTGCACATAATAACTAAAATCCTGATATATCACTTCATACAGAGGTCTTTGAGAGCATTTGTGTTTAGGGTGGTTTTCTTTGGATTTAAACAGAAAATAATTAAAACTGATGTTAGTTTTTGGCCAAAGTTGAAGCTGATTGGTAAACTAAATAATAGAGAACTGGACTAGTGCTTCACAACAGTACAGAGTTTATTAAATAACAGTGACTCAGATAAAGTCAGAGAGGGGTCTGGGGTCCTCCCCAGAGAAATTTAGAACATCCACTCTGAATTCCCTGAATAATGGAGAATATTTATGCAACAGTTTGTGGAGAAAGATTATTAAAATCATATAAGGTTGACTAGAAAAAAAAATATTGGATAAGGACATGTCTTAGTGAAAGTGCATTCGAGAATTTACTGATAAAAAAATGACTTTTTAAGACTTTTTATGGCCTCAAACTTTAAAAGTGCAATTCAAGAGTCTTCAAGACTTTTCAAGGATTGCAGGAACCCTGTTTAATACTTGATTGTCTGTCTGAAATAAACCCTATAAAAGCACTAGTCAGTGATGTGTGCAATTGGGGATTCCTGAGTTGCCAGGTAAAAATTGGTTTGTAGACATATACACATATATTAACATGGATCAATCAGATTAAGGGAGGGACCATTAGTTTAGTTGTTCAGGGGCTCTCTTCTTTCTGTGAATGTTTGCTTCCTTTTGAAGAAGTCAGACTAGCTATGTTCCCCATTTCCACCTTTACTGCTTTAGCAACTATTGAACGGACAAGCATGTGCTCACTGACCGAACTGTCTTCTAACTCTCCTTAAAAAACACACATTTGGTCCAAAAATGTCAAATGTGGCTTTTTAGTGCAACATACCGTCTCCACTCCTCCAATCTGTAGCTCAGTGATGGCCGCGTACAGCTCCTTCTTAGAGAGACAGCTGTTGTGTAAGATGTCACCGATTAAGTCATCAGGAGCTCTGACTGCGTTCCTCTTCAGCTTCTTGTCAATGTAGACTTTGGCTGTGTAAATACAGAGCAGAAGATATGTAATCATGCAAACAGAATAAGCTCTATGCCACCTCACAGTGTTATTTAACTCTCTGTGATGCAGTCAAGTTTGTCAAGTTTGTCGCTACATGTGACGTCTTTCTCAACGCATTCAGGCTGGAGTGTAATTTAAATGCATGACAAAGGGAGTCACAGTTATCAGATAGTTGTCTGTTTTTAACAGATCTGTTTTTTGATTAAAAGATCCAGTATTCAGGGGCAGATTTCAAACTCTTTGATTTGAGTTGACCAAGGACAACTAGAGTAATGTGGATTAATTGCATGCAGCTTTATTGTCATTGCATGAGTCTGCAAGCATTTTTAAACAATTCAAGTCATTTGTGAGGTAAAATGCCAATATAAGCGGCTGCTTATTGCATTTATTTTTAATATGAATGAGAAAAATGTTGATTTATAACTAACCTAAAACAGACATTTTTTTAACTTTTCTTGGGTTTGTGAATAATTTTAAGGCACCGCTGGTCCTTTTTTCTTATAATAAAGATGTCAGACAGCTGAAATGGCTTGATTGAAATGTTTATGAGCAATGCTGTTCTACTAGGTGTTATTGCATCTTGTTTTTTTAATAGTAGTGCTATTTCCCATCTTTTGATTAAGGTTAACTCCAACTATAAAAGGCTTTTTTCTCACTCTAAAAGTTATAATTGTGAAAAATTCTGACACTTCAATACCATGCATTTCAAAACAATACAATCTCCAGTATTTTGATGATCAAGAGTATCAAAAATACGTTTTTTTTTTTTTTTGTTGTTGTTTTTTTTGAGCTACATCAATTTCCTAGCAACATTGTGTAGTAAAGGAATGAGTGCATCAAAAATCATTAGCAAACTTCTGCACAGTCTAAATTGCACAAAACCATGCACATCCTTTCCATGCAGAAATTGAACACTCCATGATTGGAAGAAAAAACTTGCTGACTTTCGGGTGTCTATGACTTCCATTTTTGGTGCTACAGCATCCAAACAGGTATGGCTATCATTTAATCTTCCCTAGTATCCTATCAAAGTGTCTGGGATCCTGTCAACCCTTGTACAATTTATGTCTTAGAAATGTATTCATGAGTGCCCAGTTACATAATATGTTGAAGTAAGTTTCTATTTTTGAATTTGTAGGTCTGATGTCTTATGTCCTCACATGACATGACGTCCATATGATCCAGATGGTGTCAGACTATTTCTGTACGGCTGCTCCAGATACACTTGTTTGATCCTGGACTGTTTATGTGAGTCGTGACCTCAGAAGAGATGAGTAATCACAAGACACAAGAGAACAATCTTAACTTATCACTAAGATACCTCAAACTGCCTAAATGTTAATATTCCATGTTTAGTTTGCCTCAACATCTTGTAAAAGTGTTTTTGTGTGTGCTTTTGACCGGGAGGTTGTAAAAAAAACAGCATCATCTTCTTCCCTCCAACCTCCAACCTACTACAAATATTTGGCAGAGTTCTCCCTCTTAGGTCATGCGGTTTACTACGACTCTGGCCGCCATTTACCCCGAGTGCCAAGTACACACAGTCACACAGAAAAAACAGTGAGGCACCCAGTTCAAACCCGCCCTCCAGCTTATCTCTTCTATCTACCTGCTGACTGGAACTGAGCTCAAACTGGTTGGTACGTCACACTGAGGCACACTGAGTCAGAGTTTGGAGTCTTTTTTGTGCATTTCCTGTGGTTTAGTGTTGAAGTGTGGTACCTGTGCTGAAAATGCGATCCCAGGCTGCGGTGTGGTCCTGCCATGTTTTGGTGTTGAGGCCCTTGTGCAGCTCCACAGGTGTGACCATCATCATGCCAAACGTGCTCATCATCTGCAGAGGAAGACAAAGATTAGGAGATATAAAAGATTAAATCAAATGATCCAAAACCACTGAAAGTCTTTGATGCAATCCTCGTCAAAGTTTGCACCCACTGCCCTGTAAGACCTTTGTAAGCATTCACTTATCTTGTCCTGACTGTGCGTGTGGATGATATTGGTTTGGCCCAGTAAATACAGTGAGAGTGTCAGTGTGACACTGATGAACCTGTTGACCACTTTCTGCACTTTCAGCCAGTCTTACTTCTGCAGCACATACACGCAAACACACGGCTGATTGGAGCAGAATAACAGAACAGCATACTTACTGTTTTCACGGCTGTGATGAAGTTCATGGCTTCCTCGTTGACTTTCTCCTGCAGCAGACCGAATCTCTTGTCGTAGAGGACAAGGCAGATGGCTGAACGACAAAGAAGGGCAATAATATGAGATTCTGACCTCATATAAGACACTTACACAGCTTCAGAAAAGCAGTTTTTGCATTTTCAAGAGGAATGGCATGCAAGATTTTTGTCTTACACAAGTTGTTCATCAGCTATAATAGCATGGCATGCATGACAAACTACTCTGGGGTGTTTTTTGAAGACATATGCCAGTTTTTCATCATTTCACACTAGAATAAAATCAAGCAGACTATGTTTTGATTTTGGACACTTAAAGTCAAGGTTTTAATCTTCAAGTTTAGACTATATGGAGCAAAAAGTAGATGCTGACACATTTGAGAGCAATGGAATACAAGACTTTTGTCTTGACACGTTAACTATAATAGCAGTTCATGTGCAGAAAATGTTAATATGGGCTTTTATGGATTATTGTGATTGACTGAACAAGTGGTGACTCAGTTAGCATGCAGCAATTTGGGCATTTTTTCAAAGGCATGTGCCAAAATGTCCAAGTTTTCAATCGCTTAAAGCTAACATAAAATCAAGATGAGCATCTTTTTGACTTTGAACACTTAAAGAGAAGTTTTTAATCTCAAAGTTTTGGACATTTGTGGACCAAAAAGTAGATGTAGACAAATTTTTAAGAGTGGTGTCATGCAGTATTTTTGTCTTTACATTTAAAGGCAAAAGTTGGCACAACTAATAGGTCAACTATGATCACATGGCATTTATGGAAACTTTGTTAGAAGCTTTTAAAGAAGCTATAGATTGATTGTTTTCCCCAAATGAATGCATGGCTGACATGATTGGTTAATTCACTGATAACTAGCATGGCAGTAAGTTGCAGCTACTTTTCAGACACGTGCCAAAAGTTCCACGTTTTCCATGCTAAAGCCAACATGAAGTCAAGCTGAGGAGCTCCTGATTTCTGACACTTAAAGATGGTTTTGATTTTGAAGTTTCACACGTTTATGACCCAAAAAGTAGAAAGATCAGCAGTTTAAGTGACAACAGCTAAACTTACTCTCAAACGACCACTTATTCAGCTCGAAGTACAAGTCATCAATCTTTCCTTCCACGTTCATTTTGCCAATTCTTCCAACGAAGTCAACCAAAACCTGCATTCACAGACAAACCCTGTCAGCGATCGACCACTTAAAGCTCAAATTATCAGCCTGGCGACAAGAATTTTCACCTTACCTGGTTTATTTTGCGATCCAGCTTCACTACCTCAGTTGGCTTCATGAGTTTGTGCTGAAAGGCGCTCCTCACTCTCTGCCAGTCCTCTCCCTCCCTGCAAATCAACAGTCTGCGTTCACATAAAAACCTTTTCGCCTCTCTTTAGTCTGCGTCCCAGTGAGTAATGGACGTTTTCCACGTGGTTAAAAGAGATATGAAGGAATGAAAAGCGTGCTTACAGGATGAGGAGTCCGTACGCCTCGTCTCTCATGTCTCTGTATGCTGTCCACGGTTTGATCTCCAGCCTCTGAGGGTAGTTTCCCTCCTTCCTGTAGAGTGCCTCCAACAAGCAAGGTGCGCCAATGTGCACCGACTCAAAGGAGCCCAGCTTCAAGCGGAAAATCTTTCCAAATTTCTTATGATAATCGACCTGTGGGGAAATAAAGCACGCATTAATAAGTCATGGAAATCTAAGTTCAAACACATTAAGGGCGTTTTGGAAGTTTTGTTCGCCAAAAATAGTCTAAAATCATGCAGCAAAAATAGAAAACTAGAGAAAATGTTGGTTTTGTTACTGTACCAGAGCCTCGTGCTGCCTTGTCAAACCTCCTTTCCTCAGAAGTTCAACCAGACTGCCCACCAGGGGCCAGTTGGTGGGTCCTGGGATCGCGTCCAGGCTGTGCGCTCTGAAGTCAGCGTGCGGGCAGCGCGCAGCCTCCACAGCATCCTTCTCCTCCAGGACGCACACTGAGGATGTGGGTTTGAAGTGCTGCAGCCCCACTGACTTGTTTTTCAGCAGCTCCACGATCTGAGGAACTTTTTGGATCTGCGCCCTCATCCTCAAATCTGTCGGTTTGTTTTAAAAATTACGTAAAAAAAAAATCAGGTTTTTCACTGCAGCTCTTCTTTATTATCTTGGGAGTTTCTCGTTTCTTAGAAGAGTCACACCTTCACGCCAATATATATACCCCGAGAGTGTTTATTCCAGCCTTCACCGAACCAATCAGGGGCCGGTCCTGCATGGTGTGGCCCTCGAGCCCACTCTTCATTTATGGACCCACGTTGGGAGGATCGTATGACCCCAGAAAGACCGAGGAAGTGCCCTCGCCCCCCTCCGCTTTATAAATAAACACAGGCCACATCGGAGGTGACGCGGTTCGCTTGAACCATGTTTCAGAGCGACCCGCGATGGGAAGAACCGAAACTTTGGCAGAGCAAATACTACTGCCACACTTCTGCTCCGTGGGCAAATATTTGACCGATTGCAGGTTGTGTGTGTTTGCTTTGTTTGTGTTTTTGAGTGTGTGTTCTTTGTAGAGGGGTGAAGGGGGGTAACTGGGCGTTTTCAGTGCAATTCTCTTTTGGAATATTTGATACAGTCATGCAAAAATTTAAACCCAAGAGCATCTAAATGAACGCGTGAGAAATTGGCAGTTTGTTGCTGAGGTCTGTCATGTATGGAGTCATTATTGTTGCAAAACTCAAGAGCACATATTAATGTTTTAGAGCATGACTTGATTTGGGGACCACATTGTATTGTGTTTCTACAGACTTTAAACCAGGAGTCACGTGGTGACAGCAGGAGCTGTAGTCTGCCTGCCTTTTAATAAACTGTTCACTGACATATAAATGACTTATTTAAAGAATCGTCTCATTTAACAAGATTAGATATACACATAAAGTATGTGATGTAGGTTTATGGCATCTCTGGTCACCAGATTTGGATATTTGTCCAGATGGACTGCGAGAGTCTGAACCTTTTACTTTTCTTTTGTTACCAACATGGATAAAATCGGCAGGGGGTTATGTAAATGGTTCCGTATATTTGTTTGTTTGTTTGTTTGTGTATAGGATAACTCGAGAACAGAAAGTCGGATCTTCACCAAACGTTCAGGGAATATTGGGATAGTGACAGGGAAGAATTGATTAGATTTTGGTGATGATCCGCGCACTCATTAGGTTTTTCTCTGACTTCGAAATTTTGAACGCCATAGTAATCAATGGGAGCGTAAGTTCCTCAGTGACGCTGCTTAGGCGTGGGTCTGCCGCCTCAGACATCCATTCTAGTTTTTAATGTTTCACATAACTTACTCACCATTGGATTAGGACTCACAATAACCATTAGACCATACGGTGGTCGCATTTTTAGCTTTCAAATCGTAAATGACAAAATCTTTCCTGTTTATCACTGTTCATTTTGATGGAATGGCAGTCGGCATCTTTGGGCAAAGATGAATTGCTCTTGCTGATATGAAACACAAAAAAGACTGACCAATCATGTTTGCTCTGTCCATTGTCACATTGTAGAGATCTGAGAGCCAAAAACCACCATAAAACCAGTTGTGAAATCCAGACTTTGTCAAAACATGCTAGGGATGTTGGAATAAGGTTGCTGTAAACATGTGAAAACACTGAGATCTATGTATGACTGTTTGAAAGTTGGTCACCTGTTTCCTGGCTTGGTTTAATTTGTGTATCGCAATTTTATGAGCCCATGACATCACCAGTCTTGATGGGAAATTACCTTGCCCCCTAATGCTACAATGATATTAAATCACAGAGCAGTTTGTCTTTGTACAGTCTGTTTTTAGCTGTCACTGCCTTCATTAAATGTTAACAGCCAACTACATCCTGTGTTTTTGTTCATTGTGAGGTAAATTTTCCAAATCTATCAGCAACCACAGTGACCTACAGGCCATTAAATGGATCATATTAGAGAGATTTGTACCAGAAAACAGTAAATTTAATCCCTAACATCTGTCAGTGCTCTGGCACAGAGCCAGGCAGCTGTGCTATGATCAGAAGCTTTTTTTGTTTTTTCTTAATTTGATAGGATCGTATTTCTTGTGAGTGGGCGGGGCTTCAGCTCATTCAGACGACAAGCCCACAACATCCTAGAGCAGATTTTACTGCCTCATTTTTCATGATTTGAAGCTCTTTTTTTTCAACTTAAGAATGTTTTTCGTGACTGAAATTTGGCCTGGTAGTTCAGAATGCAGCAGCCTGTCATACAAAAAACTAAATACAGTTTTTTAAATCAATTTACAGGGACTTTAACATTAAGAATTAAAAATCTGTAAAAGAAGAAATAACAAACAGTGAATCTAGCATAGATAGCTGAATAATTTGTCAACTTTTAAAAGTATATATGAGGTCTGAAGAAGGAAATGAGTTGGACTTTTACGTCTTGTAAGTTGACTATGATGATTTGTGTGTATGTGATAGATTGTTGGGACAAATGTTGACCTTCCTTTTCAGCCCAGTTTTATAAAAAAATGTTTGCCTTATATTAACCAGGGTAAACCTTGTTAAGATGTAAAAATCTCTTTCTGATAACTCTTCATGCCAGGCGGCAGTACATGTGCCAAAGTTTTCGACAAAGTTTCAGGTACTGAACAGGTTTCCAACGTTTCATTTCAGAGAGAAAAGCAGTTTTAAAAGTGATGACATTTTCTGGCTGGCTCCTGCAGCGGTCGGGAGCTACACACATAGCATTTTGGGAACCTGGAGTGGTGCAAAGCCGAAAGACATTGGCACTTATAAACATCTTTTCTCTTTCAGTATTTGAAATACATCCGGGAAAATAAAACATCAGTTTTCTATACAGCACCTGCACCTTATTGAGTTTAGTTCTAATGAAAAGACACCTCAACTGGCAGCAAACAGTCTCTTTTTAGATTCAAAAGAAAGGATTTTGTTCTGAAATAAAAACCCAGTTTCATGTTTAACCTTTCAACAGCTTCTGAATGTGAGGAGTGAAAGAGTGAGAGTTCACTGATTACAAACAAAGATATCTGTAGCTCATAAAAACTCAATCTGTGTAGCCTGTGCGAAACTAAAGCTTGTCCTCAGTTGATTTGGTGAGTCTACATGTGAAACTGCAGGGATTTCACTCCCCATGCCCTCACATACACTGTAACGATGCATACATACAGTACATACTCTCATACTCTTCCCCCTCTGAGCTGGCGTGACTTGAATAACCTGTGCAGGGGCCCCTGTGTTCTTACCCTGTAAAAATGATCATTCACAGACTCTCAGGTGGCATCAGGGCAAACTTGATGTTTGCATATTGCAGGGTGAGTGAGAGCCTCCCCAGATGTAGCACAGACATATCAGTGTCTGCCGAGGAAAGAAAGTGATAAACACCACCCACACATCACTCACATTTCTTCATGTTGTCTCCCTCATTCAAAAATGCTGTTTGTTTTATTGCAACCCTCTGTTTTTCCACAGTATCTTAACTTAGGTGCACTTTTTCTCCCCGTATCATCTCAGATTGTTGTTAAATGGACTAAATTGTTCAGTGGAGACGTAGATGGTAAGATGGACACCTCCTCCAACAGCCGGGATGGAGAACCCTATAAAAGTACAGATCCTAGCAATGTCTGAATGCCACAAAAAACCTACTAAAACAATAACTATCCCATCATATCTTGTTTTTTAACCTGTGCCCCTGACAAACTAAGTGATGGGCCCTCATCAGTTGTGATTTATTGGTGATATCAATGTGTCTTAGATAGTGATAGTGTCATGGCTAACACTTACTTCATTTTGGAGCTTAAGAGTGTATAAAGCTATTACTGGGTTCTAATATTGAAATGAGCCATTTTCAACACTTTCTCTGCCCATTTTTGCCACTTTTCTTCTATTTTGGCACTGTTCACCTGTTTTTATTTTTGAAATCCAGTTTGAGCATTGTTTCTGCCCATTTCTGCTACTTTAACCCATACTTGCCAGTCTTTAACCGCTTTTCCATGCTTTTTCTGCCCCTTTTTGCCACTGTTGACCCATTTTGCCACTTTACACCGATTTTTGCCTCTCTTAACTAAATTTTTCCCACTTTTAACCCGTTTTGAACATTTTAATCTCATTCCACCACATTTCCCGCCCATATTTGCCACTTTTAATCCCCTTTGCACTGAGTTTTATTCCCGTTTTTACCTGTTATAACCCATTTTTGCCACAACAGGTTTACATTTTGTGGAAGGTTATATACTACGGCAGTATGTGCTGCTTTGATAAGAGTGGTTATTGCTCAGCTTAAAAATAAATTATATAAATATATAGTTATCTATGGCTTAACTTTACAATGAACCATGATTTTCCTGACCCATGGGCCCCCAATTTGGCTGGGTCCCAAAAAGCTCCCTTTATCCCCCCTTTATGAGCAGCCTTGGCTAAAGCCAGAGTATAAAGTCGAACAGTTGTCGTTTTGAGCAGGCAGTGAGTGGGCCATGTCTGGGTCAGGAACAGAAAGTTCTTTCAGTTCCCGTACAGATTAAACAAACAAGATATAAAATATCGATTAATGCGCTTTGTAGTGTTGATTTCTAACCTGGGGTTTGGGCCCCACTGGGGTAGCGCCAGAGATCTCAGGGGTTGCACAAGCTTTGCCAGCACTGAAGTTGTCAAAAACAGATTAATTTATATTAAATGAAGTCATAATACAGCGCTGACTGGATAGTTTATACAAAGGTCTTTTAGCCTGTGTGGCTGGGGGTTATCAATGAAAATGCACCAAACTGATGCTGATTTTGATATACTATCCCTTTTTACATAAGAATTATTGGATTAGAATCTGAACTATAGATGTTGCTGACTATGTGACCTGATATTTTCAGTGAGGAAACGGAAATGTATCTACAGAAATGAGAAGAATCTGTTTATCTCATGCACTGGGAAAGCAAATGAAGTAAGCCTTTATATCAAAATAGAATCTCATACTTGAATTAGTATTGTAGGGATTGCTTTGTTTCCTATTGCAGAAGGAGTTAACCAATCAGTGTCATTTTAGGAAAAAGAGTCAGTAGCTTGGGTTGTGGTTTAGTTGTACTGCAAGCCTGTAAACAATGGTGGCCATTAAAGTGAGTAGTGTGGATGCAGCTGTGGCGGTAGTTTTATCTGAACTGGAAAAGACCTATTTATTAAAGTAAGAGCAAACAACCACACTTAAAGCTTTTCTTAGGGGAAAGATGATTTTGCTCTTCCACCAATCAGCTCCAGTAAGGGTTTAATTTACCAACTGGCTCCATTGATAGTGAACAAAAATGTATCATGTAGTTTTCTCGTTGGTGGTATTGCACTTCACTTTGATTGGCCTGTAACGGATGTGACAGGCAGACAGGATGTTTGTGTAATCATACTCCAAGTTTTGTTTTTTTAAAGGTTCTGCCTTTCCCAAACACAATCTATGAGCTGTTGCCTAGATGGATGATGAAATAGATCCCATACCACGGGTATGTCAAACAGTCTATCTGGCATGGCAGGTTAGTATTTTTGGCCTTACACTAAACTGACAATAGCTCATTAGGAAATTATCATACTATTGTTTCTGTGAAATTTAGGACACTAACGTCGAGGTATCGAAGCAATGCTAGATGTACGTAATACATCTAGTGTAGTTACACTAGTGCAGTCAACCCATAATCAAAACTGAAAAGTTCTTTTTTCTCCTTTTCTGATCTCTCTATATTTAAGTGCAATTTGCTTTATGTAAAGAAAAAGAAGAAATTGGAGCATCTGATATATGTATTCATCTATTTGCAGGTTCTGGGCAGCTGAGGTGTAATGGTTAATGAGATTAAGAGCACTGTGAGCTCTTTCAGCTATGATGATGCCTCACCATTAAGAGCTTTGCTGGTGTTAAAGATAATGATTTTAAATTATACTCAAACTTTATTAGGAGGCCAGTTAGAAAAACATAATCTCTGTCCTTTGTTCCTGTCAGAACTTCAGCTTCAGTCTTTGGAGACTTATTAGAGTAGTCACATTATAGGGAATTAAATAGATACAGCCGAGAAGTCATAAAAGCACTGACTTTTCCTGCATCATTCCTAAAAAAGACTGTGCAATATTACACAGGTTTTCTCTGATAACACTCATGTAAGTTTCTCTCTTCTATCTTAATTCTTTTCCTGATAACCCAATTCTAAATTGTTACATGTTTGCCTGGTTTTCTGAGTGGTTTAAAAGCAATCGATGATATCTGCAAGAGTTGATAAGTCCTATGATTCAATTGTGGCTTGTCATTGATTAATCTGATAACTTCACCTAAAACCATGACAAGGCTGTGATGATTGGATGTTTTACAGAAATTTGATCAATGACTTTTAATGAAGAATCAATGATTTCTTTTCATGCTGCAGTCCAGTTTCCTAGATGGTTGACCCTGGTGTTGAATAACTTAGCAATAATAATATTTTTCAGCTATACTTATATAAACTGTTGAAGTGCCACTTGTAAGAAAACATAGAAAAGTACAGATTCATGATCATCTCTGTGAATTAAATGCTTTATTATTAAGTGTATAAAGCTGTCAGCTACATGGTAAGAACTAAAAGTACAATATTTCTATCTGAATGTGTTGTAGTAAGGATAAAGTGATAGAATAATGTTAAGGTGAGAGGCTTTGTCTTTTTTGAGAATATTATGAAACATTTTTATTTCTTTATACAAACAGCCATTTGAAAAGATGTCATGTATAGACCTGTTTTCTCTGGGTTTTATCAGTGAATCATTAATACATGGCTGTCACGAATGGATGTTCATTGGGTCTGAACTTTTCTTAGATACAAGTAGGTGGAGCTCCACAGTAAAAAGGTTGGGAACAATTGCTCTATTGTATAAAAACTGCACTCTGTAAAGTAGTGTTACTCGACCCTGCTCAACCAAAGAGTCAAACTGTTGAAAAATACCTTTGCAAGAGCCAAAATACACACCTGGGGGTGTGAATCCAAATATTACGAAAAACTAATCAGAGCATGAAGAGGGAGTTTGACCCTCATCTAATCATTTTTTCTTTATCCATAGTCAATTAAGATAATTATTTGGGCTAAAAAGCTAGTTTAAGCCATCACTTTTTATCCCTATTGACAACTCCATCACGTTTGTCAGCTCTGTCAGATGATTATTTTGTCCATTTTACAAAAAGTGCATAATCCTCTGTTCATTTTATTCTACCTATTTGAACAAATACCAGCTCATCTAAATGTAATAATAACTCATTTCTTTAAAAATATCAGTTTAATATGGTTAAAATAAAAATAAAGTTAGAGAATCATGAAATTCAGAGATGAGATATAAACATCATTATTGAACACCAATGTTAGATAACTGAAAACTTGACATTCATCTTTAATTTATTCAATGAGAAGCAAATACATTTTAGTGTGTCTTATGGAGTTGACAAAATCAAGATATAAAGGGCAAAAATGTCATATTTAGGAAAAAAATTGAATTAAGAATCGTTTCCTGCACATAACTGCTAGTTGAGACCTCAGCCTACACAAATGTCCACTTCAAATTATAACAAAACAAAAATTAAACATTTTTGTCCCTTTTCTCAATCATTCATTTCATTTTGTCATGAAATGAAATATCCTATATTTTTATTTAAGTAGGGTATTTCAATTATATCTAACCCTTAAGCTTAATCAGCTTGGTTTTAAAACACCGCTTGGTGGTAATACACACTTAAACTTGGGCTCGAAATAAGGAAAATGTTTGAATTTGACTCAACATTTTTCAGCAAATTTAACTTTTTATCAAAAAACAATGAGCAGATAATAAAATAAATCTAATCTAACACAGAAATTAATGCAAACTTAAGGGTTTTGTATATTTTAGAAATGTCTGAAGAGCCCATAGCTGAATGATACCACTTTAAAAGATAAAGTAAACAGCAAAAAGGTTAGAGGTTCAGGTTGTTGAGCAAGTTTTTTTTTTTTTTTTTTTTTTGAGGACTTCAACCTCTGTGTGCGGCCACATTGGACACTAGGTAACACTGGCAGTGTCACTGACAGCTGGCACTGCGCAGAGTGCAGGTCATAAAGAAAACATGTTTTCTCGTGATGTTCTCTGTGGGCAAACAGAACTACGCAACAATCCACTCTGTGACCTTGAGAAGAATATGTGACTGCATGATTGTGTACCATAATAAGTGTTTTACAGAGGATGATTGTGCATTGTACTCATTCAAGGTAAATAGCGGTGATATGACTCACTCTCTGCAGTTTCATGTGTAACAGCACATAGGAGACACTGATAATACCCCACACAGACTTGGTTGCTTGTTTTATTTGAGTACAAATATTTTTAAAGGCCATTTTTATCCCCCCAAAAAACTGATTTTAGGATATTTTGATAAATGCACTGTATGTATTATTTCCACCACCAGGAGGCTCTCATTTGGAACAAATGACAGAGGATGACATCAACTTCAGCAGGGGATCATGGGAGTTCACCTTCTGTTGGGAGAGCGTGGTGACAAAACACAGGCGATGGCAAAGAATATTTGTGGGTTATCACAGGTAAGCAAGACAACACTTGAATGAGATACAGCAACAGAATGGCAGCTTCATGTCGCACCACTCAGTTTGCTTGAGGCAACGATAAAATCATTCTCTGTCATGAGAAAAGCCACGTCCTGTTACAACAATAAAAATTTCGGATTTTGTTAGAAATATTTGAGTTAATATAAGAACCCATCTACAAAATATATTCAGTATAACATACGTAGGTTTTGTCATTTTTTGAATGTTCTACAATTCTACATATTGTGCATTTAAATACTTTCATCACATTTAAGAGACTATAATTTTCATGAAATTCCTTATAAGTGTAATGAGTGCACAGCAGTGGCATAAACCTCCAATGATTTTAGTGTGCATTGCCCCTTTAAACATGACACATGTGGGGAAGGAAAGCGATACATTGCTACTCTCCCTGTGTGATTTATTGAGTTTAAGGTGAAAATGGGCAGAAAACAATGTTGGCTCAGTTGTAAAATACAATGAAAACTTTTGAAACACAAGATACTTGTAAGGGTAAGTGACCTCTAATCTCAATTACAGTGCCTATAAAAATAATCACCCCTTTTATTGATTTTATGAATCAACCGTGGTCAAAAGAATTTGGCTATTTTGACAAACACATTCCAACAAAAACCCTCTTGAATGTCTGGTATGTAAGGTAAAACAAGTGACTGCATTAATCCTGCAAGACACCTGTGTCTGGAAGGTCAATCACTGGTTAATCAGTATTCCTGGCTACCACTACACCATGAAAACAAAAGAACACTCCTAGCTAACACTCCTAAAAGGTTAGCCTATTGGAAAGTATAAGTCAGGGGATGAAAACAAAAGGACCTACAATGCAGTGGAGTTAAATCCATCATTCAGAAAATGGTGGAATATGGCGTGTTTGGAAATTTGCCTAAATCAGGCTGTCCTCAAAAACAGAGTGACCGTGCAAGAAGTAGACTAGTGAGAGAGACCCCCAAGACACCTATGACTACTCTGAAGTTACAAGCTTCAGCCGTTGAGGTGCGAGAGGCTCTGCATACAACAACTATTGGGTTCTTCACCTGTCAATGCTTTGTGGGAGAGTGGCAAAGATACAGTCACTGCTGAAGAAAACTCAGATTAAATCTTGACTAGAGTTTGCTAAAAGGCATGTGGGGGACGCCATGGTCAAGTGGAAGAAAGTTCTTTGGTCGGATGAGACCAAAATGGTGACAAGATGCTATGGTTGGCAAACATTGCACATCCCCACAAACACACTCTCCCCTCTGTGAAGCATGGTGGGGGCAGCATCATGCTGTGGGGATGCTTCTCGGCAGCCGACCATGTAAGACTTGTCAGGTAGAGGGTAAAATTAATGCAGCAAAATATTCTGGAGGCGAATCTTATTCAGTCTGCAAGAAAACATCAACTTTGGAGAGGATTTATTTTCCAGAAAGACAATGACCCGAAGCATACAGTGAAAGCTGCACAGACATGGTTTAAAGACAACAAGGTGAATGTTCTGGAGTGGCCGAGTCAAAGCCCAGACCTCAGTCTGATGGAGAATTAGTGGCTGGACTTGAAAAGAGTTGTTCACACCTGTTGTTCAGATGTGCAGGCCTGATTGAGACCTATCCATACAGACTCAGTGCTGAGATTGCAGTCAAAGGTGACTCTACTCTTCTGAAAACTATGTGCCACTGATATCTTACATTACCTCCCTCACAGCTCAAACCAAAGGCTCTGTTCACGCTGCAGAATTCCTCAGTTAAGTGGTAGATAGGTGGTCCTTGTGTCATGTTCATTTAAATGTGGGGTTCCAATGTTTTGCTAGTCATTTTTGTTTACACAGCAGTCTAACTTTGGGGTTTTATTGTCTAAGAATAAATTGAAGCTTTTTGACTTACAAACCCTTGGCTCTCATCTCTTCAGCTCCTTTTTCACTTTGATCACCTTGTAGCTGAGTTTTCTACAAGGTGATCTGGGGCTCTGTAGTTGGGATATCAGCATACAGAGTGATGAACTGAGATAGTGGGGGGGGGGGACAGCAGTGGCGTGGAGTCATCAGCACACAGGGCAGGCAAACCTGATGACTCAAACTCGCTCATGTCCAAATTGACTGACAGGTCAGCGAGTTCGGTGATTGGGGTTTGGAGCTGGGGTTATTCTCTGAGAACAGGGCTGCAGGCACATGCGAAGGCACAAAGATGCACATTCATACATGAGACTGAGCACTGAGACCACCGTGCTAACCCTGGAAAAATAATGCGGAGGCCACAGAGGAGGAGATTAGTCGGGGATCCATGCAAAGTAGAGATGGAAATGCTTCGTACAGTCACAGCAGCCTGAGCAGTCATGTAACGTCTCTGACCTAGAATGTGAGGTGCCCCCATCCTCAAAGCCCACCCTTACACTAAGAATGAAAATATTTACAACAGACCACGAGTGAAGAAATGCAGGGAGCACCCCGCTTCCTCCGCCCTCTGGCAGCTTATGTTTCGCCCTACATCGCAGCCACTCTCTATGCAGCAGGGGCGCTCTCACACAGTTGACGCAGATGTTCCTAAACAGTCTCGACAGTGCAAGCAAAAGAAATAAAGTCTCGCCATTTAACAACATTTTTTTTTTTTTTGTCATTCATGGTCCTTGAATGCGTCCCGATTCATTGCACACATTTCTTTGTGGCCTTGATTAAAATTCTTGACACGGAGCCAATGTTAATATCATGAAACATAAAGATATGTGACGCTAAACAAACACAAGGGTTTCATTTATTAAATGGCTCTCACAATAGTCTATACATTATTGACTGTGGAGAGAAAGTAGGTCATTCCTATTGATAGATATGATGGGGAAGGGCTGGAGCTGCAGCGCGTAAGGAAGGAGATCTCCGTGAACTTGATGACCTCCTCACACACACTGAAGCTGCTGTTGCCTCCTGGCCGTGGCTCAGTATCTGGGTCAGGATTCCCTGGATGGAGAAGGGCCCACCTCCCTCCTCTCTGACAGCAACAGGCAAAAGGAATGGAGAGCTTATGATAGAAGAGAGGCCATGAGGTTGTTACGTAGAAAGTAGGAAATGTCAGTCATGTATCAAAACATGCTTTTCATCTAGAGTCAAAAAGACATCATATTAAAATGTTTCTGCACAATAAGCACAGTTATTATTGACAGATTTCTCTATACTATACTATTGTGCATGTGCGATTTTATTTTGAAGGGATTAGTCAATAGAGGCAAGGTGATTGAGGTGAAGTGCTTTAAGTTGAGCACAGATCCTGATTCAGAGTTCACTGAGAGAGTACAGTTAACAAAGCTCTGTGAACTAAGTGAACTTCATGTCCTGGTAAACTCACTCTGTAGTTGATACAAGGGCATTGAAAGAGTGCAAACTCTGCTTAAGCAGGCGGTAAATAGTTCTGTGATGTGCAAACACTCCAAATAATTTATTAGCTTGACTTAAGCCTGATTTATATGATTTGAATCAATGCCAAAGTGGCCTATGCAATTGTAAAGACTGCTGAACATACTTATGCCTTAGTGTGTCTGTGTAGCTCTGCATTACCAGTCAGTATGCTTGTTGGCAGTGTGATTTCTTTTTTTGTGTACAGGAAACGTTGAAAAAGGTAACCTTCATTAATCCCTTGAGGGGATATTCAGTTTTACACTCTGTTGTTGAGCATGCTACACAAAAGGAAAAGAAAATACTTGAGGTAGTGTTACTTGTGGCAGCTACTTTAAATTGAGTCTTAAGGTTTTGCACACTGAATCCTTTATTTTTGGGTCTGTAATCTGATAGAAGACGTCACACACTCAAGCACTACACACCGAGTCCGATGCATTTATTTGTGTACTTCCTGCAAAAATCAAAAGTATGTGGTAAATAATTTGGTGCTGTGAAAAGGAAAAAGCTTGATTCTGATTATTTTTTCACTCCTTAAAAAGGAACAGTGGGTCCATCCCTCCTGACAGAGATCTTTGTATAACTCAAGCTCTAGGTCCAACTAGGACTGAGACCCTTCAGATTGGTGTTAGTGACGATGTCGTGTTGATAGTTGTAGTGATTAAATTGAAGCAGTATCACATGGGAGGTGATGTTGCTCTAATTTGGTCAGAGGCACAAGGCTGAATGTGGTGCGAGAATATAATAGTGGCACTGATATTTAGCACAACATCCTGACTGCACATTATAACATTTAAGAAGCATATGAAGGTAAAACCAAACATTCTACGGGGCAGCAAAATCATGAGCCATTGTAAAGTTAAGATGTGATAATATATTCTGTTTTTTTTTTTTTTTCTTTTTTTAACCTGAATAACAACCACTCTTATTGGTGCAACAATTTCTTCATTTATATATTTATTTATTTATTTATGCTGTAGGATATAGCCTTCTTCAAAATATCAACCCTTTTTTCATAAAACAGAATAAAAGCGGGTTAAAAGTGGCAAAAATGGGCCAAAAATGTGGAAAAGTGGTCAAAAAGCGTAGAAAAGGGGTAACGGGAGGCAAACCCTGTAGAAAGTGACAAAAATGACAGAAAAAAGTGGTGAAAAGGGGATAAAAAGTGGTGTAAAATTGGATTAAAACTAGGAAAAAGGTGAACGGGGTAAAACAAAATGTAGGATGTGGCATTATAACGGAGAAAAAATGAGCCAAAAATGTCAGGAATCATGGTGGAAAGCAGTTAAAAGTGTTAAAATGGATTAATAGTGACCTGGGTGGAAAAAAGTGATGAAAAGGGGCAAAAATGTGGTAAAAAGGGAAAAAAGGCAGATTGGGTAAAAAGTGCAAAAAAAAAAGATGAGGAGTGACAAACAAACAAGTTGCAAAAATGGCCTGAAATAACAGTTAAAAGAGGTTAAAAAGTGGCACAAATCAATAACTCCAAAATGTGAGCCAGGATAGCTAGCACCAATGCTACTGATCCAAAACACATCCATTGTGATTATCAGTTGGGGACGGCCCATTGTCTGGGTTTGTCAGGGGTCTGGCCAAATCTGTGGGCGGGTCTGGTTCCACATATCAGTTATTGGCTTCATGAACAAAGAATAATTGCTGTCGATACTGGCCCTGAAAAATCAATATTGGTCAACTCCTGATGTCGAGTGCTGGATTGAACTACTTAGCACACCTTCTTATGTTTAATGAATCTCTAATTCTGTGCCTCTAACACAACTCTGCAGTTCCATAAGTGGAGAGAAAAACATTTTCCCATGTTCTTGTTTCCTAGTTTGATTCGACAGACCAGATTCTATGTATAATAGACAGTTTTTTTTAGTACGTTTCCTTTAGTTTATCCAGTGAAATGAGAGTTTCTTTACAGTGCTTTGGATCAGCATAGACAAACACCATGTGCCTTAAGTTTGTCTGACAGTATTCAGATGGCAGAGTAATGCACCTCGTTCTGTATACCCTTACTCATAGAATCTCTAAATGATGTTGTCTATATACGGATGTATGTTTGGATTGTTATCTTATATCTTATCTTAAGTTACTGGGTCAAGCACACTCTGAGATGAGCTGCAACATTCATTGGCTGATTGTTCTTGTGTATTTTTTCCTGCTGGTGTGCAGAAGCAGCTAGTAAGAAGACTGAATATCTGACCAAAGGTAGATGTGATATGAAGTTTCTGACTTACTGTATGTGCTGCCCTACTTTTTGAATGGATGAAGCCAATAAGTTAACAGGTATGTCCGTCTGTGGAATTTAAAGGCCAGTTAGTGAAAGAGTGCATGGAGTGCAGCTATATTTGACTGGGTCGATGGGTGCAATGAAGCTCTTTTGTGTGATGTTTATTATTTGCTTCTGTTTGTTCTGTAAACAGTTTAAGCTAAGACCTACATTAAGACTATGAGAATGCTGAAAAGTTTATTTGAGGTTTCTTTAAAAAGAGGGTTTGATTGCTTCATGTCTAAGTGATCAAGGATAAATATTAGACTTTAAGATTCAACTTTAAGATAACTGTAGAAATGTTATGTCACCATAGTGGCAATGGCCCCAAATCAACTCGTTGATTACATCGTTGGCACACTCCTGTACACTTTGACCTCTCTGCTGACCTGAGCCTCAGAGGTAAATTTGCCAAAGCTTTGACCCCCAGATACAGTATATCCCCACGGCCCCACAAACTCATCGCCCTGCCTCTGTTATCTTATCATTATAAACACAAACTCTGGGTGGATGTCATCATGCACCCATGTCCTGTCAGCCTGCCTGCTGGTGGGCATTCAAAAGAGGCCGAGCAGCAGGCAGGGAGGTTTGTAAAACAACATTCACATTAAAGAAAACATCCTTTAGAGCAAGGAAATGACACTTGGAGGGCTGTGTGAACTATTCTAATCTTTAAGATGATTAGATATTTATTGTAGGGACTCTTGGGTCAGGGATATTTACAACTAGAAGCCAGAGATCAAATCAACATGTCACCTGCAAATATGCTTTAAGCTGAGATGACTCCACATTTTGAACTTAATCTGGCAGTTGTAAGGTTTTCAGCCCCAAAAATTGATTGTTTAATCCCATGTAGTGAGTCACAGTGAGTGACAATCAAAACCATGTCTCAGATGCCTCACAACCTCCCAATAGAAAGTCTAGCTGTTAGATTTTTTTTCTAACCTTACAAAGTGGATGGGCTGGCCAGATTCCATTTCTGTCATCAGATGGATTCACCTTGCAGAGGCTCAAACTGGAACACTCTTTCCTGGACTTATAAGCATCATTTAAGGAAAACGAGGTGGTGGCTCAGGCATGGTTTAGTTAAAGTGACTGCAAGCACAATGGTGACTGGAGTGGAGATTAATGTGGATGCATTAACAATAATTCAATTAATCCTACTTAAAGAAAATCTGGATATAAGTGCAGCCAACGATCCAAAGATCAAAGATTACAATTTAGCCACAGATTTGCTTGACTGTGTTGGAAGAGCGAGCTAGCATATGGGTTTTCAGACAACCAAAAACACATCAAAAGTGATCAAGCTGACCTCCATTTAACAAATATTATAAACGGCTTTCTTCTCTCCTGGGTAAGCCAATAGATTGGCTTGAATATGCATCTGGCATAATGCAAACTCATCTTGTAGGGCTTCAAGCTGAAATGCTTGTTGTTGGACCAAGCAGCATCACTTAAAGTGTAAGTGAACCCCCAGCTCAGAGCTAACTCCGCCCACCTCCATAATTAAAAAAAAGCACAGAAAGTGAGCAGTTTGGTTCTGAGAGGAAAAGGATGGGGTTTTCCAGGGAGTGACAGTGACAGCCCCCTGTCAGAGAGACACAGACAGAGTCCCACAGCCCTGCTGCCTCAGAGCGATCTTTTGAGGCGGAGGGTTTTTCCCCTCGAGTCCCCTGAAGCAGGCTGTAGTGTGGTGGTGGACCGTGTTTGTTCTGAGCACTTCCTGTTCGGTCTATTGGTTCCGGCAGCAGTGTTACCATAGCTGGAGCTCTCAGAGCCGAAGCAGTGCAGGTGCAGGAGAGGTTGGGACTGGTCTCTGAATGGGAAAGTCAGTTAGAGGCGGTAACATTCTACCTTTTATATAGAGTTTGTGACGTAGAAACCTACAGATGGTAGGGTCATATAAGCCCCACCTTTTCAGAAGAGATTCTTCAAAGCAGATGTCTGTTTGAGCTAATTAAAAGCCGTTATCAGTTTGGTGCAAATTTCAGCTATAACACCAACATTGTTGTGTTTTATCATAGTTCAGTCAGACACCTCAGTGTACAGATGAAAAAAATGTTAAAGTGTTCACTACTTCTTTAAGGAAAATGAGGCAGTAGCTATGAGTGTGGTTTTGTTGGACTGGTCTGATTCTATGTCTTTCATCAGGTGAGTCCATCTTAAACACTTCAAGCTTAAACACTTGGTCAGAGAAGGACTGGAACAATTACCATTGTTTTAGGAGAAAGAGGCAGAAACCATGGTCATGGTTTGATTTAAGCAACTGCATGCCTAACACCAGTTTAGCTAAGTGGGTAGAGCAGGCGCCCATATACAGAGGCTGTAGTCCTTGACACACTAGTTGCAGGATCGATTCACAGTCTCCCCCACTCTCTCCCTATATTTCCAGTCTTAGTTCAGCAAAAAAGACACAGTTTATGGCACATCCCACAGGTCATTAGTCAGCCAGAGGAAGTACAGTATTAAGGACAAACAAAAGGAAAATTAACTCAAAAACTACAGGATTTTGTTTGACACCACACAGCCTTTGGAGTAAACAAACATTTTAATTTGCTGATGTACCAACCTTTAAAAGCAAAAAAAGCATAAAAGCAAAAATAAAAATTGCAGAATAATATCAAAGTGAACAGCGTAGTCATCGCATGATCTTGCAGTTCCCCCATGAACTTGTAGTTTTACATGGTCTGTCCATCTTCAGCTGCAATAAGCAGCTCATAAACATATTCTGTCTGTGAGGGCGCACACTGTTGGTAAGAGCAAAAACCTGCTGTGCACACAGAACGCTACAGAGTATGTGAAATTTATAGGTGACTCTGAAGGTAGCTGATAGCTATATTGAGCTGCATCAAATGGTGAGAAAGCTTGGACATTATAATCTATAAAGCTTAAGAAAATTAGAAAAATGGCACTGAGATGTATTTTCTTTCTGCAGTATATATTGCAATAAACCAGATAAATGTACTGCATTTAACATCCATCTCTTTGATTTAAATCAATAATTATATTTTTTTCTTGTTGGGGTCTTTAGGTTATTTTCAGATTTCGAATACCACACTGGCAGCGGCTCAGACTCCCACACACACACGCACACACACAGATAAAGGACAAGGAAAAGAGGCCGGAGACAGAGCAGGTAGCTGGAGTGACTCGTTTCTTCATAAACTTTGCAATTAACCTTCTAGTGTGCTTCATAAATCTCATTAACCAGTTCTAACAAGACTGAAAGTTAGTTCAGCACATAACACATGATAAAACAGAGGTGACATTGTCAAGCTGCTGTGACTGTAACACTGCAGCACACACATGAAGCTATAAAGAAAACAATCAACTCATCCATGCCATAAATGGACCGTACACACAGGAGGAATGGGACAAGGTGCAGCATATCAGGGAATCCACTCACCTAACATTGGCCTTGTGTGCCTTAAAATCAAGGATGTAAGTTGCCCTGTTATATACATCACAACTTGCAGTTTCTGTGCCACTTTGTTGCTCTCAGTATTTTTTATTTATCTACTGGCTTTCTTTTGTCAGGAACAATACGTAAGCATTGCTGCATCCAATTAGAGTGTAATGTATGCAATGCCTTTAAGCCATGTCTAATTCACAGTCCTCTGTTTTTCACTGTAAGAAGTTTGTGCATTATAGATTATGACAAAAAATAGGAAATTTGTATGCGTTAGATCATTTCTTGTTTTAACAACAATTTCTTCTTGGCAATAAAACTTATAACATTAGAAAACCAAATTATTTCCCTTTAAAATGGTGCCACATCTATAAGGAACATGCATTTGTGGGTTGAGCAGCAGAGCTGGGGATGTGGGTTGCCCCAATGAAAATTTTGCCAAATCTTCTTTGCCAATGCCAAACAGCTTAATTTGCTGCTGACTCCACCAAACACAAATTTCCTTACTTTTTGAGCTAGGTTTACTAGCTATAGCACATGTAGCATTTTCATGGACACTTGATACTTGTTTAAAAATCACCCCTGTGAAAAATCTATAAATAAAATTGGAAGAAAAAAAACACCCCCGTGTATATGCTGTAGCTAGAATTTTAGATGAAAAATAGGTATTTAACATGTTGGTTACACACCGGACTTTACAGTGATTTAGTGTCTGCCTGGAGCATCAGGCCAGTGTATCTGTGACGGTAGCAGCATCACCTGTATCCTGAATGAACACACACAGACTCTGCCTGCACAGAGGTCAGTTATGAGGCTTCTGATGTGATTTCATTGGTTACAAACTGACTTAATGCAGGTCAGTCACAGAAAGGAGAAAACTTGTGGTTTTAGAAGTGGCAGCCTTACATGCTTCAGGTTTTGTGACTAACATCTCATGTCGTAACGACATGACTATTATGCATGTGCACATCATCATCAGAATTGAAAAAGGGTAGATCACTTAGCTTTAATACCCAGGGATCTTTCCAGTGGGTAAAGGGTACACATGTATCAAATAGATTCCAACTTTTTAGTTGCGTTTTATTGAGAATGTTCATACTGAAATAAAAATGAAATTTGTATAACTTTCACGGTGCTAAAATATAGTGTCAATGTCAAATTCTGAGTTGTCTTTTCTAATAAGCAGTATTCCCATTACTGATGCCCTTCCAAACTTATGTCTTATGTCAGTTTCTTGCAGAGGTAAATGATCAGGGTGAAGTTAAGGTAAAGGGAAACATAAAATCAAACAGACACCTACACAACCAGTCCTGCAACTGATGTGGTTTTGGTTGACATGAGTTTCATCACCTTTCAATCTCTTTACAGTGAACATTTACGGGTAGTGAGGGCGTCAGGAGCTGCCAAAGAACTTGTCTGTACATAGTGTATGTACATATAAGACTGTACACACATGAGCTGGCTGTAATAAAGGGAACACTCAGATATGATTCACCTCCACTTAATCCCTCTAGATATTCTCTATTTAAAGCATGTTAGGAGATGAAATGGTGTCAAGGAGAAGTGCATAACACCTCCTTAAAGGAAAGTGTTGTTTACTACAGAATGATGGAAAGTCCTGAACTCATTTAACATCTGCTTCAATAACAACCAGAGAAGTGGTTTGCAGAGAAAAGGCCCTAATGCTCACTTCCAGGAAAAGTTGTGCACCCACTCTTGCATGACTTATGGCCTGTGCTACATCTCATTCATAAAGAGAGAGCGAGTAAAAACAGCAGGGCCTCAAAAGGAGGCTTTTCAGGAACATGCAAAGAGATGTGAACCCACCCTGCCTCTCACTGGGTGAAAAACATTCCTGAGCGTACAGTAACAATATCAGGTTTCATTGTGAAAAGAACCACAGCACTCAATAACGTAGTAAACACAAGGAGAGGAACTCGGAAATGAGGATAAAAACCATCAAAACAAGCATGTTGAGACACTGCAGTAGCACACTAACCTCCCTCTCGGTGGAAATGTGTCTCGTGTTTTTGATTTTTTGGGTGTGGGAGTTCACTTGTGGGTAACGATAAAGACAGAACATGTTTTTACGAATACTTTTGCTGGAGTGAGTTGTGCAAGGCGTGTTTTGATCGCTGTTCATGCAGATTTATTGGACCTCTGGGTTGTCCATGGATGATAGTTGTTTGTTTCCACTGCTCAGAACACGTAATAAGCCATTTTTGAAGGCTGAGGAACACTCAGTACATTTACATGTACAGTTTAGTCAAACTATGATTAGAACATTGAATTACACTCCTTTTCTTGTTCCAGTATGCAAACACTGGAGTGAACTGATCTGTTAATGAATGTGTGGTGGTAATCCAACTCTCAGCTATAGGACCTTATGACATGACGTAGAAAACAAACAAGTCATAAAGTCATACCAAAAAAGGAGGGAGGTCAGACTTGTATTTTGTTGAGGGTAAAAAGAGTCATAACCAGAAAAAAATAAGGCACACTGTTAAAAAAGTTAAAAAGCCTTTAATAAATGGGCCAAAACGCATGCGCGTTTCAACTTACAAAGTCTTCACGTAGGCGCTTTAGCCCGTTTATTAAAGGCTTTTTAACTTTTCCTTGAGACCTAAGAGCACCTGTGTTTGATACTTACAAATACGTGAAAGCAGCACTCCTAAGCCATCTTGGCTTATTTTTTTATCATCAAACAAGTGAGTGATGAGATTTCTGGGGCTTTGTCCTCACGTAGGCAAGCTTTTAAAACAGGGCTTTTCATTCGCGCACAAATGGCCACTAAAATGCACCTTTTTGAAAACCCCTTCCAGGGTGAGGATTTTTATAACTCTTCTTACAGCGTTTGCATGTAGACAGGGAAAACTGAGATTTTTTAATGTCACATCGTGTGCCGGTTTCTCCTCTGTTTGATGTCACTAGTGTGCAAAGTTAAACCTTAAATTTTCATGGGAATGGTAGACGTAGCCAAACTTGTGCTAACTTGACTTCTGACACTCTTACACATGTACACCGCTCCCCCTCTCTGCTGGTAAAAAGAGACACCTGAACAGACTCCTGAGGTCACTGGTACTTCATACTACTAACACATTTAAATTCCTGGTCTTAAGTGGAGAAAATGCTAAGAAAACTGTCAAATTCTTTACGGGGTGTTTGTGTCAGAGGGCAGGCCTGCCCACAGAGTTGGCTGGGCCCCTGAGAATTGTCCATCCCAATCTGTGATTTACTGATTTATCAATGCATTTGTGCTTGATAAGTGGCATTGGAGCTAGCATCCTGGGGACAGTTACTGTGTTTTGGGGCTGAAAAGTGTGTAACGCTATTATTGGGTTCTGATGTTGGAATTATTTTTCCTGCTAGTTTTTAACCTGTTTCACCACAGATGTTTGTTTGTTTACTTTAAACCATTTTTTTTGCCTTTTACACCCATCATTAAGATTTGTTTTGCAACCTATCTCCCATTTTGCCTCTGTTAACCCTTTCTTGCCACTTTTTTTTGTACTCTAAAACCATTTTCCCACTCTGTTCCCATTTTGCCATTTTTATTTTTGCCACTATTAACCCATTTTTGTCTCTTTTCACAATTATTCAAGTCATTTCCATTTACGTTGTCTCAGTTTCTTCTACTTTATTTTCTGGCATCCTGACATTTCTGCACATAATGGCTTAGCTCTGAAGTCTGACATTACTTTGCGTTTGCCAATCCACGTTGTTAGCATTACCAATTAAAAAGGTATTTCTATTTTGAGAAAAGGGGTTTATATTTTGAAAAAGGCTGAATTGTACTACAGTGTAAATTTATTAAAAATCATTTTTGATAGCTTTGATAAGAGTGGCTATTATTCAAGTTGAAAATGAAATATGGCTATCACAGCTTAACTTCACAATGGACCAGGATTTTGCCGACCTCCATGGCCCACCAGTTGGCCTATGGGTGGCCTTGTCAGAGAGTATATGATGGATGAATGGTGTGCTGGGTGTGTGGCTAAAGTTAGCAGCTAGCTTCGCCAGCCTTCAGTCAACTTTGCAGATTGATATTGTGTTTGTGTTCATGCGTACAATCCTCAATAGTTTGCATATAACTTTATTTCCATTTTCGAATTCAAAATACCGCCACACCTCGCAGTTCCTATGACATGTTAACTGCTAACTTCTCGTGTATTAAGAAGCTCATTCCAGAGCTTTCTGGAAGGAAGGCGGCAGCCATTAACTCAAACTACAGTGGCTACTAATGGTGGAAGGCTTCATTTGAAAGTGCTTCCTGATGATTGTAAACATCATAATCACAATTAGTTTGATTAAAATTAGGATAATAATTATTTAAATCATTAATTGTAAAACATCTGAACTATATGCAATGATTCAACTTAAACAAAATGAGCATAACATCGCATGTGACACAGTAATCCTTTAACCATGATTATATTGTTTCCATGATTGAAGGAAGCCAAAATTGTGATTGAATTTGACACTGGATTTATTGCCCAGCACAAGCATTTTAACAGTGTTTCAGGCCTGTGTCTAAAAAAAATGATAATTAGTCCAACCAACTCATAAATCTTGTGCTGGCTAATTTGCTCTCTCAATTTAACCATTTAGCTGGCTAACCACACCCACCACTACTTCATCAACTCATCGAAACACAAACCCTGCCACCAACCACGGTTTTGGATGAGACTCGGTTTGGGTTGGGTTGGTGGGACAACTTTCAAAATTAAATGGTCTTTACAGAAGGACAAGAGAATATTCACGTCAAAGGCACTGTTGTCCGTGAGTGAGCGGCTTCGCCAGCACAGTGAAGGACACACTACTGTTGGCATGGCGTGCTCTTTACAGCATGTAGCAGTGCTCTTTTATGTTTTTATGTGGATATAGATTTTTTTTTTATATAAAACGTTGCATGTGTGGAGGAAAACCTGTGCCTACCTGTGGACCAGGCCTGACTCTTCAGGGCAGTCTCTTTCAGCTCCCAGATGACTCTTCATTTGGTACCAGTTGGCTTTTATTTAATCCGCAAAATATAGCAAGGATTTGACCTACATTTGATAGCATTAAACTCTATTTTAAATAATGTTGTTTGGCATCCTTACCTGCTGCTCTTGTCTGTCTGTGCTCTGAACACTGACATCCCCTAACCCCCGCCCCGCCGATGCTTTTCTGTCATCAGTCGGTCTCTGTGAGTCAGTCAGTGAGTAGTGTGCCTGCGGTGCAGTAATGTGAGGAAATAATCATCCCCTTTTATAGATTAAATTAAAAGGGGGAGGCAGGGGCAGCTCTCAAAGGGGAGCCTGCTCCAGTTGTTTGCATAATAAAGCTGACTCAGAGCTCACTTATTTGTGAACAGGCCATCACTAAAACACATTAGCAAAGGGTAAACTGGCTGTATGTTTAACAGTGAAATTATGGACCAGTTCTGCACATGTAGATTTTAATCTTAGCTTTACTGTCAGTACAGAGCAAATGCAAAAATGCATAGCTTGGTGTTCTTGTGGTTAGGTTGTACCCCATACACTTGGGCAGCCCAGGTTCAAGTCCAGCCTATGGCTCCTTTCCTGCATGTCTCTTCCTGACTCTCTCACCCCTGAGAAATGTGTCTGGGAGCATGCATTTATTTGGGGGGATGGAGGGCATTCTTAGGCTTGGATTTCACCTAAGTAATTGAAAAATAACACCATGTGGCTTTTTTATTTGTCGTTTAAGTACTGTAGTTTTGTTGACATAGCTAATGTAGCTAATGTCTATCTGAATAAAAATGCTTCTTATGTACTTTTCATTTGGAACAAAATCCTCAGATTCGGCTCACTCAGAAAAAAAAAAAAAAACATTTTGATCGAAAGTCGTTCGGATGAGCATCCATGAAAATCCTTGATCTGATTGTCTCTCCCTGTTAAGGGTGATTTTTGTCTTACTGCGCATGTTTGCCTCATGGACCAGACAGAAACATGTCCGGTGCTGTACAAAACCAGATAATAAGATAATGAAAAATAAAAAATAGTAGAACAATCCAATCTTTTGCTTGAGTAGGAGTTGTAAAAAACGAGCAAGTGCTGGCTGTTTATTTACAACAAATGGTTCGTACAACATTTTTAATTGCATCACTGAATGTAATTGTAAAAAAAATGGAAGTAAAATAAGTCACTGTCATGTTCAGTGCATTGAAAAAAAGCAGCCTGAAATTGATTTAATTCTCTTTTATCTCATTAAAGTGGATTATTAGTAGGGGCTGCACGGCAGCGCAGGGGTTAGCGCTTCCCGGTCAGGGGAGTTTGCATGATGTGAGCTCACCTGAGCACATAGACAGACAGCTACAACCAATCAGCTGGGTGGAGGATGGATGGAGTAGCTACAAAGGAGCTATAGAAGACTGAAATTGTGACCCATAGAAGATTAGATTTTTATCACTTATCTCAAAGTAATAGAAATGCATGAGTATGTGGGCAGTGCTGGTTGTATTGTTTAAAAGGCATAGATCTATTTTTGTACGTATTGGAATCCTGTGAGAGGTTCAGCTTACTATGACATCAGTTAGATGTTTAAATGTACTTTAAAAGTCCAGTTTAAGCAGCTTAACACATCAAATGGACTTTTTTAACGTCATGTGAATGAACTGACTGAGATTTCTCAAAGTTCATAGAAGAAAAACAACCATTCCTGTTCGGTTTTCAACTTAAAAAGCCCATAACCGATTCAAACCAGTGATTTCAGTCTCAACAGCTCGCAAGAGCACATGAGTACTTAAACTCTTGTAGCTCTCAGCAGCAGGAATGTGTCTGTGTGTGTTTGATCTGCATTTCCAGATGTTGGAGAGCTACTCTGTTATTCTGGCCAGAACAGAACCATTACTGAGTTCCCGGGGTCCAATATTCCCCAATGTTTCTTCATATCCTCTTAGTATAACACATTAAGAAGATTGTCAGAAGGATTTCATGTTCCCTACACTGTTTTTGTTCAGATCAAAAGTTACATTAACATTTCTCTGGGCCAGTGTGTAGAAATCATCAACCCTTACTATCTGTTGTGACACTTAGCAGGAAAGAAAACATTTTGGACTCAAGACATTTTAACCAAACTTTTGTTGATCAGATGTTAACCACTCAGTACATTTTTGAAGTCCATCTACCTTTTTCATTGTGTATTCAAATGAGTCCCCCAATTAAACCATTAACTGTGATTAACCACATTTTATGAAAGGTTGATTTCATTTTCACTAGCCACATCCAGGCCTGATTACTGCTGGACCAGGGAAGTAAGCTGATAGATCTCAAAAAGCAACACATCATGCTGCAATCTAAAGATATTCAAGAACATATGAAAAACAAAGTCATTAACACCTATCAGTCTGAAAAGGGTTACAAAGCCATCTCCAAGGCTTTGGGATTCCAGTGAACCCCAGTGAGAGCCATTATTCACAAATGGAGAAGACTTGGAACAGTGGTGAACCTTTCCAGGTGTCGCCAGCCAACCAAAATTACTCCAAAAGTGCATCGACAACTCATCCAGGAGATCACAAAAGAACCCAGTACAAAAGCTAAAGACCTGCAGGTCTCACTTGACTCGGGTAAGGGCAGTGTTCATGATCCATCCACTGGGGAGTTCCAAGGCAAACCACTGTTGACCAAACAAACACAAAGCCTCATAGTTGCCAAAAAACATCTTGATGATCCCCAACACTTTCTGGAAAATAGTCTATGGACTGACAATCCAAAAACTGAACTTTTTACATCTAGTGTAGATGTAGATGTTATGGAAAGAACATCATACCAACAAAGGCTGCGCATACAAGGAGATAAGGGGGAGAGCTTTATGAGGTCCAGCTAAACTGGGGTCCCACGGAGATAAGCATAGTTAAGCTGTGATAATCATATGCTATTTTTGACATGAAAAATAACCAGTCTGTTCAATGCAATAAAAACACTTTTTTATTCATTTATTTTGTAGAACAATCGCCTCAAAAAAATGTAAACCCTTTGTTATTGGTAATCTAAACAATGTGGGTGGGCACACTGAAGTAATAGGAAAGTAATGTCAGACTTCATAGCTTCGCCATAATGCACACAAATGGTAGGATGTAAGAAAATAAAGAAACGTAACTTTGGTGGGGAAAAAAATAATGAAAGGTGACAAAAAGTAAGTGAAAAGTGGCAAAATGTGTTAAAAGTGGCAAAACTTAGTTATAAGTGGTAAAAAGTGGCTAAATGGACAAAAAATTGCAACAAAAGTAGTTAAAAGAGGCAACAATATGGCAAAAGTGCCCTAAATGGGTAAAAGTGCAAAAATAGGGCAAAAATAGTGAATAAGTGGCAAAATGGGTTAAATGACAAAATACAACATAAAGTGATAAAAACTGGGTTTAAAATGGCAACATAAGTGGGGAATATGGTCCACAAAAGACAAACAAAAGTTCCAGCACAGTTCCAAAAAGTGGCAAACAAGGGCAAAAAGCAGCTAAAAAATGGTTGGAAGTGGCAAAAATGGGTGAAACGAGTTAAAACGTAGCACAAATAAATAATGCCAACATCAGAACCAAATAATAGCTTGACAAGCTCTTTAGCTCCAAAATGAGGGAACTGGGTCCTCTGTGTTTTATAGGAGCCCAGTCAATTCCATGAGCAGGCCTGATACCAACAGTCAAACACGGTGGTGGTAGCGTGATGGTTCCTGGGCTGCTTTACTGCTTCATGACCTGTGCAGCTTTTTGATGGAACAATAAAAACTACTCTACAGAAGAAAACCCTGAAGGAGAATGTTTGACCTTCCGTTGGTGACCTCAAGCTCAAATGAACTTGGTCATGCAGCAGGACAGTGATCAAAACACATCAGCAAGTCCATCCATCCATCCGTCTTCTATGCCGCCTAGCCTGTTGGGGGTCGAGGACCAGCAATCCATGGCTTGAATGAATAAAGGTTTTGCAGCAGCTGCAGCATTACCTTTCTGAGCCTTCCTTATCTTTGTTTTATGCCTCTTTTCTACAGCGTCTTTGAGTGTCTCGCTCCAAAGTGCTATACAATGAATATTATATGCATCTGTTTTCCCATTTCAGCTGGAGGTGTGTATGGAAACTTGCAGTACATGTTCACATGTGTGCAGATGATCCGTGAGTGACGGTTTATGTGATAGCACGCCATTCCCAGGCTTCCTCCCCATGTTTTTCCATGTCCCCATTTTTCAATCATCTTCATGCGTGTTTGCAAAGTCTGATGTGGTTTCGACCAGCTCATCACTCACCCTGGTTGTTACAACATTTGTCTGGCTTTGGTGCCAGGGTGCACGCCGTGCTGACGCCGTGTGTTGATGTCGCAGAGAAACCAAGCCCCGAGGTCATCCCGGCTGATCAAAAGAAGGTTTTAAAATGCTCTTTAGTGCGCCTGGGCAGGGCTTACCCAGTTGTTTTGGAAAGCAGGGCAGTATATTAACATGTGTTTTTATGTGTGTACAGGATAAGGAGGGCACGGAGGCCCTGCTGTGTTATGAGCTGTGCAACTGAGGTGAGATATTCGCTGGAAAGGAGTTGGCTTGTTGAGTTCAGAGGGGTCCTTGTGTAGCCTGCTCTGAACTCTTACAACCTCAGTGTGTGAGCAAGTGTGTGTGAGAGAGAGAGAGTGTGTGTAAGGGTTGAAAGGGGTGGTGGTGGTAGGTAAATGAGTGAATGAGCTAAAAAACATGCACCGGTCGACCTCGCCTGTGCCAACAGGGTTGAAAGTGATCCCCACCCACACATACACACACACTTTGCCCATGGTGGCCTCAACACGTATTTGCGTGGATGTGACAGTGATAACATGCAGTGCCTCCCGCTTTGAAACACCTCGTACCCTCAGTCAACCCAGGAGCAGAGCACACACTGTATGAGGGACTTATCATGTTTCCTGTAGACGTTCATGGAGATGTGACAGAGGTAGCACCTTATCTCTGCGTTACATGATCAATCATCGAACAAGTTTACTACATTCAAGCCTGTATTGTAATTTCATTATTGCTATAATTTCCCCAAACCCCCATAACCATCACCATGTCCATTGATAGAGCTAAAAATAAGTATATTAGGTCATAATAGAGCCAAAGTACTGACTCTAGAACCTACATATCTTATTAAGGTTGAGAGCATACTACAAGATAATCAAGATGATTTGGGGCATGATTCCCTTCTTCCAACTACAGTCACCTAGGGCACCGCGGTGAAGGGGCTGCCAAATGTGAGCCCTGAACAGACTGTCAGCTCCTGCCCTTGAGGCCCATCCCAGACCCCCTACCAAAGTCTGGGGTGTACTTAATAGGCCCATTGATGTCCTCATATATTTGCACTTCGTTGTGATCTCAATCATCTCCACTGAATTCCTATTTTACATTTCACAGTACATCATGAAAAATGTTTTGTACTACAGGCTCGTCACTATAAGATCAATCTGTCCAAGACTGATCTTAATATAAATTCTGCTAGTCCTACCATGCAACCCCAGATTAATATCCAGCTTGGATTAAATAAACCCATGCCCAGTAAGTGCCCTGAATCTAGGTGTCGTGACTGATGACCAACTAACCATCAAGGTTCATGTGGCCTTGATTGCTTGGTCTTGCTGATTTACCATCTATGAATGAATAACCCCACTCCATTTGATCTGCAGAGTCCCTTTCTACTTTCGAGAAAAAGCTAAAGAACCAGCTCTTCTGAGAACAGTACTCAGTAAGACTTTCTCCTTTGTTGTCCCCAGTAATAAAATGAGTTTCCCAAATATAATTTAGTTGGTTGCATTATCCCACTCTACTTATGAAAGTTCTGAGCCCAGCTCTTGGTGAATGACTCAGCGCTTAATATTTAGGTGTAATATTTGTTAGCCACAACAATGATATTGATGATGATGAAAATAGGTTTCAAGCTGATTTTTATAGTCTAATTAAAAAATGGATTTAAGTAGATCATTTAATAGATCATTTCATGCTAATGTGCATATGAGGTGGGGCTTTTAGAGTATTTTAATACAGTAAAACAGTAAGAAAAGAATATTTAACATTAAGCAGGTATAAGGTGCATGTTAAATGGAAGTTCTATTTTCTGGCACTCTATGACTGTTGAGTGGTCATCAGAGTAACTCTCTGACTGCTGAGTTGTTATCAGAGTAACATTGTGACTGTTGACTGGTCATCAGACTCACTCTGTGATTGTTAAACGGTCACCAGACTAACTCTGGGACTGTTAAGTGGTCTTTAGAGTGACTCTGTGACTGTTGAATGAGCATCATCAGAACTGTGACTGTTGAGTGGTCATTAGAGTGACTCTGTGACTGTTGAGCGGTCATTAGAGTGACTCTGTGACTGTTGAGCAGTCATTAGAGTGACTCTGTGACTGTTGAAATGTAATGTAAAGCCTCCAGCACTGCATGGCAGCACCTGTATCAGTCACATATTGACTTTATATCTACCTTTGAATGTGTGAACTCTACTGTCCTCGTACAGTCTCATGTACAGCCCATAATTTTTACCTCCGCAACTTGATATCACTACCAACAGCCAGAGAAACATTTACAGTTTTTAATATGCTCACAATCTGACAACAAATCAGACAGAGGCACACAGTATTACACAAACCCTGTGCATAAAATTGTGCAGAATTGGAACAGCTGCACAGCTCAGTTAAAAGAAACAATAAAACACAAGCTTTTAAACTTGTGTTTTATGATGAGGCCATTCTTGTCTGAAAAAATTTAACATAAAGGAGATAATTCAGAGGTGTAATGCTGTCCTCTGTGCCACTTCACTAGCTCAACAAGCCAGCGATAAATGTACTCCTACAGCTGAGATTACCTTCCACTGATTGAGCTATGTGCCACTGTTCCTCGTGGAAGGAGAGAAACAGAAACAGTGCAGATGCTTCGTGGGGCTTATTTTTTCTTCATTTATTTTAGCCAAAAAAAGAAGTGGAATCAGGGGCTTTTCTTTCAGTAACATATTGCTTTTATGAACATGGTGACTGATAATGGATTACTTTAATTTTGAAATTAAAGCATTATGTTTAGGGACTAGTTACAAAAAAAAAGTAATCTGAGAACCCTTTTTTTCCTCATATTGTGTTTCTGATCTGAACTTTGTATTTACATTTCCTAATAGAGGTGTATTAATGACAGTAGTGGGACTGCTAGTTGCTCAGGTTCAGGTTTTCCTATGGTCTACCATGTTCTTTTGGGGTCTGGAGGTGCTGCATGGTGCCAGTATTGAAAATAGAGTCTATTCTCATTGAGTTAATCTTGGACTTATGTATTGTTTAGAGACATGTGTGGCTCTTGCTGTTTTATTTATTGTATTTGTGTGCTCATTTTATTATTTGTTCTTTGTCTTGGCCCCTTTCTTAAAGCTTTTGAACACTTATCTGAGGTCTCCTTTTTATGCATCTTAGCTTTTTCTTTAATTTTACAAATCCCATCAGGTTTGAAAAAAATCAAAATAGCTTAAAAAAAAAAAAAAAAAGCAAAAATGCAGAACCCCTATGTTACTACAGTAGCCCAGAAAGAACACACCACTTGGCTCTACTGACAGTTTTGGCATTTTGTAGCACGTTTTGCAGCCAAGACTTGTAATGAGGAAGAGAAGCACTTATGAGATGACTGTAATCAACAAGCTAACCACTAGATGCCACTAAATCCTACATACTGCTCCTTTAGCATCAATGTTGAACCAAACAACACATTAAAATAAAGACAGAAAAGGGTAAGAAAGAAAGATTATATACTGAAATGCAGAAACACACTGGTAATCTTTTGACAAACAAACTTGATCATGAGCACCAAAAGCATCCCAAGAATATTCGGATGGAATTCAGAAATACTGAATGTGTTTTGATGCACATAATTCTGTAATTATTTAATCTGACCTCCTCATTACTCAGTCCTTCCAAGAAACAGCCTGGAAAAAAAAAAATCCCTGGTTCATTGCTTCCAACTCGGGCTAACCTGTGACGCAGACTCTTAGGTCAAAAAGCCATCCTCGTGTCTGTGGAAGTTAAAAGTTCACAAGGGACTAAAAGTTTCTTTTTCTTACAGCATTGTTGGATTAAGAAGCAGATCTAAAAGGCTCTTTATTCCATCATTAAAACAGCTCCATAAAGACGGATTAGCCCAAGTGCAATGGCTAGTTGTAAATCACACAGAATGGTTCACTTTGGACACCTACCGTCGTCTCACACCTGTGATAATGTTTTTTAAATCCTTAAATTTGAACAGCACAATCTTGTTTTCTCCTCTTCAAGTTCACAAAGAGTTCTAAATTTCAGGCCTTCATAAGCTGATTTAAACCCCTTTTTCCAGTCAAAACATAAAACGTTATGAGTAATTTATCAGCAGCATGCTGTTTTCTACTTCAGTTGAAATCCAGTCAGGCACTTACAAAGCCTGGGCGGCTGAGAATATTTCTTTTTTCTTTGACTGGAAATGATTAAGTGTGCCGGGAGGCCCGTTTCTGCCAGTAAAAGAGAAAAAAATAAAAGAAAGCTTAGACTTTGTAATAAAATCATCCCATCAGGTTGCAATTATGACAGATTGTCATCGTTATGAGATTTAAGATTAAAAAAACATGAGATTAAATGTAGATTTCAGAGCATATTTTTTGTCTTGACTATGATATAAATATATGAATATAAATTTAATATCATACTAGAAAAATCCTTGTGTAGCCCTGTCTGATAGATGATTAATGCTCTGAATTCAACTGTTGACCGAGAGTTATGCAGTGACTTTAATCTGACTCGCTTGAGAGGTTTGTGCCTTAAAAAGAAACAGATTTTCTTGTGATTTACTAACAGTTAACGGGAATTTCAGAGATAAAAACATTATGTTGAAGTTTTGCAAGAAGTAAACACAAAGCTTTGCCAGGTCTGACCGTAAGAGGAGAAGAAAACAACTTCAAATATTTTTTAAATGCAGTTTGTCAGACCGATCACTTCTGAAGTGTTTCAGGTAGGGCTGACACTCTCCAGTCAGTTGGTAGTTAATGTGATCTCACAGGACCAAAATCACATTGGTCAGACATTTGCGTAGAGAGAGAGCAAGAGAGCTGTTGTGAATGGAGAGAGTCTCTAGCTGCGTTTCCATTGCAGTGTTTTGCAAAATAAAAGCGATATTTCTTGCTATTTTGACTAAGTACAATTACGCTTTGAATGTGTTTCCACTGAATAAAGTTTGGGGCATGAGCCTCGTGATTCTTATAACAAGACGAAGACAACGGATGACAATTCAGAGGCAAAGTCCGTAAGTATGGCAAAAGCCACGTATAAGGGTAGTAGTATGATGTTATGAAAAGTCTCGTCTTCTCTTCTGTCCACATGTACTGTACCATGTTATCTCAGAGTGAACTGGTCATGTGAAACCATATGATATGTCATGTGACTTGTAAATGCAGAAAAATTGTTTCCATTGCATTTTTGCAATATTTTTCCATATCGAAATGTCTGAAAAACCTCCTCATGAGGTTGAGAGGTTTTTCGAAATTCAGGTGTTTCCATAACCATTTTTTTTTTTTTTTGCACTACTTAGATGTTCTATTCTAAGGGTAATGGAAATGCAGCTAATGTTGAGGCCTCTTGCCTGCTAATTGCGGTCAGCAAATGTGTTATGAAGTCGCTTTAGCATCTCATTAAAACACACCTGTTAACGTTAATGTCTGGTGTAGATAGAGAGCAGAGGAGAGAGACAGCAATGTCTCTTGGTCCCTAAAAGTTTGTCTTAACATCCTGATCTGTGGGCTTATTTTCAGTACACCAATACTGCTGTGTCTGGACTATGTCTGGACTAGGTGTTTATGTCTGTAAATTACTCATCACAACCTGGACCTAGTGAGCTGCCCTGGCAACAGGATTGGACCCTTGAACAACCCAGTGAATGGGCCCTCTCCAGTTGTGATTCATTGATGATATCAATGCTTGCATGCTAGATTAGTAGCATTGGTGCTAGCATCTTGGCTAACAGTTACTTCATTTTGGAGCTGAAAAGTATGTCAAGCCATTATTGGGTTCTGATATTCAGATTACTTATTCTTGACATTTTTAATCCTTTTTTAACACTATGTCCACCGATTTTGCCATATTTGTCCCCTTTTAACCAATTTTTGCTTCTTTTCACCAATTTTTGCCTCTTTTTTTAACCACCTTTCAACATTTTTCTGCCCATTATTGCCCCCTTTTGCCTTCTCAACCCATTTTTTTGCATTTAACCCATTTTTGCCCCAAGTTTCTGCAGATCAGAGCCATCCACATTGTCAACATTTACATACTGGAAAAAAGCATTATTGTACTACAGAATAACTGAATAAAGGTCATTTTTTTGTTTCTTTGAGGTTATTATTCAGGTTAAAAATACTTTATAATGGACTGTCATTTCTTTTTCCTCTATGGGCCCCCCATTTGGCTGGGCCAGAAAGCTCTATCCTTTATCCCCCCTTATACCAGCCTTGCTAATGAGTATTTAATATTGTCATGTTAAACAAAAAGAATGACTTGTTGTAATTTTATAAATCATTCTATATTCCCATATGAAATATGGGCCACATATCAAACCCAAGTTCCCATCAGTCCAGCAGCCAATTCACAGAGCAGCGGTATCAGAAGCATATATGAAATGGGGAAATAAGACGGCACAAAGAGAGTTGGAAGAGTAACCATGACCTCTTGGAAATTTGTGTAAACGTTAGATGAAAATGTAAGGCCAATATGTAGTAAATAAGGGTTCTAGGCCGTGTAGAAATGGTCCGACAAGGAGTGAAGTATATAGCAGGCGCTTTTGCCCAAAGCGACATAAATCTAAGAGATAAACAGGTGTTCATGGTATTAAGGGCCTTGCCCAAGGCACTGCACAGGACAGAGATCAGCACGAACTGGGATTGGAACACTTGAACTTTTGCACCAAAGTGGTCAATATGCACCACAGAGCTATGCAGCCACAACTAAACCTCTCATTGGATTATGTGTGCAATGAATCAAAACAAATTCTAATTTATTCATTGTGCATTCTATTATTGGGTTATGACCTTTTTTTTTCAAGAGTATTATCCTTGATCCAGAGAGGGAGAATATTCTCTGTGTTTGGAGAGTTAGAATAAAATGCTTTTCATGTTCAGCTCTTGTGATGTGGACATCAGGAGATCAAGGTGAAGGCAAATCATGTCTGTAACCTGTTTCAGGTCGAGTCATGTTTGGGAGAACATGATATTTTGGCACTTTGCCGCCTCAACCTTTGCCTTGTATTGTTATGTCCTCCTGATGACCATCATCCAGGCCTGCGCCACATCTACACCCACCTCTCCAGGTACCTTCCCAGCAGGTATGCGAGTCCCCCCTGAAGAGGTCATGTTCCAGGTGCTGACTCGGACTGACTGCCCTGGGCTGAGCCAAAACGACTGAGAACAGGTCATCAACACCTCAGCATCATCAGCAACATGCAGCCTTCATCTGCTGTGCAGAGATGTTCTCCTAGTGAGTCTCCAAGGGTTTTGCACCACCGCCTTTATATAATATACAGCTCATCTAATGGTTGCAGTGTCAGGAGGGCTGCCTTAATCAAGTCATTCAAATGTAGGTGTCCACATGCGATGCATTTTATGGGCATTAGCGGCTGAAAGGGGGTTGGCGTGACCTGTGCAGTTTGGTTAAAATGAACTTGAGTGTGTTTGCCTGGTTAATGTGGTTTGTTTGCACTAGTGAGACAACTGTCAATCGAACTCTGGTGCAAACCAACCAACCTACCAAACCAAACCGCTTCAAGGCTAAGTCTCGGTTCACCTTCATTCAGACTCTGCTGGATTTGTTTTCTAGTGAAAACAGGGATGTTAAGACATTTTTATGTTTCTCTATGTGGGCATTACTTCTTGGTAGGTTGATATTAACAGTCAGTTTAAAGAATTATTTTGGAGAAACAACACTAATTGTTTTGATTTCAAGCTATGGATGCAGATGCTTTTAATCTGGATTGATAGTATCAACAGTTTATTATTTCTGTCATCAAATTAGGAAATCTTTCTCAAAATTTAGACTTTCAACTCACAATTTTGAACCTTTAGTTTCAGTATTTTTCACTTTTACCTAATCGTTCCAAATCTCTTTCCTATATTGATGATCTTTTTCCTCATTATTAAGCAATACATAAGAGGGGATAGGCAGCAAATATGTGCAATTTTTATAACTAATGCAGTTTTTTGTGAAATTAAAAAGGGAATTGGTCTTACATTGTGGGGATACTATGCAAAAAGTTGAAGCCAAGCTGAAATAGCATATCAGCTTTTTCCATTGTTTTAATTCTTATGATCATGGGCAGATTAGAGGGTTAATATGAAGTTTTGATATTGTAAAGTAATAAATAAAATAGTCATTCAGGAGTTCAAAACATTTTAATTTTCCTTTGATTTATTTGAAAACTACACCATGGAGATGTGACTGGATCTATGTGACATCAGTTAAATCTGCATTTCTTAATAGAGTCAACTAAAAGTTGATTGCACAGTGTGTGCATGTGCCTGATGCATGTGTACAAGCACACTCTGTGTCTATGTCAGATGATTTATGGGGGCCAGGGGGGCCAAAGAGTGACTGACCGCTCAGCAGATGTTATTACACATCGATGAGACTGTCCATCTGATCATTAACCCCTCGGTGCGTAATCACACCAACATATGTGTGTGTTTAAAGCACCCTCCTCTGTCTCTTTCCTCGCCCCCCCCCCCCCCCCTTCCAAACTCTGTTTTTTTGCCACTGTATTCCATTTAACCGTATCGATTTCTCCATGAACCAGCTCCTCAGGGTCTCTGCAGAGGACTCTGATCGGCTCAGTGTGGCTGTAAACTTGTTATTCTCTGTTTCAGTCTGTGTACAGAACGAGCTGTCAGCAGGAGGGGAGCGTTTCACGTCTCTGTGGCCTAGATTTGAGTAATAAGAAGAATATTTAACTGCTGGTAATGGCCTCTTGTAAAAGCTGTGAGGTGTAGTTACTCTTAATAATGAATCAGTGACAGTTTATTGGGTGGTAAATATCATTTCACCGTAGCGGAAGTCATTTTCTCCAAAAGAGAGCGCTGTAAAACTTTAATTGCCTCTGCTGAGCATTAAGTTAAGCCTCTGTGGGGCCCGCTGTCATTCTTGTTCAGTCACCATATGTAGCAGGAACCAAAAGGGCTCAAGAGTTAAAAGTTCATTTTTTGTAGAGATGTGGGATTTGAAAAAGTAAACACAAGTTAAGGTATTAAAAGAATTGGTCATTTAGAGCCTTCACCGTCAAAACAGTCTTAGCTTGAGTAGATGCTAATGATGCTGCTTAAACTCTAGTACCAATCTGATACCTGGGCTTTGGCTCTCTGCTGACACTGACACAATCCGATACCAAATTAATAACCGATTTTACTCTTTGTGAGGATGGGACTGGGACTCATTTATGTTTAAGGCATATCATGATTTCCTTACTTTGTTTAACAACTTGAATGTCATCACTCGCCCTCTGCTGTCACAGTGAACCTCTTTGAGCTGTGTGCAAAGCAGCCAAAGCTGACTCCTATGCTGTGCATTGCTCTCAATGCTAGCCTCATTCTCTCACTGACAGAGCTTTTCCTCAATGGCAGTTTAATCAAGTCAAAAGACCTTGGTATGAGCCATTTATATGGGTTTTATCATGATTTTAGGTAGTTTGAGTGAAATTAATTCGAACAACCTCAGAGCAGGCAGCCCCCCCCCCCCCAGCCTTTGCTGCTTCTTATGCAAGTCGCTCTTTGCAACCCTCCTCCACCCCAACTCCTCCTTTTTCTGCTTCTTATGTAATCTTTCTGTTGCCACTGATGCCTGCTCTGCTCTGGGTTTGTTGCTGCTTTTCTCCCTGCCTCAGGCTTTTCTTATTTCCAAGGAAAGGCAGAAACGTGTGCTGTTGCTGCTTGATGCTTTCCACATAGACTCTCAGAAGGGCAGGGGGATCCCAGAACAGCCGCACCACTAAATATTAACATTGGCAGTAAGTGCAAATTAATAACTGATTATAAAGAAAACCACAAATAATGTGTGTTTCTTGACAAAGTGGTCCTGACTGCTCTGTTTTGGTGATGTTTACATTCCAGTTTGTCTACAGTAGTGATGAAAGTCGACAAAGTGTGGACAGCTTTGTGTATTTTGATGTGTTTGAGTCAGTAATGCTTCTCTTTGTAAAGTGAAAGGGAAGAAAATGCTAAAAACTGTTATTCATCAAGTGACCACTTGAGACTGTGTGAAAGGTGAGCCGATACCCATTAGAGCCCACACTGAAATGATGTCCAACCAAGTAGCTAAATGTGTACAACCTGGAAGACAGAAGGTCTTAATTTTGCACGTTTCTGTTTTTGTCGCAACAGTAGAATGTGATTCTTTATGTATCCATTCAATTTGTATTGTAACCTGAAGTTCAGCACAAGTTGGTAATTGGAGAGAAGCGCTCTCAGCCTGGTCTGTTGATTTTTCCCTGCTGATTCAGTCAGCAAAACAACCTTCCTGGCTGACTATATTTCTTTTAAAATTTATTAAAGCCATTGTCTGACACATCGTCTGGCTTATCAAAGAGAATACCAGAGAGGTCTGCTCTGGTCCCTTATTATATTACCAGTATGTACGCAAAAAATAATTGGGAGACAGTCTCTGTGCTCACTGTGTCTGACACGTGTAATGATTCAGTATTTATCATACATTGATTCATAAGTAGCCGGCCAATAGGAGTGATGGTGCCTCTCCACTTTTCCCAGCAGAGAAGTGACCATAGCAGTATCTACTCAAGGATTATGTTCCCAAATTGTCTTGCATATTGCTCACTTTCCTATCAGAGCCAAGGCCAACCGAGAACTGAGTTGACTGTTCCACAAACTCTCTTGATCTGTAAATAATTCCTGTAAGCATTCACCGCAAATACAGTCTCCTTTTTTGGGAAACATCATTGTTAACAATGAAGTTGGCCAGATGATGCAATCCAGCTGTGCCCTCTTGTCCAAATATGGTCACTTCTGGCTCAAAAATCAACAACAACAAAGTTGCTCGCTTTTGGCCTACTGCTGGTTGCAGTTGCCCTCATCTTAGGAATCGTAATAGAAGCGACAGCAGGTGATAACAGGCCTGATGGTCTGATAACATCTGAAGTGGGTGACTAAGTAAACAGGCAGTAGGTTACAAGGACGGTTTATTTGTATATTAACTTAAACAGCAAGGTGACTCCAAGGCTGTTCTAACATATGAGCAGTGGTGTATACCCACTTATCCTTTTAGTCTCCATACAGTATACTCACTTCACAAGATGATCTGAAGGCAGATTTCAGGCCAGATTTGCACCCTCTCCTATGATTGCAGGGTTGGGGGCTCATTTTAACTAATTATTTGCCCAAATAATTTTCAACTGTGTGGTGTAAATATGATTATTTTACTGAATGAACCTCGGACAGCTCACACACAAACAGTTACCTTCTTCTCCACCAGGATTGCACCAATTTTCTTGTCTCCAAAAGAAGCAAGAAAACCATGAGAGAAAAATGAGTTATCCTCCACATACATTTATTTCAGAAGTCACGTTTGATCACATGAGTTTTTGTGAGATTTGAAAATGTGAATCTTCCTATCGTAGTTGTTTGGCCTCATGTTCAGGAAGATTTATCTAATGCAGCAGTTCTTTTTTTTTAAGATTTATTTTTGGGCATTTTTTTGCCTTTATTAGATAGAGGAGGACAGTGGATAGAGGGCCTCAGGCCAGATTCGAACCCGGGCCGCCCGCGTACATGGGGAGTGCCTTTAACCACTAGGCCACCTGCTCCCTGCAGCAGTTCTCAAATGGTTGGGGATCAGGACCCACCATCACAGTCTGAAGAGGAATCGCGATCCATCCAGCCATTTTCTACCCCACTTATCCTGTTCAGGGTCGCGGGGAGGGGGGCATCCCAGCTGTCATTGGGAGAGAGGCAAGGCTGGTCACCAGTCAATCACAGGGGTGACAGACAACCAGGCATGCTCACACTCACACCTACAGGCATTAACCAATTAGTCTAACAAGCCTGTCTTTGGTGGTGGGAGGAAGCCAGAGTATCCGCATGCACGAGGAGAACATATGTAGACCCTGCACCGAAAAGCCCTGACTGGGAAGTGATCCAGGAACCTTCTTGCTATGAGGCAACAGTTATGGGACTATAAAGACAAAAAAAGAAAAAGAACAAAAAAAATTGAGACTCAAAGATTTTCATGTTTTACACACAGTAAACATTAAAGGTTTTTTGCGCAAGCTTGTTTTTCCATCTTTTGGGGACTAAAAAAAGTGAAAACAATAATCACCCTGTGACAAAAGCTTGTTAAATTATTAACATATTTACAAAAATGTCCTTGTGCTTTTTGGAAGTGGCTTTTTATGAGAGATTATTTAAAGCAGTTCCTGTCTGCAGTGACACAGAGGGCCACGTCACAGCCTCTCTGTGTCTCTTTCTCTTCATAACGTGTAATTTAGGCTCTGTTCTCCAGTTTTAAAGTGTTTGCACATTCACTGTTTGGCAAAGCATGACGTGATGACGGAACAGCCTGCTATTGGTTATCACAGCCAGTCACAATGCATTGTGGGAAATTGATAAGGTGGCTAAGGCCAAAATTTCTGGCAGGAATTGATTATATAATGGATAAAATGTATCTGAGTTACTGGTATGGACTTACGCCTTAAAGACCCCGGAAAGTCACCAAAGTTCCATCTTCAAATTAACCATTAAAAAATAAAAACCATTGTAAAAGCCTATATCTTGACAAAAAGTTGCCATTTTACAAAAACAGTATTGAAGTTTCTAAAAGTCGAAGATGTGTCAGATTATATAAGTTGGAAAATGCGACAACATAAAGTTTTGTTTGTACTATAACGCAATACAAATGGACAGAGCGGATATTTTCCTGCTTTGATAGCCTCAGAATAACTGATTTTGGTTCTGTTACCTTATTTTTCACGACTATGAACATAAAAAGTGATGTCCTCCTGAGTGCCTCGGCTTTATCTTTCTGACTGTACATTGGTGTCTGAAACTCTTTGAACTGGCCCTTTTTCAAACTGACTCATCCCTTATCAAGCTTTGGTTCACAGGGTCACAGGGTCAGAAAAACATTTTGTACTTGCCATCCATTTACGGTAAAAACACAAATGGTAAACCTGACGACGGTAGGCCTTTGTGCATTGCCGGCAGCATGTTTATTTGTCTGACCCGAGCTGTGTTCTCTCTTAACGGACTGCAGAGGAAGTCAGGGCCCTGCGGCTGGCAGCCTCCTGTGGAGCACAGAGGAGATGTACGTCTGTTTATCGTTAAAAGGGTCAATCTGTCAACATGACCTGATCAAATAACTATTACACATCTTGGCAGCTGTGTGCCTGTGTATCAGTCTGTGTTTATTAGTGTGTATTTGAGTGTGTGTTTAACTGGGCATTTGTCCACTCGATTTGTGCAATAGGAAGATTTTTGCCCGGGCAGCTAGTAGTCTTGTTGTGAAACCATACATGCTGTTCCATTTGATGGACACGTGAACACATGTTTGTGCATGAGTGCTCGCTTGTTGAGTTATAATGTATCGCGACAGATTCATGACATTGTGTAAAACAGCTGAGTCATTCCATGATTCAACATCAGTTTTTTGACTTTTTATTTTTAAGATAAATTTCACTGTATCTAAAAATTGTTCCGAAAGTGGCATACGCCTTGAAGAACTTGGGTTTTAAATCAGCTTGGAATTCAATGAAAGCTTGCCAGACTGGGCATCAACTGCTGGAAGCCTAGCTAGACCCATCTTAATAGACTGTTTCCAATTTCAGGGGCTACATTCAGAGGAGTTATTAAAAACTGTGTTCCATATCAGGGGCTACATCCTTCAGGGTAGTTATTGTTATAGACTGTCCCAATTCAGGGGCCACATCCTTCAGGGGAGTTATTATAAACTGTGTTCCATATCAGGGGCTACATCCTTCAGAGGAGTTATTGTTATAGACTGTCCCATTTCAGGGGCTACATCCTTCAGGGGAGTTATTATAAACTGTGTTCCATATCAGGGGCTACATCCTTCAGAGGAGTTATTGTTATAGACTGTCCCATTTCAGGGGCTACATCCTTCAGGGGAGTTATTATAAACTGTGTTCCATATCAGGGGCTACATCCCTCAGAGGAGTTATTGTTTTAGACTGTGTCCAATTTCAGGGGCCACATCCATCAGGGGAGTTATCTTTATAGACTGTCCCATTTCGGGGGCTACATCCTTCAGGGGAGTTATTGTTATAGACTGTCCTATTTCAGGGGCCACATCCTTCAGGGAAGTTATTGTTATAGACAGTCCCATTTTGGGAAACACACATCCTTCAGGGGCGTTATTGTCCAATTTCAGGGGCCACATCCTTCAGAGGAGTTATGTTGTAGACTATCCCATTTCAGGGGCTACATCCTTCAGGGGAGTTATTGTTATAGACTGTCCCATTTCAGGGGCCACATCCTTCAGGGGAGTTATTGTTATAGACTGTCCTATTTCAGGGGCCACATCCTTCAGGGGAGTTATTGTTATAGATGGTCCCATTTCAGGGGCCACATCCTTCAGGGGAGGTATTGTTATAGACTGTCCTATTTCAGGGGCCACGTCCTTCAGGGGAGTTATTGTTATAGACGTTCCCATTTCAGGGGCTACATCCTTCAGGGACGTTATTGTCCAATTTCAAACGCCACATCCTTCAGTGGAGTTATTGTTATAGACTATCCCATTTCAGGGGCTACATCCTTCAGGGGAATTATTGTTATAGACTGTCCTATTTCAGGGGTTAAATGCTTAAGAGGACATTTTGAGACCTGTTACTTCCCAGGTGGCATGTTGACAGCCGTCCTGTTTTTTAAAAAGCTTCGTTAATTGCACTGTTAAATGCCTGCTTTATTTCCCTTCCAAGAAGGATCCATCGGGTTCAGCCTTCATAGTAACACATACTCCAAGATTCATCGCATGCCAATTTAAATGAGATGGTGGACTTTTAATAAGTAACCGATTACACTTTTAAATTGAAGAACTTGGCTCAGCTCAATGAAATAAGTACCAAGACAATAGTAGACCAGACCATCTCATTTTAGATCAGCCAGAGCAGTTCCCGGGCAGTGAAGGCTGGGCCCTTCAAAGGATGCTACTCGTGAAATGGGACATACCAATAGTCTTACAACTGCCCCGTTCTCTAAAAATATTCCTTTCTATTCCTTGAAGCCTACTTCTTTAGTAGTGTAACACTTGAATATTTCTGAGAAATATCAAGAGTCAATTCTTGGCCAACATTTGTTTATATGCTGATGACACACTTAATCACATATGCTTCTCATCCCAAAATGTTCAGACCATCAAGTAGGGTTGATCTTATCTTACTTTGAGTTATTGTGATTCTCTTTGAAAACTTTACCACTGAATCAAAGTCATTTTTCCTTTTTTTCTATATGTTGATGATGTCCCATTTACTTGGTGATTTAATACTGTGTGCATGTGTTGTATCCTATTTTATTTGTTGATTTCATCAAAACCAGAATTGACCATATTTGGACAGCTTTGTTATAGCATCATTTTTTAATCACAAGGTAGCTAAATCTTGAAGAACACCCTGCTGTATTGTCACTTAAAGTCTAAAAGGGAACCTGATCAATAAAAAAGAAGACCCTGAATTAGAAGCAGAAACCATAAACTTATGAAAATGTTTACTTAGGTACTTAACCGTTGAAGTCAAATGGTTATTTTGTCATAGATACAGTATCTGTCAGGTTTGTTTTTGCAACAAGTGGAGACCGGCTCCCCCTGCTGGACAGTACAAAGAATGCAGGGTTTTAGGCCCTTTTTGATTGGTTTAACAACTGAGACCTTTAGGGTTTGTGTTACCTTGCAAAGCTGATAGATTTTCCAGCCTCCATCTCTGTCATCAGGCAAAACCATTTTGAAAAAGCTCCAATCCACACCATTTGTGCTGCACCAAACACAATTCGGACCAATCAGTGCCATTTGAGGAAAATTGGTCTCTGACGGAGAATTGACACTGATAAACATGGCAGTATCCCAAAAGCTGAACAAGTAAGAGTTAGGGATGCGCAATTTTATCGGTCCAGCATTGGTATCAGCAGATACCAACGTTTCTGCCGATATTTACATACAATATTTTGCCTGTGTATTTCAGCACTTATCGACTGTAAATTTTGTCAATATATACTAATAGAGTAGTGGAGTTTTAGGCTGAAAACAATAGACCTATGTCAGTTGAGGTCTTTTTTCTTTATCCTCTTTCTTTAAAGTGTTTTAAAAGACTAAAGTTTATTTTCTTGGTCATCCTCAAACCTTAAAGTGTGTCCAAAAGGACTGAAATTTCTTCTCCGAAAAACATATTAAAATATCAGTATCAGTATCAGCTAAAATGAATCTCTAAATATCGGCCTATTGGATGTCGGAAGAATCCAATATCATGCATCCCTACCAAGAGTGCTTTGAGTGCAATGAAAAAATCTGTACTCACAGTTTGCTTTTAAGGACACATGGGGCTGGAAACATTGGGCTGCACTGGTTCAATATGATATTGGATTTTGGCTGATATCCAATATGCTGATATTTCCTTACTTTTTTTTAGATGATGACAATATATACACACCTTTTTTAGTTATAAAGAACTCTTTGCATAGGACTCAGCCTCCTTGCAAAGAGAGTCTGAGTCAAGCAGAGATAAGAGGGGAACAGAGAAGTTGACAGTCTGGTATTTTTTTATATTTGTGTCTTAATTCAGAATGTTCCGGAGTAATGATGGGCCTCCTTTAGTGTGCAGTGCTGGAGGCAACCACCTAAATATGATGGTACTGATGATGGTATTTAAGGCCAACATATGAAAGAAGAATATAAAGAAGTTTTGCAAAAAAACAACAACAAAAAACAGGTTAAAAGACAAAAAAACTGCAAGGTATTACAGAGAAATCTATAAAACTGAAGATGCCACTAAACTGCTCCACCTTTTAACTGTAATTAAGGTCTTCATTATACCATCTCCCTAAGCTCTTTACAGGCTTCTCCCTAATTGATGGTATTTCTTCCTCATCTACAAAAAACTTCCTGTCACCATTCTTCCCTCTGGATACTGAGATACTCCTGGACTTACTAGGCCTGATCTTCATGCTAGCCCACTTGAGATTCTTATTTAGCCTCTCCAGTAGCCTTCTTGTGCATGGCACTGCCATGGTCACCAGTGTCATGTCATCCATGTAAGCCCTGATTGGAGGGAAGCGCATCCCATCCTGCCATCTCTCTGCTACCACCCACTTGGAAGCTCTAACAATGACTTCCATCGCCAATGTGAAGGCTAGAGGGGGAAATCGTGCAACCTGGCATAATACCTACCTCTAGTCTTCGCCAGCCTATCATAAAGTTTGCAGTACTAATACATATCCTAACATTTCTGAAATACATTTTAACTACGTTTACCACCATGTCTGGCACTCAAAAGAAATCAAATGCCCTCCAGATAAAACTATGAGGTACTGACCCAAACGCATTTGCTAGATCTAAAAATACCACATGTAACTCCCTATTCTCTGCCTTAGCTGCCTGGATCTCATGCCAGATCATACTTGTGTGCTCTATGCACCCTGTAAAACCTGGGATCCCTGCTTCCTGCACAAAATGTTGTCCATTATATAAGTTAGAGATGTAAAAAAGTATACATAAAAGTATGCTGTTATACAACCTTAGTCAAAGAATGATAAAAGTTACCTTTCCTTGAGTACATCATCTTTGTCTTTAGCTGTCTGCATCTTTGTAGGTCATCAAGCATCAATAGCTGTCCATGTCCACAGATAGATCCACAGTGAAAGACTTTACATTTACATAACCCTTCACAAATATCTTCAAGACAGAAAGAGGAACATCCCAGCAATGACCAAAAGCCAATATCAGTTAGACTAAACATCCCTTTTTGCTAAGAGAGGACGAGGATATGGACACAAGGTTCATTGTTACTGATCCACACAATCCCTTCTTTAACAAAGACCCTGAGCATTTCAATGAAGCTTATTTTTCTCCTTTTAAAACACTGCTTTTCTTATCAGACCAGCTTCTTTAGACTGTTAAGGCCCTTTGAAATTCAGTAGTTCTCTAGTATAAATCAACTTATCCTGACTTTTGAGATATAAGCACCGTTTTTAAGATACTGCCAAACCCACTCAAGTGAGTTACACAACTCCTGCAGTTATCAAGTAAGAACAATTGCATATGGCTGCTGATCATCTGGGTGCCACAGATTGATGCATATGTGATTAGTTTTAGTAGGCATCCATCTTATTCCATTTATCCAGGGTCGAGTTGTGGTGACAGCAGGCAAAGTAAGTCAACCCAGACGTCCCTGCTCTCAGCAGCTTGTTCCATCCCTTACCTTTGACCATTCTGTAACGTCGTCAAGTCACCTTCACACACAAGGTTTTGCGATATTGCTGCTTTGTAGTTGCTTGCTACTACTCCCACTTCATCTTTCACTCGCCACAATGCTGGTGAGGAGATGATGTTCGCTTTCAAACACACTGAAAAAAAAGAAACCACAACAGGCTCATGAGTCTGCTGGAGCCACAGGTAGGCTTCTTCATTATTGTTCGTGTCACGACCCAGCTCACGCCTACGATTACTATGGTGATGTGAAATGTCACATGTCAAAACAAAGGTAAAGGTAGCTGCAATGTAGCATTACCTCTTGCTATGCTAGTCCTAGGTGACACAACTGTTTTGTGTTTATACGTTTTAATGGCAAACGTGACGTTTCAGTTTCATCCATACAGTAATATCAAGGTATGGATAGCAGCGCTAGCTTGTGACTTCCTATGTAGCATGTTCATCACCATGCTAGCCATATTGTGAGGACAGGCTAACAGCTATAAATCTGATATAAAATGACAGATTTTAGTATGAAACCTACATTTATCTGTACTTCAAGAATCCAGATACAAACGGATTAAAATTTGGTTCATTTTTCAGTGAGTAACGAGCATTATAAATGTGGAGACACACATCCCTCACAGTCACGACTGGACCTCTCTAACATGGCGCCTGTGTAACGTATCCCAGAAGCCTGAATGGAGTATTTCAACAGCACAAACCAACTACTGGACAACACAAAAACTACCCAACCCCTGTGAATAACCCAGAAAATGACACAAAAGAGGCCTACATGCGTCATGTCATACATAAAGTTCTCTATGAAGACATTGCATCTGGGGGTGAAGTCAGCATCTTTGGAGCTCCCCCTGCTGACTGAATGCAGTAAGGGCCATTAACCCCACCTCCAGTTTTCAACAGATGAAACATAGCTTGAACACACCAGCAGATTTTTCATGATAGTTATTATCATGTTGATTTATGTCCAGGTGTTCGTTTGCTGCATAATTGTCTTTTAATAAGCTCCTTGCAGGGTTCTTAGCTGGAGTAGAGGGGGAAAGGTGAGAGAAAATGATGAAAACTGACTGAATGTTCTTTGCATGATGTCATGTCACAGCGGAGAACTCCAGATGGGGGGCGCAGGAAGGGATTTTGCATAGAGAAGTGGTATGAAAATACCAAAGTTTGTGCTGTTTATGACTGTGCCAACTGTTCAAATGGCAGGGCCTCAACAGTAGAGACACATTCAGGCAAAACAATAGTTTAAAAAGCTCAAGGAGGGGGTGCAGATGGCCCAGTGGTGAGGTAGTGGTTTGGCACCTTGCTTCCAATTCTATCCACTATCCTTCTTTATCAATAAAAGCATACAAATAAAATGAAAATGATTCTTTAAGAAAAAAAAAAAGCATCAGGCAGCCTCCAACTAAAGTCAGGACGATATCCACCATGAAGTCCGACTTAGTGTAATTTATTTTGCCATGATTTAGTACACTAAGAAAACTCTGAGCAGTGCCCGTGCTTCCACAGCTGAGGCCGTCCAGTCTCACTCATTGTGAAGGGAAATCCATCTCTTTTTAGAGATCTGGATCATTTGGCTCGGCTCAGTGATAAGAGCAGGTTGTTTGGCTCTCAAGTGACTCTTTATTTGGTCCCGGTTTGGCCTTTTAAAAGTGTATTTCATAATGATGTAAATATAGGAGAGGAAACTGGCTCTTAAACAGAAGCTAGCTGCTTTGGCTCACATTAGAGAGTTGTTTCGCAGAACAGGCTAGTTCGTGAACGGCACATCATTACTCAGTCGCTTAACTCACAAGGTTTATTTGATTAATCGTCATGACTAACGAGGGTGACAAAACTGTAGAAGGGGCACAGACTTTAGTTGGAAGAGGGGAGCTGGGCTGATTTCTGGCCACATTATTTGTGGTACACATAGTTTCATAAAAATACATCTGTAGCCTGTCTGTACGTGTGAATTTACAGTGTAAAAACATGTTTCTACCGCTTTAGATAATATCACAAAGTGCACACATGTTGTGTGTTGACTCTCATATAAAGCCTTTAAAAGTACAAACCTTCACATGTCTGTCCCTCAGCCTCTCCAACAACTGACACAGATTCAATATTGCCATCTTGTTTGGCTTTTTTTCATGAGTGTTGAACTCAGAGCCTGTGTTGGAGCACACAAAAACACTGCCAAGTGTTATAACACCAGCAGGAGTAACTTTACCTCTGTTTCTCAATCTCACTCTTTGCTTTGGAGAGCTGCCAAGTGTCATTCACCTGAAATGTGTGTAGAGATGAACTCAAAACAAGAGTCGTGTTGGTTTTGTGGGTACAGGGTTGTAAAGACGGGGGGCTTAAGTAGATCAGAAGAATGCACGGAAGATTACCCTTAAGAAAAACATACTTGTCACATCAACACAGTCTTTAAAGGTGTCTAACTGTTATTCCCAGAGGAACAATGATTTTTTTTTACTTCTCCCATTAAACACTTGTAAGACTAAAAATCACACACTTTAAAGTAAAAATCTAAGGCTAAATCAGAGGAATCTCACTGACCAATGCATGTATGTCCTTTCATATTGGTTGAATTTAAAGGAACAGTTCAACTTTTTCATGGTGTCTACAACAAGTGGCCACGTTATGACAATTTCATGTGATTCAGTATATCTGTCACCCATAAAGAGAGCTTTTACTAATAGTACTCATATTGTTGGTGTGTTTTTTGACCATTTCTAAATTAAATTGTGTTTTTACATCTGAGGTCATGGGTAAGCATGACGTTTTCTAGACAGAATTATATCACAGAATTACATCTGCTATAAGGGATTTTTCATACTCCGTACGTTGTTTAAAAGGGGAACTACTACTTCTTCCTGTCATTCCTCTGTGAGGTGTGGAATTTCTGGACAGTTATAATACAGTTGTTGGCAAGTAAGAAGGGTTCAGGTGGGTTTTCTATGAATGGTAGAAATCTTACAGTGTATTCAGGTTCAGTCTACACCCCCACAGCATGATGCTGCCACCACAATGCTTCACTGTTGGGGTAGTATTGGACTGGTGATGAGTGGTGCAAAGTTTCCTCTGGACATAATGCTTAAAACTGAAGCCAAACAGTTTAATCTTGCTTTCATCAGATCAGAGAATCTTGTTTCTTTCAGTCTTAGAGTCCTTCAGCAGGCTTTTATGTGTTTTGCATTCCATTTAGCCACTCCTTACTAAAACCTAGCTCAGGGAGGGCTGCAGTGATCGTTGTTTTCTGAAACATTGTCCCATCTTCCCAAGGGATCCCTGGAACCAAGTCAGAGTGACCATCAGGTTCTAGGTCACCTCTCTTACTAATAATGCGTTCACAAAGATTGCCTATCGCACATATCTGAACGCACAAATACAGGGAGTTTATTCACTTCCTTCTCCCACATCTGGCATTTCAGCCGATTGTCAACAAACATGAATGAGCTTGACTGCATTGAGAGGACTGCAGCTTACCAGGCAAGCTGACCTGATCACTCACTTTCCTCCAAGTGAGTTCCTTTTCATTCCTAGGCTGGTAGAACAGGCACATTGTGTCTTATAGCTCAGGGCAGTCACGGACAGACTCCACAAATCCCAGGCTGCTACATGAAATTGAACAAAGTAAAGGGAGTCTGAATACTTTCTGGATGCACTGTTTTAGCATAAACATGAGGCCCAATGACCCTGACCTTTGACCTTCAAACTCAGTTATCAAATCATCAACCTCCAATTGGATGTCCTGGCTCTTGCTGCTCATCATTCTACATGGCTGAGTTGTAAGAGCCAATAGGGGCCACGCTGTGGGGCAGGGGGTATGGCCTTTGCTCAGCTTGTTGTTTTTGACACTTTCTCATTTAAACAATGCTTGTGCAACTTAGGTCAGGACTGGCACTAATGTTTCCTTGACTGAAGTATTTCAAGAGGGGTTTCTTTTTCTCTGCATGTTAATTTGAAGGGGAGAGAAAGAAAAGACACTTAATATGATGCAGTACAGTGTGCCTGAATGTACATGATAAACATAGAGAATTTACTCCTTTGTTAAGATGAGGGGCAAAACAAAAAGAATAACAATCTTACCATTATAAACTTTGCAGCGATGCACTGTAATGTAGAAATGTTTTATTGAACAGATTCAAAAATCAAAGGAGTCAAAGAGTGTACATCACCATCACTGAGTAAATATGACCCTTTGAAAGACGACAAGATGGACAAACAAGAGAGACAGAAAGAGAGAATATGTTGTAAAACCCTAAAAGTTGGAGTAAAAACACTAATCATCACAGAACAACAGATGAATAATCACTTATAAAAAGACAGAGTGAAAAAATCAGAAGTTTTTCTTTGAACAATAATGTTTTCATGTATTGGGTGGCCATCTGTCCCGCTGAGTGAGTTGTTGACAGGTCGACAGGTCTGCTGCTGTTGAATCTATCAGTACAAAAGCTCACGTGGAATAGAGTGTGAGTGTACCGTGGGGCTCATTTAGAGGTAGTTTCCTTATTTTCCCCCAAAAACGAACTGTTCTAGAAATGGCCGGCAAAGGTTACAAGGAAAACAAGATTAGTGAGTGCTGGCACTGGGGAACAGGGGTAATCAGTGCTTTCACAGCAGGAAATGTTGCAGTGTATAAAATTAAAGAAAAGCACTTAAAGACAAAGTCAAGTACCCTTCCTCATTTAAATGATCACAGAGGTATGGAAGCCCTTAATCCATACATTTTATATTGATCTGTTTTACTATGATAATAAACATTTATTTGTTATTCACAAGAGCTTGACTTATTTTGTAGGATTGAAAAGCTGTTTGGTTAATTTCAGTCTTTCTCCTCCGATATTGAGAAATTATTTATCCTAATAAAATCAGACAAATAAATAATAATGAGTAAACAATCAAAATATACCTGATATGGTGGCAACAGTAACATAAAGTGTATGGATGCATGTCTGCTGAGGGCTTCCATACATTTTCTATAGAAGTAAATTAATATCACATGAAGCTGCTGTCTAGAAATAAAAGAGATTTTATTTCTTTAAAAAACATAGGAAGGAGTGCTTCTAGGACTCAATAAAAGTTTGTTTGAGGTGCTCTTTGGAAAAGGGATTCATAAAGTTGATAACAGGAAGAAAAGTCCAAGGCACTCTCTTTCAGCATTTAAATGCCTTTATTGTCACGGCATGGTCATGTGTAGACCTTAAAAACATACTTCAAAGAGAGTGCCTTGGAGTTTTCTTCCTGTTATCTGATTTTATTTCTTTTTGGGGATTCTTCCTGGTAAAATAGATTAATAAAGCACTGACAGGACTTTGTTTAAGGCAGAAAAATTACCCCTCTAAGCCTTTTGATATACAGTTAATATTTTACAGCTTATATAACAAACCAAATATATTTATTTACTCTCATTCCGGTGTTGTAACTATGCTGATAATGAAAAAAATCAAAATTATCACTAGCACAGTTACTAGAGTCATGCTCCTAATCCATCAGATGAGTAAGAAAACCATTCATTTCCTGTACCACTAGAGATATGATCTATTCGGACCATTTAAAAAAAATTCTATCATTATATTTTTATGGTTATTTTTCTGTAGACTGGTTATTTTATTATAACCAGGCTACAGATTTCTTATTCCTTTTGTCAAAGTGGGCTTTTAAGAACATGTGTGTATGGGACTTCTGGGGCTTTTACAGCCTCAAGTGGACACTTAAGGAACTGCAGGTGTTTCACGTCCACACTGGCTTTATTTTTCAACACAGCTTGACAGGAGGTTGCTGAAAAAAACAGTGCTAAGATTGATTACATCCCCTATCTGGCATTTGTTTTACTCATACACTTCCTGTAGTACCCACATATCATCAACACTGTCAGGTGGGTGTGTTTTATTTGATCATTTTAGGAGCACTGGAGCTTGTTTCTGCTTAATACAAGCAACTGGTATTACAAGCTACCGCTTTAAACTCCTTCATTCATATGGCTCATAATCAGGCATCCTTTCTTTTCAGGCGTACATATACAGTTCATTATTTTTCAGGAAGAAGCACACCCAGCATCTGGAGAAATCCCACACAGTAAACAAGGAGGGGAGAGACCTCATTAACTCTATTTCTATACCAGAAAACAGCCAGAAAACTGAGTAATAGCCTGAATAGGGAGTTTCACAAATTAAATGATAAGGCGCTGTGCGCCACTCACACAAAGGGTTTTAGACATTTGGCACCACCTAGTGGTAGAATAAAGAAACAGTCAACTGATCAGAGTCAGTGTAGATCTGCATAAACATTGATATACTGGTTCATTGGAGTGAATATCATGTTCTGATTACAGAAAAAAATGATGCTTTGACAATCAGTGGATGTGGTTTTAGGACAATGTTTCTCAACCTTCATTCCACTGAGGTATCCTTTCAAAATGTGAAAAATTTAACAGACAAACAGATGATCCTGAAGGGATGAATCTGAAACAGTTAAATGAAGGACCAGTCTTCTGGCAAACTGAAGAGCCCTTTATATTTCTTTTATAAAACAAACTTGCAAAAGAAATGTTTAAAAGATAAGTCAATCAATCTTTAACTGACAGCACCAATTCATAACCAGTGTTATCCCAAGCAATGTTTAACAAAGTCACAGTGGCAAGGAATCATTCAAATCAAAGTTTTGCATGAAAGATGAAATTTAAATCCAGTTGTACAAGTACGTTGACTCTTTATACTCCTTTGGCTGGAACATTTTGACCAAATCATCTCATCATTTAGTTATTTTATACTCATGATATTAAAATATATTTTACATACATTTTAAACAACTCATGATACCTTTACCACTTTGACGCCATCATAAGCTGTAACCTTTCTTTGGTGGATGGCACCATCTGCTGGTTAGAATGAGTCATTACATATGTATGCACAACTAAAACATTATGATCGTCTGTATTAATTTTGTTTTCTAGTAGATATACTATGACTATATACTATGTCCAAGACAAATTTCCAACTAGGTAAAAATGCAATTGTAGCATGTTTCTGAGGTTCTATGCATGCACACAAGTGTTCTTACTCATTTGAACTGTTGATAATTCTTGGAGATAGAGAAAGAAAAGAGACATCAGATACTGTTTACTAAACATTGTACTCCATACAGCATTTCTTTTATGGCCTGAATTCTGGAATAGTTGTACCCAAAATATATACACAAGATACTACAATCTGTACTTAGGTAGCAGATGTTCCCTGTGGTTACCAATCCTTGATTAAGTTTAGTGTTCTTGTGCATTATAAACACTACAGCGGCTTGATTATACTATATTTTAACTTAGTACCCTTTATTTAAAGTTATTTAATAAATTATTTCTATTCACTTGAGGGGCAGCCCAACCGTGTAACAAATTCTCTAAGGTACTTTGAATAGTTCCAGGTCAAGCTCCTTAAAACCAAAGATGTTTTATTTGATTGGAGTTATTTTCCTGTTTTCTAAATTAATGAACACATTCCTGTCATCTTTAGCTCTCCTGCTTCAAAACTGACTGGAGTAGGTGCTGTTTGGTGAGAAGGGTAGAGAACACTCAGCTGTAAAATAAGGGAGGGTTCACTCCATTTACTACACAACAAAACTTATAGACAAACCAACACATCCTGGTTTTAATGATCGTAGCAGGCCAAAATTGTAGTTGAAACTTGATTTATCACCCAGCAGGCTCAGCTTTAATGAGTCAAATCATTTTAATATTTGTAAGTCACTTTTTGCTATGCATGTGAGTGAAAGAAAGACTAAACCAAATATCCTGTGGTCTTAACCTTGAGGTAGGCTTTATTTTTTTGCATGTTCAGTGTGAAAAATGACAAGTGACTGATCACTGAATGTTTATCAAAAAATCACAGTGTGTTTACATGAAGTTATCAAAATCAGAAAAATCAACAGCCAGTGGCTCAGGTAGCTTATAAGACACAGTGTGTTTCATTTCTAGAACAGTTTAAAAAGATGATCTGGCACATAACACAAGCATATCAACTAAATATACCATTTCTGGAAATCCCATTCAATCAAATGCAGTAATTATATATTTAAGGTACAGTGTGTGATAGATGCAAACCCATTTTCTTTAAAGGACTTAGGTACAGTCACTGAGGCAGGGTAATGTGTTCTGAGTCAGCAGTTAAAGAAAAACACAAAGGGCAAATCAACATCAGACATAAACCACATGTATAAACCACGACTGTAGATAATCACAGCTTAGATCTTGAAAGTAAACTGGTTCTTATCTGACTGCATAGTGATGATTAAATAAAGTCAAAACATGACATGAGAAGGTCATGAATATTAAATTCACCAGAATAATCTCTACTCATACTTGAACTCCTTATAAACATGAACAGAACTAAAAAAAACATACAACGCCCAGTTGTACTTCTTTCTGAAAAAAACTCACTGGAATTATTCCTCATGGAGTCAAAGTAAGACCATGTGAGTGCTGCAGGTGAAAGTCTTGAACAAATCCTAATTTTAGATGAAAATGAATTTCAACTTGAATTTCACTTTTCTTTCAAAAGAACTTACATCCGTCAGCTTTTTTTTTAAATAAGCTGATTTACTGATATGAATGCTGTTATATAATTTCCCCTTTGCTGAGGATTTTATAAACATGTTTGTGTTTTTGTTGAATTTTTATAATTGCTGTCCTTGTAAAGCACTTTAAAACTTCTATTTTGAAAAGTTTGCTATAAATGAAGGTCATAACTGCTAGTATTTAGTTACAATGGTAAAAACAGGGCAGCGGATGTGGAGCTGGCTCCATCTCCATTGCTTCATGGTAAATGTTTAATATCTATGGGGACAATCTTTAACCCAAACAGCAGTGTCTGCATGAGACAACCATGTCTTTGGAACCAAAAGACAGTAATTTACAAATAATTAAATCATGAATCATGAACCACTTGTCATCAAGGGGCCTTGAAATTGTCAAAGTCCTGTAAAAATAGTCTAAATTAAGTTCCTGCTAAACTATCTAACCACCTGATCTGGCCAGGGTGAATGCCAGCCCTGACCAGGGCACCTACTTCCTCTGTCCCCTTTCTAAGCTCCCTCCTAAGACTTTTCTCTGTCTTTCTACCTTGTCTTTGCTGTTCTTGTTTGTGTAGAGCCAGGTATAGCAGTGTTTTGTTTGTGGGGATCATAAGCGGCCCAAGACTAGGGTAGGTAGAATCAGTGTTGTCACTACCTGCAGCTTGCATGTACTGAGCCAGGGTCTGCTGCAGGTGGCAGTGCTGTTTGGGCTGGGGGCTATGTGGTGGGATAGATACAATAAAGCATGTCTGCATGTTGGTATGGAGGGCACACAGAGCTAGCATGAAGAGAGATGCCAGAGCTTTCTGTTCAGCCCTTTTGAGGTGGCATGGGCTGAAAGAAAAAAGGTTCCTACTTGACAACCACGGAAGAGTGACATGGTTGACTTGTGAGGGCGACATTACGGGCCTAATTAAGTTTAGGAATTTCTTCACTAAGACTTCCTTCTTTCTGTGGGGCACAACTATCTTGTGTTCATTTCATTTAGTGTATTAACTGTGATAATATCTTTACCGTATCACGCTAATAAAACACAATAAAAAATGTTCTACTTTTACAGGGTGGTATGATCACTTCTATGCTATTAAAGACTCTAAATGCTACTTCTACTTCTTATGGATAACTCTACCTGTGATTTTGTTTTGAATCATAGATAAAACAAGAATTGAGTTAGGTGTGAGAGAGTTTACAGTTTTGTCTTTTTTGGTTAAATGTTATAAGTGATAGAGCTTTAGCGACTGAGTATATGCACCATCATGTTATCCAACCAGTTATCTCAGAACTACAGTTGTTTTACCATTTTTAAAATAGTGACATTTGCCAGTGATACCATCCAGAAGGGAGCATGTGTTTTGGTGTGTGTGAGAACCAAGTTGAAGCCCAGTTTTTTGTACAGAGCTACAGCAGCAGTCTGAGTGGAACTTGTTTCCAGCTCCACTTTGGAGAAGCCTCGTTCTTTACAGAAGTCAACCACAGTCTGAGTCAGCCTGGTGCCCAGGCCCAGCCGTCTGCATGACTGTGAGATGATCATTCTAAACAGTTCCCCATATCTTTCATCCCCACTTTGTTTGGCCAGTACAGCCACTGTACCCAGGATTTGTGGCCTCCCATCAATCTCGGCTTCAGCAACCCAGAAACAGTCATCTGGTCTGCTCTGATAGTTTCCAGGTATGTCCTTCATGTCTGTCCGGAGCTTCTCCTCAACAAAGCTTGCATACAGCACATGACAGCAGTAGTAGACAAGGCCGGCCCAGAGTCCAGGTAACACTATGGCCCCCAACACAGAACCGAGGAGGTATCCCACTACGCACACACCCAGGGTGACAGCGAGGTGGAGAGAGCTGGTCATGGCATTTTTAAAACATGGACCGATATGCTCCCTGATGCCGATGCTGAACAGAGAGCGTACTGTGTCCTGGTCAGTGGGACGGAATGGACGGATCACCAGCTCCATGACCTCGAAGTAACTAAAGGAAAATAAAACAAATAAGTCACATCTGGCACTACTAAGTTGGAAAGTATCAACACTTAGAACCCATCAGCACTACTAATGATGGATACACATGCTCTAAATGTTCTTAATTTTTAATTCTAGCAATATAAAGACACACAATTTTAAATACATAAAAAAACAACAACACACACCTACCCAGCACTTAAAGTCAGGTCTCTAAAACCTTTGCATATGTCAATAAACCTAAAAGATATCCATTTATTGAAAACATATACAAAATAACTTATGTCTCTTTATATTAGGGATGTAGAGATACTGAAACCCGTTTGGGGTATCATTTTTAAAGCCTCTCATTATTTGTATGTAGTCAAAGTAGAAGCTGACTGCAGTTTTGTACATTTTAACATACATGAGGATGACAAAGATGGAGGAAAAACAATGTTGTCAACATTCTGTAGTCTAATAATATTATATCAAGCAGGCCTGTCCATCAATTTATTTGTGTTGCCAAACAAACGAAAACACTGGTATGAGGCTGAAAGGTTAATTTGTTTTAAGACTAACGATAGCCCACTTTACCTACCTTTATTGCATTAGCATAACATAATTTTTTAAGTCGCTGAAAAAGTCTGAGTAAAGCTGCATGCAATTACATTCGTGGGGAAACTTTCTATTGCACATAGCATTAGTAGTTCAGAGACCTGAGTCTCCTGTGCTTACTTTGACTGACACCAACTAGCATTCTACCCAAATAATATCGGCATAAAAATGCAAACATTATTACTTTAGTACGGTTAATTCTAGGTATTCTGTGTCGGAAACCCCGTGGACTCATTAGTCTAATTTCAACCGTTGAGTGAACGTGGCGTTAAGTAAGCTAACATAACTTCAGTACAGGCCTGAATAACTATCTAACCCGTGATACGATACGGGAAAGTTTTTCTTCCGAACTAAATTTATTCACCTACAGACACTTAAAACAGTGCAAACGCTGATTTTACTCACAAATTTGTCATCTAACTTTGGCTTCAAGTACATTTTTTTCAGTACTAAAATATCAACTTACCCAAGACGGCTTGTAAATCGTCCTTGTTGAGAAGCAGCCCGTCCGGAACTGCTTTGACAGCGCCAATATATCGTTAACAGCCACTATTTTTCTGCTTAAAGGTTAACTACGATGGGGTCATTCCTCTGTCAGTAAAATAATTAACAGAGAAGCCACAACTAAATACAACTTATGTTCGGGGTACCTTACGGTGCAGCGAAAGGGTAAGACCGTAATCTTCGTTAATAACATAAACTGAGTAACTATAAAGTAGGCTGTTATTTCCCCTAATTCCCTCACATCATTGACCTCCACTGCATGGTCGTGTTTTTGCACTGCTGGTATCTTCTCAAACCGTTCGCCTGCCTGGGAATCAAACCCTCCTTGGTTTTTCATACCGGATGCAGTTTGGTGTTGGTGTTCATCCACATGCATAACGAAATATAGCCAACTCCGTAGTGTTATCGTTGGATGACCTTTGGTCCACAGACGAACAGTGGCAGTTCACCTTTAAGGATCTAGACATCGCTATAGGGTCAAATTTTAGACTGAAGATACTAAAATGCAAAATACTTCTGTAGCTTTTAAACAGTGGTGTAAACAGAGGGGGCAGGGGCACCCCTCTTTGGTTTGAGCAGAAACTGCAACCAGGGATTAATCTGATTTTTCTTTTATTTCATGGTTTTAGTAATGGTTTCACAAAGTTCCCTGTTCATTCATCAACTTTCAATCTTGTTTTAGTGAGAGCCTTATTAAAGGATTTAATGAAACATTCAGGGCTTTGTGGTTAGGATTAATCCCAACTCTGAAGTGACAAAAACATTGGCTTGAAATGCCTCTAATACTGCAGAAAGACCAGCCATCAGGTATTAGCCAGGCTTCAGTCCATTCATAATTAATGATTTGCATTAGAAAGACACTATAAAACTACAAAGTAATATTTTACTGTGTGGGTATATTTGCCCATGCTTCATGTACAGACTATGAAAACTGCTTTATTTAAAGCATACACAAAGAAAACACTCTCTATGAGTATGAGTATTTAAAGGGGAGAGCTTTCTGGGGCCCTGTCAAACTTGGGGTCCATGGAAAGTCAAGGATTATTGTAAAGCTAAGCTGTGATATTCATATTTTAATTTTAACCTGCATAATAACTACTCTTATCAAAGCAAGTAAGGTTGCTTGCTGTAGTACAATATAAACTTTTTTCATGTAAGCCCCCTTTTTTTTTTCTCAGAACAGACTTACTTTTTCTGGTAATGTTAGCAATGTGGATGGGCACTTTGAATTAAACCATTTGGAAAGTAATATCAGACTGCCAGAGAATAAAATAGGAGAAATCAAGAGAACTTTAATGGAAAATGATTATACAATCTTGAAAAGAGGCAAAACATATAAAACAGCAAGAAGAAAGGGTTAAAACTGGCAAAAAAGGGTTGAAACTCAGAAAAGAAGTGGCAAACATGGGCTAAACAGTGGGAAGAAGTAGCAAAGTTGTTGAAAAGCAACAAAAAATGTTTTAAAGTGGCCAAAAGGGATAAAATGGGCAAAAAGCAGCAAATACGGGCTTTAATTTAAAGAAATGGCCAAAATGTGCAAAATGTGTCGAAACAATTCAAAAATGGGCTAAAAGCATAAAAAATGGGGGTTAAAATGGCAAACAAGTGGCAAAACTGGTGGAAAGCAGCAAAAATTGGTAAAAGTGACTTAAATTGGGAAAATGTGCCAAAAAAAGGGGCAAAAATGGGTAGAAAACACGTAGAAAAGGGGTGAAAAGTAGCATGAATAAATAACTCCAACATCAGAACCTAGTAATAATTTGACAGACTTTTCAGCTCAAAGATGAAGTTAGCCAGGACAAATGCTAGCTGATCCAGCACACATGCATTGACATCATCTATAAATCACATCTGGGTAGGGCCTATTCTCTAGGTTTTTCAGATGTCCAGCCTTCTCTCTGGGCAGGCCTGCCTACACTGTGATGACTTTCTAACTGTAGGTGTTGGTTTGGATGGGTTTTGTAAGAACTATTTATGTGTAGTTTGTAATTACTTTGGTATATAGTCACATTTCTTAGATTATTTTTGAGTATTTAACTTTTATTAAGGATATAGGTGATAAGCACTAGGACAAGCTTACACCAGAGTTGACACTTTTTTTTTTATCAGTGCAAGAGAAGCAGCAGGAGCCATGATTCTCTTTGTTCTTTTGTTTGCTTGCTTGCTTTCTGAAAAAAAGAACCATCAAAATGAAGATCTTTTAAGTGGAAATTGGACTTCTCTTACCTGTGTTTACATCCCCACAGTGCATCAGTGGCATTTGATTGTGTCTGATATAAGTTAAGCTTATTTCTTTTGTTTGTTTGTTTTCTTCTACTTGGGATAAATAGCCATTACAGCTCTCAATAAGGATTTCACACTCAAAACTATATTGGATTTTAAACAAGACAAAGCTCCTCCTATTTTCACCGCATTTGACCAGTTGTCAAATATCTATTTTTTCATTGATCCTTACTCTCATTTTCAACAGAAGAGATAAACCATGTAAATAAACTATTTATCTTCTAGACCTAAAGTAGCTTTTAAATCCATGATAGGACTTGATTCATTCTTTTTCTGCCTCATCAAGTCTGCTTTATGATGGCCTTGTAACAATATTACAAATGCCATTTTAAAAAGCTGAAGTTTCACAGCTTCAAGATCTTATCTGTGAGCCTATAGGGCACTTAACCATTTGAAGTGGTAGATAATATCTACCACTTCAGTGTGATGTGATGATAAAAGTGTGATGATAAAAGTGTGATGTGTGATGATAAAAACTGTTGACACACGTTTTGGGATTGTTAAGTTCAAGTCTATTACATTAAAAGACCAGAAACATATGAAAAGGATTGGGGATAAACAATAATGTTAGACTTTGTTTTAAAAAGTTTTGATTTATTTCAGCAAATTCCCTGGAAATGTGTGTATTTCTATGTTCTGAAAATCATACTATTCTATATATCTGTGACTTAATATTGTACACTGCTATTATTTCATTTTCTCTGATATTTTTAAAAGATTAAAATCTCACAATCAATTGTAAAAATCCCAAATATAAAACGATATAACTTGCAATAACAAAACCTGTACAAGTCTAGGAGCAACTGATAAGTTTTTCTGTGCAATGAAGAATTTCTCACTTCCTCCGAGCCTTGAAAGTACAACGTAGTTAAAAATGTCTCATAGGAAGTATACTTGTTCTTTTAGGTAGAATTGATCATCCTGTTGAACTGTTACAGATTGTGGAGCATGCATAGAGTATTTCATATAATTTTGTTCAAAAACATACATGTGCAAAAACAAATGCATAATGCAGTGCAACAATTCAGAGAGAAAAAACACAACCATAGCTATGGCTCAGTTAACATACCGTTAATGTTCAGAAAATAATTACAGACTTTTCAAATACAAGAACATAAAGACCTCTGACAAAATTTAAGAGTGTACTGCTAAAGAAAGCACATCCTTGTAAGCAAGAGGAAGTGTTTATCATTGTGTTTACACAGGCAAAAAGACTTATACAACTTTGTATATTATCCTTTCCACATTTTTTAACCACACTGTTCACGGTTCTACTACGGATTGTTGTCGGTCGACTGGTTCGTCTGAGATCTATGATTCTCTCTCCCACATACAATTACCCGTCTCCAGATCTTTGAGTACGCGGTCTTGATCTTGTCTATCTTGAACGCATACACAACTGGGTTTACAGCTGAGTTAGCATGAGAGAACAGGATGCCTACATAGACGACTGTGGGGGGAACATGAGTCTCCAAATCAAAATAATCAACACAGTTCATGATGTGGAGAGGGAGCCAGGACAGGGCGAACAGAGCCAGGACCAGAGACAAAGATCCTGCCAGCTCTCTCTCTTTTTTCAGGTAGAGCTGAGACTGTTGATGGGCACCATCACCTGGTCTCTCTCTGAGGTTTTCTCTTATCGTACAGAAAATGTAACCATACAGTGCAGTCATCATTAAAAGTGGTATAAGGCAAAAAACAAAAAATCTGATGTAAACTAGATACGACATTGGGATGACATCTATAACCCGGCAGGTCAAAGTAGAGTTGACTGCGTTAGATAAAGTCTGGTGGTTGTACCATCCAAGCATGGGAGCAAAACTCAGAGGTATTGCAACAAGCCAGCATGCTGCTGCCACGAGCAGGGAGTGTCTCTGTGTTACCATCCTTCTGTACCTTTAAAGTAAAGCAGAAGAGATTGGTATCATCAACAAATACTTGAAGACTAAATCAGTAACTCAAAGGAGTATACAAGATACCTGGGCAATCAGTGTTAATGGTTTAAATACACAGTACAACAGCATTCTTTTTTTGAAACTCAGACTTTTGAGCCTTTTTTTTTTCAATTAGGAATCAAGAAGCTGGAGTGCATCAGAAAAATCATACCTGAGAGGGATGGACACCCGGAGGAATCGATCCACTGCAATAGCCACAAGGCACAAGATTGATACCAGGGTAAACAGGATCTCCACACAGCTGAGGAAAAGACAACTGTAGAATGAAGTCTCCACTCGTCCGTCCACCACCACCGCCACTGGGATGGCCACACAGCCCACCATGAAGTCAGCCACAGCCAGAGACACAATCAGACAGAAGGTAGGCTGCTGGATGCTTTTGCTGGTCCAAAGTGCCAAAATCACCAACATGTTCCCGAGACAGCAGCAAACAGCAATGAGCCCCTCCACCAGAGTGTAGATCACTGCTCCTGCATTCATTCTGCTTCCAATCCAGCAAATTTTAAATGGTAAATTACAGTGTGTTTCTTCAGAGTGTGAATCTGAAAAACTCTGAGGAAGTCTTCAGTCTCTAAGCACTTTTTTTTTACATGTTTGACCGGAGATCTCACTTTAGATCTTTCCTGTTGTTCGTATTCGTCATAAATACACATCATCAACTTACAGCAAAGGAAACTGGAAAACCACATCCTTGATAAAAATACGCTCTTAACACCTCATTACGAATTCTACTAAAGGTGGCTTGATTGGTGCAAACAATGTAATTTTAATGTGAATATGAAGGCGTTTTGCACTTTCAGTGCGGGTTAATGAGCAGTTCAAATAACAGGATGTAGCTTACCCTTTTTTTCTAATTAAGTGTTAAACATCCAACCTGTTGTGCTAAGTTTAAATAACATCATAATGCAATGACTTACAAATGTCATAAACATATAGTTTAATAGATTAGAACATAAAAAAAAACGTATCAGATGTTGAAATTGAGACACTTGACCATTTAATGACAAATATTAGCTCATTTTGAATTTGATGGTAGCAGCACATCTCAAAAAAGTAGGGACGAGGCAACAAAAGGCTGGAAATGTAAGTGGTACAAATGAAAAAACAACTGAAGGAACATTGCAACCAATTAGGTTAACTGACAGATCAGTAACATGACTAGGAGCATGTTAAAGAGGCAGAGACTCTCAGGTGTAAAGATGGACAGAGGTTCATCAGTCTGTGACACACTGTCCAAACCTTTTAGGACAATGTCAGGAACATGTTTCTCATTGTACAATTGCTAAGACTTTGAATATCCCATCATCTACAGCGCATTATATCATTAAAAGATTCAGAGAATCTGGAGAAATATCTGTGATCCAAGGATAAGGCTGGAGGTCAATACTGGATGCTCATGATCTGCAGGCCCCTAGGCAGCACTGCATTAAAAAACAGGCATGATTCTGTACTGGAAATCAGCGCATGAGCTCTGGAACACTTTCAGAAATCGTTGTCTGTCAACACTGTTTGCCTTGCCATCCACAAATGCAAGTTAAAGCTGTAGCAAAGAAGAAGCAATATCTGAACACGTTCCAGAGAAGCAGCCATTCTACTGGGCCAAGGCTCATTCAAAATGGACTGAGGCAAATGGAAAACTGTTCTGTGGTCAGTTGAATTAAAAAATGTAAATTCTTTTTGGAAACTATGAATATCATGTCCTGCAGACTAAAGAGTAGAGGCCCTATCCAGGTTGTTATCAGCACATAGTTCAAAAGCCTGCATCTCTGATGGTATGGGGTTGCATTGATTCCTATGGCGTGGGCAGCTTACAAATCTGGAATGCTGAGAAGTATAGGGATTTTAGAGCAACATGTGCTCCCATCCACACAGCGTCTTTTTTCTGGGAAAGCCTTGTGTGTTTTATCAAGACAATGCTACATACCTCATCCATCACAACAGTATGGTTTCACAGTATCAGAGTCTGGGCGCTGAACTAGCCTGTCTACAGTCCAGACCTTTCACAAAAAAATGCTAATCATAAAACCAAAAATCTGGCAAAGAAGACCCAGAGCTGTTGAACATCTAACCTTACATCAGACAAGAATGGGACAACATTCCTTTCCCAAAAACTCCAGCAACTGGTCTCTTCACTTTACATTTACAGACTGTTGTTAAAGAAGAGGGGATGCTACACAATGGTAAGCATGGCCCTGTTCCTACTTTTTCGAGATGCATTGCTGCCATCAAACTCAAAATGAGCTAATGTTTTTCCTGAAATGGTCAAATGTCTCAGTTTCAATGCTGATTTGTTGTTTATGTTCTATTGTGAAAGAAATTGGGTTTATGAGATTTAACAATCATTGCATTCTGTTTTTATTTACATTTTACAGAGCGCCCCACCTTTTTTGGAATTGGGTATGTTCTGTAAAGGTATCTTATGATAAACCAATCATAATTCATCCATAACAAACAAACAAGACCGTAAGGAATTAGACTATTTTAACATGTTTATTTTGATGCATTAAAACTCTGTCACCAGTAGGGGCCAGAAGAAGCAAGGAACACTCGAATCAAATGAACATATGTAAAGGACAAAATAAACAGAGGTAACATAATTTGGCTTTGATACTAGACTTAAAAATAGTGAATACAGAACTCCTCCTGTGTCACAGTTGTGTTGCTTTTTTGTTTTATTCTGAAGAACAGGGCAGTTGGCAGAGACCTGGATAAAATATATTTTTTCTCCAAAGATTCTTTGGGCATTTTATGCCTTTGTTCATAGAGGAGGGCAGTGGATAGAGTTTGAAATAGGGATTAGAGAGAAGAGGAGAGCTGCTGGCCAGACCATAGCCGAGAGGCCAGGAAACCATTTTTGATTTATGACAACAAACATTCTAGAAGTGTGTGTAATTTTGTGCTCTGCAAATGGTACTATACTGGATATGCCACTTTAGACTATACACTATTCTTATTTTCTTATTTCAAATCGATTAAAATCTTACTAAATCAGTTCTAAAAATCCAAATTTTGTTATTTTGCACAACGACCCCTGCACAAGTCTAGAAGCAACAGATATTATCTGGCATGCCATGATGAAATTCTCACTTCCTCCAAGCCTTGAAACTACATCTTTAATAAAATGTCTTTTAGGAAGTACACATTTTCTGTTTAACAGACAATTGATCATCCTGTTCAGCTGTTACAGAAATTGTAGACAGAGCTTATTTCACATATATTTGCTTAAAGACTTACAGTGTGAACTGTAAACATACTGTACATTAATGCCAAAGATAAAGTTAGGATTAAAAAAATATCTGAAAATAAACTAAAAGGAAAACGAAACACAGCAGTTCAGAGGAAAAAAACCCACAGGCATAGCTATGACTCATCTAACCACATAGCTTCAAATGTTCAGTAAATGAAAACTTCTGTACTACAGGAACTCCATGAAGACCTTTGACCAAATTTCAACAGTAATCATGTAATACTGTTAAATAGATTACAAATGTATAAGTCAGAGAAAGTATATCAGTCAATACTGCAAAGTAAAATGTGCTTACACAGGCAAATAGACAGAGGAGTTTATATGATCCTTTCCTGATTTTTGACCACACTATTCATGTTGCTGGTGAGATCGTTGTCGCTGGATTGGTTCATTTGAGATCCCTGATTTTCTTTCCCTCGTACAATAACTCGTCTCCAGATCTTCAAGTACGCCGTCTTGATCTTGTCTATCTTGAACGCATACACAACTGGGTTTACAGCTGAGTTAGCATGAGAGAGCAGGATGCCTACATAGACGACTGTGGGGGGAACACGAGGCTCCACATCAAAGTAATTAACACAGTTCATGATGTGGAGAGGGAGCCAGGACAGAGCGAACAGAGCCAGGACCAGAGACAAAGATCCTGCCAGCTCTCTCTCTTTTTTCAGGTAGAGCTGAGACTGTTGATGGGCACCATCACCTGGTCTCTCCCTGAGGTTTCCTCTAATCGTGCAGAAGATGTAACCATACAGTGCAGTCATCACCAACAGAGGTGTCAGGGTGCAGAGGAAAAAGTTGAAGTAAACCAGATACGACAACGGGATCACATCTATAAACTTGCAGATAATAGTAGAGTTGACTGTGTTAGATAAAGTCTGGTGGTTGTGCCATCCAAGCATGGGAGCAAAACTCAGTGGTATTGCAACAAGCCAACATCCTGCTGCCACGAGCAGGGAGTGTCTCTGTGTTACCGTCCTTTTATACCTATGAAAAGCAGAAGAGAATGATGTCATCAACAAAATTAATGCCTTAACATCATGTAATAATGGAAAATTCTATGAAACCTTACTAAACCATAATATTGTCAAGTGTGAGACGAGCCCTGTCTCCAGCCACCTTTAAGTCAACACTTAAAATGTTCCCTTTTACCCTATGGGTAGGTCTCTGCATCTTATTTTACTCAGTTTTATCATGATTACTAGTAATTTCCCTTGTTTTGTGAAGATTTCCTCTTATTTATCTTGTTGTCTTTGGATTAAAGCACTACTTTTCCCCTGACAATGAGTTCATTTCTCAGGATCTTAAGAAAACGATGGGGAGTTCCAGGGCAGCATACAGTCCCCTCCAAAAGTATTGGAACGGTGGGCCCAATTTCTTTATTTTTGCTGTAGACTAAAAGCATTTGGGTTTGACATCGAAAGATGAATATGAGACAAGAGATCAACTTTTCAGCTTTTATTTACAGGTGTTTACATCTTGATCTGATACACAACTTAGGAGATAGCTTTATTTGTAATGAAACACCACATATTTAGGTGAGCAAAAGTATAGGAACAGATAGACTTTAAACAAATTAAAGTGAATGAGACTTAATATTTAGTTGCAAATCCTTTTCTTGCAGTAACTGCATCAAGCCTGTGACCCACTGACATCACCAAACTTTTACATTCTTTTGTGATGCTCTTCCAGGCTTTCACTGCAGTCTCTTTCAGTTGTTTGTTTTGGGGGTTACTCCCTTCAGTCTCCTCTTTAGCAGGTAAAATGCATGCTCTATAGGGTTTAGGTCTGGAGATTGACTTGGTCAGTCTAAACCCTTCCACTTCTTTCCTCTGATGAACTTCTTTGTTGTTTTGCCAGTGTGTTTGGAGTCATTATCTTGCTCCATGATGAAGAATCCCCCAATCAATTTGGTTGCATCTCTCTTTAAATTGCCAGTCAAAATGTTTCTTTAGACCTCTGAGTTAATTTCTGCTACCATCATGTGTTACATCATCAATGAAGATTAATGAGCCTGTCCCAGAAGAAACCATGTCAGCCCAAGCCATGACATTACCTCCAATGTGTTTCACAGATGAGCTTGTATGTTTGGGATCATGAGTAGATCCTTCTTTCCACAAACTTTAGTCTTTCCATCACTTTGGTAAAGGTTCATCTTTGTCTCATCAGTCCAAAAAACTTTGCCCCAGAATTTTTGAGGGTGGTCTCTGTACTTTTTGGCAAATTCCAGCCTGGCCTTCCTATTCTTCTTGCTAATGAGTGGTTTGTATCTTCCGGTGAAGCCTCTGTACTTTTGTTCATGAAGTCTTCTGTGAACAGTAGATGGTGATACCTTCATTCCTGTCCTCTGGAAGTTGTTGCTGATGTCACTAACAGTTGTTTTAGGGTCTTTCTTTACAGCTCTCAAAATGATTCTGATGTCAACTGCTGCTGTTTTCCTTGGCCTAACCATTCACATCTGTTACTGAGTACACCATTGGTTTCTTTCTTCATCAGCACATTCCAGATGGTTGTACTGGCTATCGCCAATTTTTTTGCAGTGGCTCTGATTGATTTTCCATCTTCTCTCAGCTTCACAGTTGCTTGTTTTCGCCCATACACAGCTCTCTGGTTTTTATATTGTTTACACTTCTACCTATAAATGAAGTCTGCACAGGCAAAACCCAAATCTGAAACTGAGCGTAGACATTCAGCGCTGTTTTGTTTGAATAATCAATGTCATTGGACACACCTGGGCAACAAAACACATCTGTCAGCCACATGTTCCAATACTTTTGCTCACAATGAAAATTGTGGGATTCAAACAAATAATGATATCTTCAAAGTATTTTATCAGATTCAGATGTAAACACCTGGAAATAAAAGCCGAAATGTTTTTAGTCCACAGCAAAAATGAAGGAATTGGGCCAACTGTTCTAATACTTTTGGAGGGGACTGTAGGTCTGTTCCTAACACAGATGGGGCAACATTGACCCTAAATCCTTAGGAAGAGTTTCTAAGGTGTATTTCAATACAGAGTATAGTCTGTGACTGTCGGGAAAGTAAGATTTTGTGGTCAATGATCCTAGAGCATTATGACATCAGCAGGGGCAAGGAGCAGATTGCCCAGTTGCTAATTGCTTGTAAGGATAGCCCAACACCAAAGTGACTTATAAAAGCATGCAAAGACCAAATAATTCCACCTAAAAGCTATCATGTAAAAGAGCAGATCAGATAATTGATCATCCATAATGGTGGTGAAATGCTACAGTGTACAAAACTGCTTATGGGTTTTACCAATAAAGCAACCCCAGGGGGGTTTCCGGGGCAGCATAAAATTGTCCAACACAGACAGAGCAAATTGTGAGCCTTAATCCTCTAGGAGACATATTGGGGTGGATTGCTGTAAAGAATCCCTCCTGATTTCCACCTCAAAATCTGTGTCCAGCTCTAGTTTGACGATATCAGTAGTATCATAGGGTTCACAGTTGAATGATACAATTACTTGGACTGCATATTGTCACAAGTTTTAACTGAATCCCTCTCCTAGGTATGAAAGTGCTACTTCCTCTGCACACTTTAAGACTCAGTAAGCATTGGTACAATCAAATAACCTTACCTGAGAGGGACGGACACCCGGAGGAATCGATCCACTGCAATAGCCACAAGACACAGCACTGACACCAGGACAAACTGGATCTCCACACAGCAGAGGAAGAGACAACTGTAGAATGAAGTCTCCACTCGTCCGTCCACCACCACCGCTGCTGGGATGGCCACGCAGCCCACCATGAAGTCAGCCACAGCCAGAGACACAATCAGACAGAAGGTAGGCTGCTGGATGCTTTTGCTGGTCCAAAGTGCCAAAATCACCAACATATTCCCGAGACAGCAGCAAACAGCAATGAGCACCTCCAACAGCGTGTAGATCACTGCTCCTGCTTCCATTCTGCTTCCAAATCTGGCAAATCTTTGATGATAATTCTGTAGCGTGCCTGCAACAGGGTCTGAGCATAAATCTGAAAAAGTTTAAGGAAGTCCTCAGCCTTTAAAGAAAATAAAAACCACGTACATATCCGCAATTCGCACCCAGGCATGGAAAACGTAATTCTTTCACTGCTTATTATTAGTCACCAAACAAAAGCTGCAAGCTGCCCAAAACATAGAAGCCACAAAACCACATCCTTGATCTAAGCGTATTGTACCCAATACAGAACTTTTTGTGCTGAAGGTGGCTGGGCTGCTGCAGATGGTGTAAGACCTGGGCGTGTTAAACAAATTCAATGCACACTAACCACTTAAAAAATAACAGGGCATAGCTTTCAGAGAAGTGCTTTCCTTTACAGGTGTTTTAATACATAAACCTACTGTAAAGATCTCTTAGCTGATCTGGATGCAAACCAGCAGCCCTTTTTTCACAGTTTCCACTAAATATGTTTAAAATTAGAGCTGGGTTTGACAATTAAAGGCCTTTTTTCCGGTATTTTCTACCTGGGCCTTCAGTGCTGTCTTTTCACAGTTAAACCGACCCCTGATTACCTCACTATGCTGTCACAGCAGTAGTTTTCTATTACTTCATGTGATAACCATACATAACCTTAACCTTGATGCTCAGAGCGATGGCTGCAGAAACACTCTGCAGAAACATAAATGCATATTGAAACTATTAAGGATGTAGGCTATGACAGGATGCTGGAGTGACGCTTGTTCATCTTTCGTTAACTTGAGCTGCACTGGTTTCACCCTTGGTATGCATCATTATCCAATCACATGACAAATATCCTTCTTATTGGCTGTCTGTTTAAGCAGTAGGATTTCTCTCTCTTTTCTCTGCCATGGCTAACTATGCCCTACATCAGTATTGTACTCTTGCTTTCATTTCCACCGCCAACCTCAGCGTCCACCAGTAAGCTGCTGGCTGCTAGAGCTAGAAATGTTACTGGCTATTGACATTGGAGAGTGGGGCTTAGATTAGTTTTGTGAAAGCTGGAATTAAACTGCATTTGAAAGAGGGGTCTGGCTGCAGCCTGTAAATCTGACAGCCACTCTCACAGACCATATATCTGAGATGCTGTACATCTCATAAAGGAAGTGCCTTTATCTGCTGGTACAATGTATTTGTAGATTTTTTTTAATTCAACATTTTTCATGAACAAAGTCTTGCTGTTACATTCATGAAAGGAAGCAAGTTATTTCTGTTATTTCAAGCTCAAAGATTCACACCTGACATGCATCTTAATCAAATCACATGACTCACATCCTCCTAAATTAGTGGTCTATTTAAAGGGGACATCATGAAAGAATCCCTTTTTCAGGTTTTCCCAACAAAAATAATCCACAATTCCCCCAAGAATCAGAAAAATCACCCCCCCCCCCCCCGAAAATGTGTGCTGAAACAAGCCGTTCTCAGATTTTCCCCTCATGATGTCTTTTTTTTTTTTTTTTTTTGCTTTACATGTTGGTGCACCAAAAACCAGGGCCACCCCTGGCCAAAGTGTGGCCCCCCCATATCACGGATGGGACAGACTCCAAAAATAGATATCTTGAGCATTCATTTACTAATGTGTGACGGCCAGGCCTGGGTCCTATTTATTATGCAAACACCAGACTGATGTGCAGACAGAAAGAAGAATAAGTGAGGTCCTCCCGGGGTGATGAGGCCCTGCACGCACGCCTGCCAACAACATACAAAAGTCAACTGTTTTTAAGCATGCACGCTGAGTTAATCTAATTTCTATAGCTGGCGTATGAACAAAAACCTCCCAACCATCTTTACCTCAGTGTGTAGTACAGACTTTGCTTTGACCATTTTGAGACTCTAATGAGAACACTAAACTCTTATGAAACTTTAAAACAAACAAGAAATCTAGGTCCTCATTTCATCTGTATTCACAACTTTAGAGTCTGTGTGCCACTTTGTTTGATGAGCAAACATTAATGCTTACAGGAAATGCTAACATAAAGGGTTAATGTCGAGTTTACTGGCACTGCACCCATGCAGAAGGGGGAGGGTAGATGAGCACGAAAATAATTGGTGGAGTCTTATCAATATAAAAGACCTAAAAGAGAAAGAGGAGCATTTGAACCATGATGAAGACTTTATGTGTTGCTGTTATTGTGCTGAGTCTCTCCTCAGTGTGCCAGCATGCACCGTTGGATGATCAAAGTCCAGATGTAAGTCTGTCCACATTTATAACTAGCAGTACCATTTCCAACATGTTTATCAGACAAAATGCACAACCCAAAGAGTTTTAAACTCAAGGGAAGATATCAACTAAATTCTCATGTTTTGAATGTTTCAGCTCACTGGGAAATGGAACCTTGTTGCCATTTCCTCAGATGTCTGCCTCTTTCAGGCATATGTAAGCGCTTTTAGTTTGCCAAGTTTTGCAGTGGACATCGTTGCAGAGGATGAACCGCACTTCTATAATGCTACTGTCCAGATGAAAGTGTAATTATAATTTTGCTTTTAATGTTTGGTTTGCAGGCAAATGTATGATATTATATTTTTCCTTATAAGATTTTGTGCAGTGGATCATTTTGAATCTTTTTTTCAGATATGGACTTTGCATGGAAATGTCAGGAACAGTTTTCTATAAAAACAGCAAAACTTTTGCAGTCGACCGCAACAGTAAGACTTTGTCTTTTGTCTTCATTCAGCTGTGTGTCTCTTTATCTTAGCTTATCCTAATTTGTTTAAACCAATGTACTCTAACCCTAATAGTCATTGATATACAGTACATTCACAAAGTATTCAGGCCAGCTTCACTTTTTTCAATTTTCTTTATGTTGCAGCCTGATACTGCAGTCAAAAAAAAATCACCTTTATTCTCATTTGTCTACCCTATCATGACTAAGTGAAAACAGAAGATTTCTTACATTTAAAACTGAAATATCACATTAACATAAGTGTTCAGACCCCTTGCATTTTATTTATCTTAAGTGCCTCCATTTTCCCTCAGTCCCTGCTGAGATGTTTCTATACCTTGATTGGAATCCAGCTGTGGTAAATTAACATGACTGGACATGATTTGGAAAGGCACACAACAGTCTATAGAAGGCCTCATAGCTGACAAATCAGAGCAAAAACCAAAGTATGAGGTCAAAGAAACTGCCAACAGAACAGCTTTGGGGTGAAATGGAAAGGAGATTGCGAGCCAGGCCTTCTTGTCCACTATCAGTGCCTGACCTCATAAATGCTCTATGCCAGGGGTCATCGACTACATTTGGACAAGGGCTGTATTTTTCCTACACAGGCACCTTTTGGGCTGATCTCTTAAAAGAACTAAAGTCATTTTTTAAATGGCCTCATTAACATATTTTTGTTTAACTGCTTTAATTTTCTTTCAAACATATATGCAATTGTTAGGATCTAACAGTGAGATAATTCCTATTTATCACTTTCAGCCACAAGGGGGCCATTAAGATATGTTAGCTGACTATTCCTGAAGCCAAAGGTTGACAAAAACAACAAAAAAGGCAGATTTATCAGGAATGGACTAGTAAATTTGTGTCTTACTTGCATCATATTTGCTAGTTACAGGTGGTTTTCTGAAAGAAAAATAAATAAAAGTCATTCCTAATGAAACGGTTTCAATCTTAGTTGTTTTTGGACTTGTTTTAATAGCTCTCTGGAGCTTATTTTTAAAAAAAAAACCCACAATATATCTTTTTCTCTGCACATTTTCTGAAATTGGTGATGATCTGGGGGCCAGATAGGAGGATGTGGGGGCTTGGTGTGGCCTCCCAGCCACCAGTTGATGATCACTGCCCTACACGATGAATGGGCACAGATTCCCACAGACTATGAAGAATGTCGACTGTTATAGCAGCAAAAAGGGGCCAACACCATATTAAAGTACATGAATTTGAATAAAATGTCATTATAGTCCCTGTTGGTGTAATGGTCAGGCGCCGAATACTTTTGTCCATATTGTGAATTTTGAGATTAAACAAATATGTGATTACTTATCAAACTTTGATTGCTACAGTATGTCAGTGCATGATGTTTGCACATTTTAAACTTTCATACTGTTTGAGTATCGATGTGATTTTGATAGAACTTTGACAACATCAGCAACAACCACACAATCTATTTTTGAATCAATCATTCTCTTCTTTGTTTCCCAAAGATACTCCTAATGAAATGCCTGGTTCAACTGTGATACTACAAGATGGCTGTGATGACTGCAGAGTTTTTAAGAAAGAAGATGTGCCTAACACCTTCCTGCTCTTCAGTAAGAATAACTCAAGTTTTAAATAAGATATTAATGTTCTTGATATTAAAACTCACGGTAAGACCACACAAGACTTCCATTAGTTGTGCAGCCATGGCAGCCACTATAAAGCTGTATGAATTAACAGAAATACTGTGAGTCTAATGTATGCCAGCATATTTTTGCAGCTACATTGCTAAAATGGCATTGTCCAACCTCATGTTACAACCATCATCTCATCACCATCTTTTCTCAAATATACTGCTTCTTCTCAAGGTAGGAGACAGAATATCGATGAACCTCAGTTAGAGGAGTTCAGTAAGCATGCAGTGGCTGGCGGTGCATCCAAACCCCTGGGCATGAGCTTGGATTACGGTGAGACTTTAAAAAGAATACATTGTGCCAAAGCATATTATAGAAATAATAAGTCAGAGTCAGTACCTTGAAATAAACTGTTGCAATCTCTAAGTAAAGGCACAAAAAAACCCAAATCTATCTAAAATATGCCCTTTTCATATTACTTTCCACTAATTTTCTGTTTTTGTTTCCTGTGCAGACTTTGAAAACTGCACACAAATGACTGCTGACAAACCTATGCCTGACCTGGCTGCTTTTGGAATAACATCTGCAAGTTTTGAAACAATGATCAACACGTATGAACAGTGCTCTGTGAACATATCCTCAGTATTCCAAGCTAACATGAGAACATTGATGTCAACACTTGAGGATGTTGGTGACAATTTGAAGTCTTCTGCTAAAGAACAGCGTTAGAGAACTAAAATATTTGATTAATTTTTTGCCAATACGAGACATTTTCAGGCCTGCACAGCAGCGCCGTCGCCTCACAGCAAGAAGGTCCCTGGTTCTCTCCGGGTACTCCGGCTTCCTCCCACAACCAAAAACATGCTCATTAGGTTAATTGGTGACTCTAAATTGGCCGTAGGTGTGAATGTTAGCATGCCTGGTTGTCTTCCTCTCTATGTCATCCCTGCGTTTGACTGGCGACCAGTCCAGGTTGTGCCCCGCCTCTCGCCCAATGACAGCTAGGATAGGCTCCAGTCCCTCCCGCGACCCCGATGGGATAAGCAATATAGAAAATGGATGGATGGAGTAATGTTCATTGGTCATGATGTTTTCCTTGATGCAAACCTTCATTATTAAGTATAAATATAGATTTTTCTGCAGTTCAAAGGAAATAAAGCACTACTGTTAGATTAAACAGTACTGTCTCATTTTCTTTTTCTACTTTTTTATTTGTTGCTTTTTACTTGTAACAAAAATTGATCAACAAAACAGAGGCCTTCAAAGTTGGAACAATACAGTTCAGTTTATGGTAATGTTTTAAGTAAAGGTTACTATCTCAGGTGTCTAGTCACTATTATTACCAGTCCATCTTATCCTCTGTATGAAGTGAAAATGTTCAGCGTATCCAGCGTAGGACCTTTACAAATCATTTTACATACTAACGAAAGCAATTTGAGTTAGTCACAGAGAGACAAGGGGGATAAACAAAAAAATTAATTTGTAGTAATAGTAATGATAATATACACCAACCACCTTCTTTCTACTAGACTTTTATGTGCATAAGTGTTATCCATATGGACCAGAAGTCATCATGGCAGTCTTCAGGAAAAGGTCCGTTTCTCCATATCATATACACACATAGACAAAATTGTTGGTACCCTTCCGTTAAAGAAAGAAAAACCTACAGTGGTCACTGAAATAACTTGAAACTGAAAAAGTAATGATAAATAGAAATTTTTCAAAAAAAAAAAACTAATAAAACAATAAGGATGTTGCTTTTGAAGTGGTATTCGACAGAATCGTTTTAGAAAGCAAACGTATTAAAGTGGCCTGGACAAAACTGATGGTACCCCTTGAAAACATTTGACCTTATTGGCGTGTTAAAGTCAGGTATGTCCTGTAATCATCCTGTAATGCCTCTTTAAAGGTTGAAAAGTAGTCACTGTGCTGTTTGGTATCATGGTGTGTACTTCACTGAACACAGACCACAGAAAGCTAAGAAGACATTTGTCCCAGAAGATTAGAAAGAAAATTATAGGCAAGCTTGTTAAAGGCTTAACAAAAAGGCGGCTAATAATTTTGACCCTGGCAGGTTTTTTTTTTTTTTTTTTTTTTTTTTTTGTGAAAAAATGTTGATTCTCTGTGCAAAGTAAAATAATGTAAGCATCCAAAATAATAGGATGTTTGAAAAAACTGTGTTCCTTACTCTGTTTAACAGCACTGAGGAAATACTCGGAAAAAAAAATCATTTGGGAGTAATAATGTCCTAATCTGTGAGTGTCTTAGATTAATACTGTAAAGGGATGATTAAAACTGATGATGTTTTACTTGTACCTCTCAGAATATTCTCCTCTTTCCTGTAACTCTATGAATTTACTCAAAAACTAACTGAAATTAACTTTATTTATTCAGCAGTCACATTACAATTAAATTAACAAAGCTAACAATTATATACATACAATTTAAATGTGTTAGTAACAAAGCCTTATAGGAGGTGCTCATTGATTGTGCTGCACTAAAGTGAGAGGAGAGCAGGGTGTCAGAGTGGTCATACACCCTGATGGAGAAACATCTTGTTGACAGATTCAGAGAGCACTTAAGAGGCAGTTAGTCAAATTTTGTCCACAGAGACGGCACTAAATTGGGCACTTTGGCAAATTATGTCCACAAAAAAGGGAAAAAAACAGGCACTTTATCCAATAATGTCCACAAGGAGGGTACACAATCAGACACTTTATTCAATTATGTCCACAGAGTGGGCATTCAGTCAGCTGCTTTATCCAATTATGTCCACATAGAGAGCACTACATCCAGCACTTTATCCAATTATGTCCACAAAGAGGGCATTAAATCAGGCACTTTATCCAATGATGTCCACAGAGAGAGCACAAAATCAGGCATTTTATCCATTTATATCCTTATAGAAGGCACTTAATCAGGCACCTTATCAAATATGTCCATATAGAGGGCACAAAATCATGCACTTTATCCAATTATTACCATATAGAGGGCACAAAATCATGAACTTTATCCAATTATGTCCACATAGGGCGCACTAAATAATGAACTTTATCCAATTCTGTCCATATAGAGGGCACTAAATCAGACATTTTATCCAATTATGTCCATATAGAGGGCACTAAAACAGGCACTTTATCCAATTATGTCCTTATAGAGGGCACTTAAACAGGCACTTTATCAAATATGTCCATATAGAGGGCACAAAATCAGGCACCTTATCCAATTATGTCCACAGAGAGGGCACTAAATTGGGCACTTTATCCAATTATGTCCACAAAGCAGGCACAAAATCACGCACTTTATCCAATTATGTCCACATAGAGAGCGCTAAACCAAGCCCTTTTTCCAATCATGTCCATATAGAGAGCACTAAACCAGGCACTTTATCCAATTATGTCCACAAAGCAGGCACAAAATCATGCACTTTATCCAATTATGTCCACATAGAGAGCACTAAACCAAGCCCTTTTTCCAATCATGTCCATATAGAGAGCACTACACCAGGCACTTTATCCAATTATGTCCACAAAGCAGCCACAAAATCGGGCAGTTATCAGCCAGTTATTTCTTCAGACAGGGCACTAAACCAGGCACTGGCTAATTATGTCCACATAGAAGACATTATTCTAATGTTTGATGTGAATAAATTTTTTTATTTTAATTTTATTTAATTTTATTTTTTTTTTGTAGCAGGGTCTCAACGGTTGTGTTGCCCACAGTTGATTTTTAGACTCCCTGTGGTTGCCTAGCAACGGCAACTTCTAATCAAAGATGGCAGCTATTTGTTTAAATAAAGAAAAATTTGATATAAATAATTGTGAATTAAATAAGCTTTTTCATTTTTGTTTATATCCACTAGCTGTTCTAGTCGATTATTTAAGCTTTTTTTGGTTTGTGTTTTTAAAAAAATGGCGCCACAAACACCGAACAAACGGCTCTAGGACCCAGGTGCTCCTCAGACTCCAGACACCGGTTGATGAGATGGTCCACTCGGCATAACACATCCAATTACCCGACAAAGAGCGGCTGTTCGTCCCGGTCACAGTAGTGGGAGGTGAAGTTGCCAGACGGTGAAGGTGGACTATCACACCTAGAAAACCTCTAGTGTTTTTTGCTGTCTTTGTCCGTCCACATCACCCCGCACCGTGGAAGACCAGTCGCTTGTCTCACCGGCGATAACCATGAGCCAAAGGTTCACCGTCTCCAAGAGCGACGGCGACCGGCGCCCCTCAGACATCCAGGGGGAGGTGAACCAGCTGTTTGAAGGAGACGAGCCCCCGACCAGCAGCGGAGCGGAGGGGGAGGATGCTGCTGTTGCTGAGGTCGTGGTGGTGCTGAAAGGTAGGGAGACAGTCACGCCGGCTTCATTCAACCTAAACGCTGTTTGTGTTAGCTGTCGGCTATATGCTAGCAGTCCTCATGCTAGACTCCTGTACTGTGACAGCAGCACATTGTCTGTGGACAGATGTGTGACTTGAATTTGAAATGGCCACACAGGGGACTGTCTGGAGAACAGAGGGCCACTGCAAAAAACACAAATATCAGCCTTTTTCTTCACTAGTTGTGTTGCACTGCGCAAAAGACTGGAAGTTGTATTGATATTTCTGTATTGCTGATGATATGCTAAATTCCCATGTAGCTGTTGAGCTGTCCTGCCTCTAATGCTTTCATTTAACTGACTTATTTTACTGCACAAGTCAGCAGTGAAGGGCATCTGTTTATTTCTTTAGTAACCCCTCAAGTGTCAGGCAGCCGATAGAGAAGGCTCATTTTTCCTCTTTTTGTCCACTTGACCCAAACTTGTGCTTTTTAGGTAGACTTATAAATGTTATACATATGATATATTTTTTCAGTTAATATTTCCTCCTGAACATGTGCTGATATGCATATTGGAACCACAGCATGTAGATATGCAAAGTGTTTGCTCCCCTGAGGTTAGAAATCAGATGTCATTGTCATGTGCATTTCAACCTTGCGGCTTCAATCAGATATACTTTGCTTGCATAACATCCTAAGAGGCTGAAGGATCTAAAGTGTCTTTCTGAATCTTTTGTAGAAAGTTGTGCATGTCTAGTTTATGTAGAATAAGTACATTTTCATTTCACATCATGTGGGGTCGATAAAGCATACAGTAGATGGTCAAACATTCATCTCTAAAATTAAGTTATGACAATTTTTTACATTTTCCCCCAGAGTAGTCCCTGCCTTGTCCTCTGGGAATCAGCTCCATTGTAGTTTCGTCCCGTCATCGACTCACCTGACTGAAATAATCACGGTTCCGTCTGTCATTGTCTGAGCTGAATGCAGCAGTGCAGAATAAATGGTGGAAGAAAATTCCCATCAGGCCAGGAATGGAAAGCCTTTGCCGGTACCGATGATTAGCATTAGAAAAAGCACAATCATTCACGTCCAGTCAAGTGCAAATAAAAATTTATCAGCAAATGAATCAATACATTATACTGTCCTACTTATGAAGGCTGCTACATTAATGGCATTTCAGTATAATTGGCATGGCTCCCTAGCCTCCCATTAATTCGATTATTGCAGCTCTAAGTGAACCACTCTTTTATTTCTCTGCTTTGCTCTGAAGTCCACTAAGTAGCAAGCACTCACTACATCTCCATTAATGGTAAAAGCTGTTAGAATTTAGTAAACAGTCCAAATATTCTCACAGTATTGCATTTTGTAACAGAAAAGCATTTTTATCTTACTTGCAGCTGCATCACTCTGTTCATGTCCTTTCACTTTGTGGTTTACCTGACCATCTCACTGGATACATTAAATGGCCACTTGTCTTAAAATTAAATCCCCAGTGTGAGCATCTCTGCTCAGTGCTGACTGAATCCTCCACTTGAACCCTCCATCCTCTGCAGCGACTTCTGAAAGCTTTCAATTACCAGTGCAGCACTCTCCTTCCTAGCCGCACGTGGCTGCAAAGAGCATCAGAGGTTCAGAACCTGCTGTCATCTCCTCCTGTGCAGGTGAATTAACATAGAAATGCCTTCCCAGCATTTCCCCCTCTCACATACCCCAGAGTGTATCAATCATTCCCGTGCACATTACAGACGGCTGTGTGGGTCGGCGTAGGAACAAATCTCAGCAGCGTTTTCGGTTCCCTTGAAGTGATGGGGAGTGCTTTACTGAAGGACTTCCCCCTCATGTACGCTCTGCTCCAGCTGAGCCGCAGCGCTGTCGAGACTGATGTCTCTGCATCCACTCTGCTCGTTGCCGTAGCAACGCAATGCGGTTTAAATAGAGATATTTTTTTCAAACAGTCTTGCCAAGAGTTGAAAACACTTTAGATCAATTAAGTGCTATTATGAAATCAATCTCTTGCTGGAGTTGTCAGATATGTTCTTTCAGGGTCTTTTTTCTTTGTGGCTTTAAAACATAACTGGGTAAAAAAGACAACAGATCTTTGCAACAGTGTTATTTGCTTTAAATCTGGCACATTTTTTGTCTGCATAAGGGCAGCTTGTATGAAGGCTGTGATTTTTTAAATTATATCTAAGTGACTTAAATTTGGCTGATATTTGTTGTTTATAAAACAGGGAGCTTGGACAAATGTCCAGAAGCCAAGCATACTCTGCTACTTATGATAGAAGACAAACAGAAACAAAGGTCTTCATCAGTGGACAGAATAGTTTTGTCTTAAAGAAAATGCCCAATTACTTGTGCTTTGCAGACAGAGTATTTCAATCAGGAGAGACTACCAACTGAGTCAAAGATAAAGGTTTATTTTACATTGAAGTGATGTTACATTATTGTCAGAGTCTCTTTGGTGTTTGAACTCCAGGACAAATTTGCTTAACAAATTTATTAGACCACCACCCAAAGTAAGGTTTATGCCACAGCTGCCCTAAATGAACAGCATTGGTATTACCAAAATCATTTTTTTATGTTTCTGCAATGGTTAATACACCAATATGTAGAAGCTCTTTAACTTTTTATTTTGGATTTTGGATTGACCATTAGAAAGTTTTTCACCTCTTTCCTGGCTTGGTTTAATTTGGGCAGGGCCAATATGTAGGCTCATGATGTCACAAGCTCACAGTGGGGAAAGACCCCGCCTCTCTAACACTACAATATAAAATCACAGAGCAGTTCATCTCAGTGCAGTCTGTCGTTAGATGATGTCACTGCTTTTATTAAAAGTCAACAGTGAGTTTAATGCTGTTTTTCTGTTCATTGTGAGGTAAATTTGCCAAACCTATCAGCCACAGTGGTCTATGCCTCCTAATAATCGGTGTATACCAAAGCCACTCTTCTGTGTTGTTCTTATTTTAGCAGGCAGACTGGAGAAATTTCAAAAATCCCCCCCCCCTCCCCCCCAGCTTGAAGCCCTGATCCTGTTTCTATTGATCCAGAGGGAGGTGTGAGCCCAGGCGGCTCAGACTGCCAGTATGGTTGGTGATGACTGTCTGCAGCAGGATGGTACATCTTCCTCTGGCTGCCCTTGACCTTGCAGAGGTGTAAAGAGATATATCTTCCTTAGATCAGTTAGACCCTGTGGAATGGACGGCAGATGGACTCTGATGGGCTGAATGTTTCTCACCTTGCAGATGGCCAGGCATAGAGGCTTTGAAACATTGGTAGCACTTGTATTTCCAGGCTTTTGACTTTTTTAAGGATGCAGCACTGAAAACTGAAAACAACACATTTTTTAACAGTTGCATGATTCGTTTTTTTTGACAGGGTTAGGGCTAATGCACCCTAATAAACAGAGAAAAAAATAAGGCTATTCAAAAGAAATGGTGCACGTTAACACCTTTTTTAAGTTAACATTGTGTGAATGTTAGCAAACAGTTGCTTACGTAACGTTAGCATTTGGCAGCTATGGCAAGCAAAGCTTCCTGTTAACAGGCAGGGGCCTCAAACAGAACCAGAGTCCTTTGTAGAAAGCCATTGTCTGGCCTTTATAGTAGACACCAATTTGTATTGGCTGTAACAACTATCATGGAATTAATATAAGCTTGGCTGACAGTATGCCTTTCACATGTAGACTGATGTAGCCACTAAAGCTGCAATCATCCTATCGTTGCATGTTAAAAGAAATTGGACAGTGTTTCCCACTGGATGACACTGTGCTTGTGCTGTAGGGACAGCAATCACCCTCTGCCTCATTCTGTATATTAAATATTTTGTGTTTCTGCCCCTCTGACAATATTAATCGGCAGTGCGTTGTATAAAGGCACTCTCAGATAACATCACTCCTGCTCGGCAGTCTGTGATGGCAGGTGAGCTCTCTGTGTGAAGGCTTATTGTTGACAAGGCTCATATCGCAACCATCATCCTTCAGCTCAGGTGTGCAGGATATTAACAGCAGCAAGAAGCTAATGAAAAAAATACTTAAACCACAGCATACAAAGCTTTATTCTTAATATAAGGTGTGGCACTTCAGTCAGAAGGAACTACTTGTGGATGCCTCTCTAATGTGCACAGGGTGTTATTACACACTGTAAAATGAAATGAGTTGAGTTTAAAAATTGCAGAAACTCATTGTCTCAGAAATAACAAGTAAACTGAACTTGACTTTTGTGAGTTCTAATAATGTGTTTATTTAAAATGTGCTGCAATTATTCTACCATTGCTAACTTTATTATTTTCAGTGTGAAATACCAGTTTAGATTTTTTTCAAGTGTTCAAAACTAAGATTCAAATATTAATTTGGGTTTGCAATACTTAAGCAAAATCATCTACTCCGACTGGGCAATACTTCTGATTCAATCATTTTTAATGCACTGTAAACCTCACTGAAAAATAGTATTTTTTAGACATTTTAAGTTACCATTCCACCCAAAGTAGACCAACTTGAGCAACAATGGCTGTTAGTGGCTCACTGAACCAGTTTCTGATGTCTTGATAAGTTTGGCGTACCATCCACTCAACATTAACATTACCCCCCCATAGGAAAGACCTTTTCACCTGAGTAAGTAACTTCACTTATTGGGCGAAAGGGTTTAATGCCCAAAGGCATTCTGGGAAATCTATGCAGGCAAAAGGATAATAGTCAAATACTTTGAGTACAATGGCAAAAAGCTGTTTTGGATTTCAGTGGAACACAACTCAGTTTTTAACCTCTTTTTACGGTTTGTTCTTACAGTGCATTAAAAAAGTTAGAAGTTCTTAATACTTAGTTTGTTTAATACATGTAAACTTAAGTTACTTGAGTTTAGCTTTTATGGCAAAAGAGTATAAGTACCGTGTTTAAAATAAGTGTTCATAACAGGTTACAACAAACTGAGTTTGTTCAACTTAGTGTTGCTGAATAAAATTGATCTTAGTTTTTACAGTGCAGAAATATTTAAAAAGAGAAAATGGTAGACAAATATACCTGGGTGGCTGTAACTATAAATAGGTGTCCAGACTAAGTATTTCCTATGTGTGGGAAACACTGGTTCATTAAAAAGTTGTTGCATTTTTTTAATTCTTCCATGCCTGATATTAATGTCTTAAGATGATCTAATATGTTACTTTGATGACTAATAGTAAACTTTTGAAAAAAAATTACATCTATTTTTCACAACAGGGGATATTTGTTGTTGAATAAATCTATTATAAATTGCAGGTAATGTTTTTATACTGAAGTGATACCAGTGTTTTGCAATTGTGACAGTCTGCAGGAGTTTGCCTTCAACCTTGATAAAAGTAAACAAGCAATCAACCAATATTGGCTTCCCAGGACGTCTGTTGTTGTTTCTGTGGCATCCAAACATCAATGCAAGGGATGCATAATATAGATTTTTGCTGATATGCTGATTTTTTCAACTTTGATGAAATTAATGAGGTTAAGACTTCAGCTGACACAAGTCTGATAGTCCTGAAATTTTCATATCTGTCTATACAATAATTCACTTTGAAAGATAATATCTGATACCATATCATGATAATGAAATTATGCATCCCTAAGCAAATTTCAAATTTTTGCATTGTGGAAAATATAGGTTCACATTATCGTCTTTGCACTGCCAAACACCAGGTTATGGTTGTTTTTAATGTCTAAATGATCACCATTTTAGGCCTGCAAATCTGATCAAAATGGGTAGACTTAAAGGTATAAGTTTGAGATTGTTTTGTTGTCCAATATTCAGAATGATATCCTGGTAAAGCTGGGAATTACTCCCTCATTGGTCAAGATGAACATTGATTGCAGAGGCTTTATAGTACGACTTTTGCCACTGTAATCTTTTGGCTAACTCCCATATATTAACTCAGTTTTTTACATAGCAGACCTCTGTAAATCTGAATTACTTGAGCTGATTCCTGGCTCTCTTTAAAGCTCGATTCATTATTGATGCTCCCCTCAGTCTTGTCTCCTGCTGTTTCCAGCCAAACTCTGATTGCTCAAAATTGCTCTTAATCTGCATATGAGCATGTATGCGTGATTGTACTTGTGGTTTGATTCTATTAAAGAGCAAGACAGCAGCCACTGTAGCAGAGAGGCTTGGTTCTAAAAACAGACGTTTGACGTTAATCACCCCGTTTGTCCTCAGGGCTTCAACCCGAGAGCACAGAGGCCGACTTGGCTGAGGTTTCATCCGTGTCAGGATGTTCTGTTTCCTTCCAGGCAAACACAGCCATGAAGACAATGACACAGCACTGGAGCAGAGTGACAATAGCAGCCATAAGCACAGCAACAGTACAGTCTGATGACCTCATGAAGGCAGCAAATACAGATTATTTACAATAGCTGTCATATGAGTTTTCAAAATCTATATCCAGAACCATGCGACTGGTTTTTGGATTCAGACTGAAAGTTTTTATCTATATGGATTTGGCTCAAGGGCATCAATATTAACAAAACTAACAATCTCCATCCCTGCATTATTTATAAAAATCTTTAGAAAATCTGCAGAAAAAATTGTCTACATTATTGTTACATTTTTGTTAAACCACAACAATGAAAACATTTACATGCATCTTGTATTTTTCCGATGAGCCTATCAATTCATTCTGAAGACAAAATACCTAAAACAGGTCAAGAAAATATTTATTTATAACAGCTAGATTCTGTATTTTTTTTCTCTCAAACACAAAAGGAAACGCTGTATTTTTAGGGACAATTATTCTGAATTGCTTTAATAATTTGTGTTATTATCCTCTCAAATTCAGCCAAAGTCCTTCTCCAGCGTTAGCTGCCAGCGTTTGTGCTCCCATGATAATGGACTGTTGTCGTTGTTGGCTGAGCAGGCGGAGGGTTGTTTGTGTGTTTATTCAGGCATTTGTGGCCCTGTGCTGTAATAGACGCCATGTAAATAAAAGGCAGTCTCTTTGATATAGTGACGCAGTGCAATGGTGAACACAGATATAGAGTCTCAAAGGCCCATTGTGAATGACTCCCATTGTTGGATTAAAATCAGAGTAAATAAAGGGGAGAGTGTGGACACCTGATTAGGATTTTTATGGGATTTTTTTTATCAACCTTGGTAAAGCCTTTGTGTTGTCACAACTTATTGTTGTTGTGAGAAATGCGATGCGTGTTTATTTTTGACTTCACTTTGTGTTATTGTTGGCCATCTGTTAAAGGGATGTGGTTTAAGATCTGGGGTTTTTGTTTGGAGCACAGTTAAAATTTATTCTGGGCTCAAAGAAAATGATCAACACTTTGTGAAGTCTCTATTATCTTTAATGTCCCTGCTCCAGGGGCCACTCTAACCTTGTTTATTAGTCTTAGCTGTGGACCGTTTTACCTGTCTTTCAGCTGTTTTTTCCACATGCGTTGTCATGGTTATTTTGATTCTTCTCTCCACAGTTGCAGGTGCAGGTTAATTAGATATGTTGAACCTGTTTGTTGCCCTGTTCTGTTGTATAAAGATGCATATTAAAGTGCTTGTTAACAACGCTCTTTTCAAACTTTCAAACAATGCTACATATCTCTGATATTAACTCTTGTATGAGCCGACTGTAACAGTCTGTGAGCGGTTTTTATCATAAGTGCTTTCCCCTGAAGTACTCTGGTATTTTATCTGACCCCTGATGTTATGTGAGCAGCAGAACAGACCTCTGTGTCTCAGTAATCTCAAAGGTTTATATCATCATCAGCTGGATATGCAGTAACACGATTGTTTAAAATATAAAGGTTCATTCATTTAAGGCAGTTTAAATTACATTTACAGTTTAACTGCTTTCCTTTAGGTCAAATTAAGGAGTTAAACTTGCTCTTTGTAGTCAGCAGCACACTGCTTTAGAGTCAGAGGAGCATGCTGGTGTCTTGAATCCTTTCCAAACACATTATCTCAGCTGGGCTGGGAGTTTGAACATGGCAGCTTGTCAGTCACAGCTCTGATTGTAACATTTAACACTAGACTGGCTGTAGCATCCACACACATCAATGACAACACAGATCTGCGTACTGCCATTTCACAACGAACTGTTCTGGGTTTTATCATGTTCTGCACAAAGGTTGTCATAATTTTTGATATTTTTAATACCATGTGCTTTTAAATGACTCTTACAAGAATGATCGTCATAAAGTGCCAAAGATTTAAAAATATATATCTGTTCCACAAAGACAAGCACTTAGGTGACAAATATCCATGAGTCCATCAAAATCACAAGCTTACTCTCTCTATTTATTGCCCATTTATACTGGTAATGTATGTGTGCTATGTAAGACTGCTGGAGTTTAAAGGCCTCTTAAAAAAAAAAACAAAAAAAAAAAACAAAACAGTTTTTGGGCTCTATGCCTTTATTTTATGAAGGCAGAGGATGGAATTGGAAATCAGGCAGGACAGGTGGGAAAGAGGCCGTAGGTTGGATTTGAACCCAGGCAGCCAGCCTGGGGACCACAGCATCTGTACTCAGCCCATCTGCTAGGCTACTGGCACCCCTCGGTGTGCAAATTTTTGATGAAAACAAGCAAGTTTCAAACATCAGGTGCCTATTGTATTTTGTGCTGTTGTATAGAAACAGCTATTGGTATTGTCTTATTTTTTTTAATTACATCAGGATTGAAAAATTCTGTTGTCTTGATAACCCTACGGCATGTATAAATTATCAAAATACAAGGCTGCAACTCACCAAGCAATTTGCTCTTATTATAGAAATGCTGAAAGAGCAGCCTAAATTAAGCTTGGCATTAGTTCATGCAGGACACAGTGATCATATGCCCAGCTGCGATCAGCTGACAGCTAACTGATCCCAAATAACGCCTCCCAGCTCCCACAGTTAATCACAGCACTTTCTCTCAACATAGCAGCGTATTTACCAGCAGGGTTCTGTATCTTTGTTTCTTTGTTTGTATGTGTACAAGATGACTTGAGAATGGAAAGTCGGATCTTCACCAAACTTTCAGGGAATATTGGGATGGCGACAGGGAAGAATCGATTAGATTTTGGTGATGATCTGTGCACCTGTTCGGTTTTTCTCGGACTTCGAATTTTGAACACCATAGTAATCAATGGGAGCGTAAGTGGCGCTGCTTAGGCGTGGGTCTGCCACCTCAGACAGCCATTCTAGTTAGATATGATTTCCTTCTCACTAATCCCTGCTTGTGTTACTGCTGATGAACCATGCTGCTGCTGCTGGAAAAGCTTAACCTCCTCCACCCCAGCCTCCTCCTTTATAGCATAAGGCTTGTTGCATCTAGGGATAAAATCCAACACAGATATCGTACCCGGACACTCACAACAAATACCTACCAGACCGAATTACAACACAGATAGCCATACTTCAATTTGATACCCTGCCACTCCTTGTGACTCCCTGTCAACCCAAATGAAAGGTGCACTCTCCACTTTCCCTATCCCATGTTGTACTAGCATCTTTTAAAGGTATTTCTGCAAATAAACTGTCAACTATTATTCTCCTGCTGAATTTCAACACACTTTTTTTCTCTCAAAAGTTTCAATTCCGGCACCGATTAGGTACTGGCAGTGTATAAAAAGTATTGCTTTAGCACCACTATCAGAAAAAACAAACAACATCCAACCCTACTTGCACCCTCATATTCACATCCATGCTACTATAGATTAATTGCTTTTGAACTAATTTTATCGTATTCAATATGCATTTTCATAAATGTATCAGTCCATATGAGGGTTTCTAGCTAGTTTTTGGCCTTTTTGCTTTTAATGAACAGGACAACTGAAAAGAGACAGGAAATATAGGGAGAGAGAGGGGGAAGAGATGCTCCAAACATGCACCAGGATTGGTAATCCAGTCTGCAACCAGAGAACTGTAACTTTAGTAAATGGGTGTCTACCCTACCATCTGAGGTTAACCAGCATCAGCACCAGTATTTCTCAGTGTTTTTTTGTAATTCTCATTGCCTGAATTCTTTTGATACTGTATATCATGAGGCACTGTGGTTCTTAACAAATCTTAAGGCCCTGACTGATAACTGTATTCTGTAAAATCAAGTTGGTGGCCTTCATTGACCACTGGTAAGCTTTATGATTGGCATATTCGTATCTATAAGCCTAAACCTGCTTGCATCATATTTGTGCATAAAGAGCTGGAGGCTACAGTCTTTGTTCTGTAACTCAGTCACTAGACTTACTTTTGCTCTCTGTGTGCATCTGGAAATGGGTAAAAAGGAGTTTCAGGTATGCTGCTCCTGCAGTCTGGAATCTCCTGCAGTAGACTTTGTGTCTGGGGAGCTGATCTTTTTAAATGTTTTTAAAAGTAGACTGAAGATATTGGAGGAAGATGCTTCAGGTTGTAGATGTTTTCACAGATGGCTTTCTGCTCTGTGACCCAGGATTGGCTGATCTGATTTATGGAACAGCTTTTTTAAGTTTGTGTTTTCTTTGATACATGTGCTGCTGCTTGTCTTGGCGAGGACACTCTTGTAAATGAGATTCTTGAACTCAACGAGATTTTTCTGCTAAATTAAGTCTAAATAAATGGGCTCAGGAGTAAATCTCTACTACCTGAAAACATAGCAAGTATACTTTTCATTTAATTGTTACTGTTTGGTTTTTAGGGTATTCAAATTTAAAGTGTGTGGGGTAAGGAATGACCAATGTTGGGTCTTTCAGGGCAGATGTCAGTAACAATAATTAGTAATTCATGCAACTAATAACCGATATTTGGTATCCTTATGCATTTGGTAAGACGAACAAACATTCCCAGTGTAAATAATTGTAAAATATTACAAGACAACACATTGTATTTTCCATATACAGTTAACATTTTCCTCTGCTAAGATTAGAGTTACAAGTGAGTGGCTCTTTTTGTATACAGTGATGACGACAGCTAAGGTTAACGTTAGTGAGACCACTCTTTGTTACACACTGAGGAGGCCACACTGGACTGGCAAGTGTCGTAATTCACAGGACTCTTCCTCACCAGGAAGTGTTGGAGAATCCTCCCCTGAAGACTAAAAGAGAGACACTTATCTGGGCTCGGGAGCTTTTTCTCTGGGAGCTTGCTTTCCTCTAACTCTGCGCAGAGGAAGGGTGATGATACACACAGATGAGTGATATTTGTGACTTGTAACTTTATATGTAATCTTTAATAAACTTCGGGTCAAGGACCATTTAAGCTGAACTAAATCTCTCTTTGTCCTTCTGTCAATCAAAGAACAGCGCAAAATACCGATACCAGTATCAGCTCCATCTAGGCCTCAGTCTTCATTGGCTGCTAGCTGTGTGACATCAAGCCAGTCAGACAGTGTTGTAGACAGGACTTTAGGTTAGAATGTAGAAAGTTAGCGCTAAAACCAGATGGGAAGAAAAACCTGGCAGTAGAGCCAAAGTAGTGCACCTCTGAATTAATTGATTTCGGCTGATTATTGGTAAAATGAAATGTTGCTAAAACGCCAAATATCTGCAGCAATGATCAGCCAGGCTGATCATAACCCTAGTTTGGAGTGAACTCAATAAATTAAGACGATGCAGATGTTGTAAAATGTTTAATAACTGTGCTCTCAGTGAATACAGATTAGTGGGATGATGATATTTGCCATAATTGATCAGCCCTGGATCAGCAATGAAACAAAAAGAAGGGATGTTAAAATCAGTGTCAGTCCTTTTAACAAAAATCAACATTAACATGGCATGACCAGATAATGGTATCCAGTGTTATGGTAAATGGACTTGAGCTTGTTAAGAGCTTTTAAATCAATCTTAAACCCCTTTTACATCACAGGTCACACTTACCCATTCACACTAGAGGTGGCGATATGGAAAAAATATTACCATTTTTATGGTCAGATCACAATCGCAATTTTATCACGATTTTTTAAAATTCCATTTTAAAGACAAATTTGTAGAAAAAAGTTATTCCCCATATGATATTAAATGCACAAATACTGTGTTTAGAAGTCACTTTTTGCATTTTTCTTCTGCAACAACCTGTTGGTATATTATTTATTTATTTATATTAGCCATTTCAAAGTTGGCACCATCAGGTAAGGAGGTATGAAGGTCTTTTCCCAGGATATTTAAGGACCAAAATTTTCTTGCATTCTGACCTATTTTAAAGAATCACTTTCTAAACTATGCATTGGCTGTTCTCTTTTGTTTTTAAATCTACTTTAGAGTTCATCAGGCACATTTTAACAGTGATTTAATTTAAAAAGCATGTGGACTATAAACAGAATTCCTAGCTCCAGCTTTGCATAAGTATCCTGTTCATACACATTTTCATATGACAGTTTCTTTAGTCTTTTTCATAAACTGATAAATAAGTAAATATAAACAGAATATGATTGATTTCTGAGACGTGGTAATGCAGTAAATTGACTGTTATTTTAGCCTTAAACTTTAATTCACAGAGCAGTGACTTACGCTACGGATCACACTCTTACCTGTCTGCTGCTCACAATGAAGGAGAGAGGAGCAGATGCAGAGTGACACGCTGTAGACTAAATACATGCATGGAAATCAATGTAAATATTGTTGTATGATGATTGTATGTATATACAATGTAAAATATTGTTTAGAACATTTTCTAATGATGATCACTGTCTGGACCTCACAGACATCACTGCCTCCTCCGTAAAAAGAAAGTTCTATTAACAATAGTGTAAGGTTTCACTCATGATTCCATTATCCTGACATTTACCTGTCAGGTGGAAAGACTTGTAAATAACTTGGAAACAATGGAAAAAAAACAAAAAACAAATTGTCAGCTGTTAAAACAACAGTATCTGCCTTTGCCACACTTTCCTCCTCTGGCCGCGGTGTGGATCTCTCCCTGTTGGAACTTCAGTAGACGGTTTAGGATGCTGTCTTCTGAGCTCATGAAAAAAGGTTTTCAAACTTTGTTCAGATTCTGATAATAAATGTTTTGTGTGCACATTGATGGTTTAGAAAACCAAGACAGCTCCATAAAGGTCAGTTAGAAATCTTCTTAAGGACTAAGTCTGAAGTTTCATTTTCATTCCCAGCCATGAATCACAGCTGCAGAAGGGGAGGGGGTGTAAAACTAGAAGTAATAGAAGCAATTCTATGATAAAAAAGCTTTAGCAGATCACATCCATTCTATTTCTTCATGATCTGAGATTTCCCTACATTCATACACTGATGGTGCTATAGAGCAGGGTTTCCCAACCATTTTTCCTTGGAGCCCCCCTACATGCACCTAAGAAAAGCAGAGCTTTTTGGCACCCCACCTGGGGTCTAGGACCCCCCCCCCAGGTGGGGCGCCGAAGATCTTAGGGGGTTGTGAGGCCCTGTCTGCTCTGAGGCTGCCAAAATAGATTTGTAAATCTTGGCTAAAACCATGATAAAGCAGTTATTATGTGGTTTATATAGGTCTTTTGATAAGTACAGCATTCATTGGCCTTTTTTGGGTTTTATCAGTGAAACAATTAAAATCTATGTTGATTTTTGGCAGCAGTGTGTAACGTTTTCTTCTCTCTTGGGTGCTGGGGGGGCTCTGCTTTTCTTTGGTACATGTAGGGGGGCCTTATGGTTGGGAGACAAGGCTGTAGAGAATTAGCCATCAGTATTAGCTTACCCATTTACAAACAGTAGGAGCAAAGAGCCTCAAGAACACATCAACATGTGACTGCAGGAGCTGGGGATCAAACCCAGAACCAAGTGCAGGATAACCGACAGTTGCCACAAATTTTGTGCCAATCAATGCTGAATCAAATAGGAGATCGATCACTCGGCAAAAGAAGTCACCCGCTGAAGTAAACCTGATCTGTTTTCATAGCCAAACACAAGAAGAAATGTTGGCAGAGAGGGAGTCCTGGATAAACATTGGCATCAGCAATCATCAGTTCAGGTAACAGGAAAACACTTCCACAATCACTTCATCTTTACTGATAGACTGGATAGACTAAAGCACAGCGTTGTCATTTTCAAAACATTGGCTTCTCAAAGTCACAATTGTAGCAACATCTGCCTTTATCAGGTGAGTATGTTGGTTGCCATACCTGCACAAAAACTAAATTATGATATGTTTACATCACATGCTTTTCCATGGCCATATAAAACATCTTTAACCTTCCCCTCACCTCTGTGCCTTTCCTCTTCTCATACTGTAATGCCACTAAACGGCTGAAATTTTCTCCCTCAGCTGAGCCATTGATTTGTAATCTCACCGGCCATTAAATGTCATAGCTTCTGCACCATCATTCACCCAGTTCAGTCAAAGGGGGACCCATCATTACAGTGAGGATCGATACAGCTCATACGGTATTAGTTAGGCACGTCCAGTCCCTATCTAATATACAAAAGGGGTGTTTAAGTTGAATCAAATTATCAGGGGCTTGTTCAGGAGGAAGGAGATGTGGTGACATTGAACAGACAGCAGAGGGCAGCCAGTTTATTGTTTTTATGGCGGAGACGCATGAGACCCGTGCTGCACGTGTGGGTGTCGAATGTAGGAGCAATGTCAGTCCGATGCCAAACAAAACAGCAGAAATGTTACACATTAATTTACTGCTGGCATATTGTTCTAACAGCTGCATTTGCATGTGCAAAAATGTGTTAAAATGATGTGAATATGAGGGCTGGATGTGAGAAATTAATTGCTCTGCAGTGAATAAGACAGGTGTGTTTCCTTGCTTGGACAGCAGGGGGCAGTTGCGTCCTTATTAACAGTGCCAGAGTGTACATGTCTCCCCAGAAGCCAGAATCTCAGAAAAACCTGAGATAAGACAGGGATCAAGAACCCAGCAAATTACACAAGTGTTGTTTGTGTGACGATAGGTGCGTGTTGAGCATATGGCAAGTGAGGGAAAGTGTGTGTGTGCAGGCTTGGTGTGTGAGGATGAGAGATGAAGGGAGAGAGATGGAGAAGGAAGAGGTAACAGAACAAGAGGGGGAGTAAACCTCCCATAGCCCAGAAATCCTCGTGCTGTTATGTAACCATGTCTGCAAACGGGGGGGAGGTGTATATGTGTGTATATGTGCGATGGGGGGTGGGTTGGGAACAAGTGATAGAAAGTGACAAAATCCTCCACACATGCAGGCGGGCTGCAGGGCAGACCTCTGTGACACTAACGCAGGATGAACGGGGGGGAGAGAGGGGGAGAGGAGGCATCAGCAGGAGAGAGGTAGAGAGTTCTCCTCCACCAAGCAGCTCTGAACATGACACATTCATCCCAGGTCCAGGATCTTAAAAACCACAACTCACAACTACACACCTACCTTGTCTACTCTCACCACTGTTGTAATCCAGCATCGGTTCAGCATGTCACAGTAGTTCACTGCATCCTATAAGACACAGCTATATTGTAAAGGTTGTTACTAAATAGAATAAACAAGCCTGGGGTGGTTTTGCCTTCTGTGTGATGAAGCTACTAGTAGTAATGGTTTATGTTAAACATATATATAAAAAAGAAAAATAATCATACAGTAAAGAAAAAAACAACACTTGATGGTTTAGTTGTACATATCTTAAGTTGTAACTGCACCTATGGGTGAAATCCTTATTATTTTTGGGACTGATGCTGATGCAAATGTTTGAGGGGAGAAAATTTACCAATCATTTATACAGCAGCTGATATCTGTAATGTGTGAATGGCAGATGGTGCTTTTCAAAGTTGCGTTAAAATTAGCTAATTTTTCATGTAGATATGGACTAATTCAACCATTTCATACAGAAAGAAGAGTTCAATCTAAAAACAACAAACATTGTCAACCTTATAATATCACAAAACATCAGTCCATGAACAAGTTTTCTAATACAAAAATCACAGTTCTTTCTCTCAACACTGCTGTGTATTTATTTATGACTGACCTCTCACTAATCCCTGCTTACAGTCATGCTGATGCACCATAGTGCTGCTGGCAGAGCTTTACCTCCTCCACCCCAGCCTCCTCCTTTATAGCATAAGCTTGTTGCACCCTCATATTCAGATTTATGCTACCATGTTTTAATTGTTTTTGAACTAATTCATTGTATTCAGTATACATTGTCATTAATGTGTCTATACATGTGGGGTTTCTGTCTGCTCCCTGGAAAGTCAGAGCATGCTGCTTGGAGCATCTTTTTAGCAGAGCCTTCTCTGACAAATAAAACTGTATATCCATTTTGCAATGAAATGGTCAAATGTACAGCGAGAGTGTTCCTGAATGAAATGCTCATTTACACACAGTAATTAGTTAGAGCTCCTTTTACACAAATTACTGCGTCTATGTGACGAGGCATTCTCCCAGTCAGTCTGTGGCACTGCTGGGGTGTTATAAAGCCTAGGTCGCTCTGATAGCAGCCTTCAGCTCATCTGTATTGTTGAATCTAGTGTCTCTTAACTTCCTCTTGAGGATCTCTGTTGGGTTCAGGTCAGACCAGTTGACTGGCCAGTCAAACACAGTAATACCACAGTCAGCAAACAAGTTTCTGGAAGTTTTGGCTCCACCGTGGGCAGTTGTAGAGTCCTGCTGGAAAAGGAAACAGTATCTCCATAAGGTCTCTCGGCAGATGGACGTATGAAGGGCCCTAAAATGTTCTGGTAGATGGCTGACAGCGTTGACGCTGGACTGGATAAAGCTCAGTGGAGATTGTCTTTCCTATGATTGCAGTTGTGTGTACTGAACCAGACTGAGAGAAAGAAGACATAGGAAACCTTTGCAAATAAGACTTTTCCACAATATTCAAACATTTTGAGATGGTGGAGTGTAGATTTTTGAGCGCTGTAACCTGTATTCATCAAGATTGAAACAAAAGTCTTAAAATATATTTCACTTTGTATGGTATGAATCTAGAATATATGGAAATTTAACTTTCTGAAGTAAATCACATGAACTTTAGGCCTTCTTAAAGATAAAAAAGAGGAATTGTTACATTTGAGAAAATAAAACAAATTTTTGAGAAAAAAAGTGTAAATTTCCAAGATAATAATGTTGTATATTAAGAAGAAGACAAACTCAGAATTTTAGACTTAAAAGCTTGTAAATATACAACAACATTGTTCATTTTCTGAGTATAACAGGTTTTAAATTTTGACACTAAACAACAAAGTTTCATTTTTTTTCTGTCAAAAGTTAATGACTGTGTAAAGTCAAAACTTTACAAAAAATTAGTTTTGAATTTTTAAACATCAGAAATTGAAGTTTTTTCTTTAAAATGAACAGATCCTCTTTATAACCTTTTGTAGAACGGACCTAATACACCATAGTAATAACAGATAGTTTATACTTTTGGCTATTATTTTAGGATTTAGTAAATAACCAACCCTAAGCTTCATTTGGTGGAAAGCCAGCTTCATCTTTAGTTTTTCTTAGTGGTTAAACATAAGATTTAGAATCAGAATACCAGACTACTGTAAATGTAAGAAAAGCTCCAAAAACAGTCAAGATTTTAAACTGTCTTAGAGTAAATAATGTTGGTTTAGGGCTGAAATGATTCCTGGAGCGATTCTAGTCACTCGATTACAGAATTCCAAGGATTCCACAAGGCAAATTATCAGCCTGAAGGCTTGATTTAAATCAGTCACGTATCCGTACAAGCCCATGGTTTAAGCACAGATCATGCTATGTGTGGCATGGCGTGCTGTGTTTTGCATGGAGAGTTATTTGTGTGGCACTTTTCACATAATGTGAAGTAAAGGTGATGCGGGGCGTGAAAATAATGAAGGAAAGGGAGAAGATGATGCGGTGATGATGAAAGGTACGTGTCCTGAGTCTTTAAAGCGCACCCTGTCTGTGGCATATGGCAATTACAGCATTATACTGATGCAGCGGTGCAGAGCTGTAACGAAAGGTTTAAAAAACAGTTCTACACACATCCCTGAGTTTACACGCAGCCTGCAGGACTTGTTGATCTAAGACAGCGGTCAGTTTGTGTCTGCATAGGATTTTATAAACTACAGTTTGACCCGAGAGTTATACAGAGCACTGAGACAGTTCAGGATTGAAGTCCCATTTTTGTGTTTCTCTATCCGTCCCTCCATTTTGCTTGTGTATGTCATACATTGATTATGATTCAGGGGACTCGAATAATCGACAGAATAATTGATGGAATACTGGAGTACAAAAAGGATTCATTTCTGCAGCCCTATTTTAGTTTGCTGAGTGTGGTAAATCTTTGCAGTTGTAGCGCCACCAGCTGTCATTCCTCCTTAACTCACACTCCTGTTCTAAACACGGAAACACATGACTCGATTTACACTGCAGAGCTGAAATAGCAAATTCAGCACCCTCAGAGTTAAAATGAGAACGTGTTGAATTAACACTTTATAAAGTTTGAATATTTTAACACTACAAAAGTGTTAACCCACAAACCAACACCAGTGTTAATTCAACTTCCATAGTATTTAATGTAACACTGTCTTGAGTTTCCATAGTTCTCATGGGTTCTGAGTTCTTTACACTTTAGAAAATGTAGATATTTTAACACACTTAGTGTTCATTTTTAACACAATATTGTGCTCCTTTCGTATTGGGTCTAAATTTGAAGCATTTTAAATTCATTTGTTCACAAAGTGTAAAGTTCTTAATGTTCTTAATAAATAGACTGTCAACACACATTAAACATCTATGGCAGTGTAAAGTAAAGCAGTTTGCCATGCATCCTGTTTGCTAATAGTGGTTAATGATAGTTGGGTTTTTTGTAAAACTGATCGAACATTAAGCCAATCTTTAAAAAAATATTTCGATCTCTCTTATTTTTGGAGTTACTCAAATATCTATAGGGATCATTAAAGGAAAGAAAGAAACGATACCCTATATACAGCAATATATGTTTTTCCTCAGCACTTTTTCTGCATTAATCAAGCTTCTGGGGGCCTGATGTGGCCCCTGGGCCTCCAGTTGATGATCAGTAATATAAGGCATATTATGGTAACCATGTAGCAATGTGACAGACACGGCGCTAGAATATTCCCTGAGTTGAAAGTCTGCACTCTCTCCAACTAAGTGACTAACTTAGTTTGTAACTTCACTCATGTTGCAGAAGTGTTTTACATCAAAACAGCAGTAATTCACCAAAACATGTGCAAGTGAATCCCATCAGTGATCACTGCACAACAGGCAACGTCTAAACACATCTGAATACATTTAAAACATCTAGAAAATGTCTAAACACTCTGCACAAAGGCATGATGGGAAACCCCTCCCCTCCAGATTTGAAAATGGCAGTGGGCAGAGCTTGGATCAGTTGACTCTCTACAGAGTTACATTAACACTGAATGGATCAACACTGTCAGATAACTCCAACCCTGAAGGCCATTTACTCTGAGTGGAGTTAGAATTATTCTGAGTGTTAAAACCCACACTGAAATGTTTAACACGGAGAATTTAACACAGCAGTTTTTGCTGTGAACCTGTTTATTCTGGCATAGCCTAAATGCAATTTTTAAATCTCAATATTTAGTATTTGAATAATGCTAAACCACAGTGCATTATGGGACGCTATACTCTGTTCACTGCAGATGCAGGCAGGAGAGCCAAGAGAGAGGACCAATGACTGGAGCTTCTGCCAGTCTGTGGATAGATTCTCAATGAATGATGGGTAAATGCATTGTAGTTTGATCAGAACACTTAAATGGCATCAAGTGTGACCATTCCTATAGAAATATTTTTTTGAGTTTGGTTTTATTTTTTGGCAAACTTTTAATTCTAATGATGACTCCTGAGGATAAATCATTTAACCATATAAATTAGTTGACTAAAACCTCCCTAGATGACACCATGTCCAAATCCACTCAAGTATTTTTTGTATTTTCCTTTTAGAGCAGAATGTTTTAATATCAGCTGATTAAAGAGAACATAAGGTTGAGTATATGTCTGATGGGAAACTACCAGCACATATTATCAAACAGCTCATAGAACTTCTCTGACACTGATTTTTTGTTTTTTTAATGCATCCATATTGTGTATTTGTCAGTATATTTACTAGACTGGAAACACGTAGGCAATCTATCATTTTGCCAATAACAGACAATCAATTGAGAAGAATTTTCATGGAGGATTTAATCAATTATTGAATCAAGACCATCAAAAATCCATACATTAAAGTGCTTTTTGCCTTCTGTGGTTGTTAAGTGATTTTCTTTTTGTCAGAGACGATTGATTGGAGAAAACAAATAAATTACATGTTGGCTTAGGAATTTATTTATATTTTACCAGTAAAGATAAACTGATTAACCTTTTTTTAATCAAAAACAACCCATTTATAATCACATCAAATAAGTATGTTTCACTGTTTAAGCCTGGTCTGGTCTCCCTTGTTTGGGTTAATCATAGATGCAATGATGAATCAAGTGACCGAGGTAATAATGCATGGATTTTCTGCATATTATCCATGTGAAGCCTTTTTATAGCGTCTGTCCTTCCTTGTCGTCTTCCTCCGCCCCTCAGTGGCTTATCATCTTGTGTTTGAATTTTGCATTACATGTGTCACACTCGGCATATCACACTCTTGCAGTTGGTTTCATCATTCAGAATTTATTTATTAGTCCTTTGGGATCCGCCCTGTCTCTGCTCAACACCATCACAATCTGTGGGCAGCCAAATGTCTCAGGACTCCTCTGCTCAGAGACAACAGCTGAATTAAGTGGGGACATTTCACTTAACACTGGAGTGTCGCAACGCTTTCTGTAGTAGCATCATTCTTAGTTCATCTTCATTTCTGGAGATGCTGAATAGAGCAACAACTGGACCAATTTTAGTTAAATAGGTCAGTGTGAAAATTTGTGAGACAAAGGTTAGTGTGATAAATCACTGCTAAAATAATATAGGAGACAGAGCTATGGTGTGTGTGTGTTTGTGTTTGTGTAATTCCAGGCTTATTTTGAGAGCAATATGTGCTTCATCTACTGAGGCGATGGAGACAGAGTGCAACGGGCCAGAGATGCAGGTCATGGATCCCCATGGGGCAGGGCTGGTATTCAGGATTTACACCAGGCCTTCCTGTCCCTGTGGACTGCTGCACTCCACTCTCTTTCTCTCTCTCCTATTTTCTCTGTTGTTTTTGGCTCTGAGAGAATTTAGGACTGGGACTGGGGGGTTTAGTTTGCGTGTTAGAAAGGTGAACGCTAAAGGAGATGTATGATGTTTGAGTTCTCCTTCTGGCTTAATGAATTTTAATTTCATGTTCTCAGTTTGTGTTGTGAATTTTAATCATGTGTTTTTGGCTCTGTGACTGGCTATCACACTAGATGCGAGCAGCAGGGAGAAGGATGAGTCTTGGCCCAGTGTAGGCTACGTGCCTCTCTGGAATTGTTCCACAGCCTGGTTCTTTCCACAGTCCAAAGATTCTGTCGGCTCGCTGCGCTCGACTAGGGGTACAACCTCTCCATCAACATTACCATGAATGCCACAGCTGTGCTGCAATGTCAAGAGGGTGACTGCAGAGGAGGTGTGGGTCGAATGGGATTTTCAAAGTCAATAAATGAAGGTTTTAGTGATGGTATCTGTGAAAACTATTGTTTGTGGACAGTTTAGTTACATTGTTACATAGTTTAGTTTTCAAACTAGACAAAGTTTGCAAAAAAAAAAAAAAACATTTGGAATAGTTTTCGACATTGCGTTTTAATGTGCATTACATGAATTATGATACTGTTTGAAAGCTTAGGCGAATAAATTCACAATTATAACTTGGAATTTCATCATAGACTGAATGATGCCTCAGTGTAATTAAATTATGATGATGATATGATCATATTTATTTCACTTTTATGAAAGTCCTCTTCCAGTTCTAATGATAAGTCATATATAGCTGAAACAGCACCTCTATATAGATTTTCTGGGGCTTTTTTAGTAGACGATATGGTAGTAAAAAACAAAAGCTTTCCATTTTTTGAAAATAACAGTCCTCCTACACTGTAAAATAGTGGCACTGTTGTAAATTTAAAGACTTTTCTGCAGGCATTTCCGTAAACCCTTAAAGTACTAGTTAAAACAAAAATAATTGCACAGTGATTGAATAAACTTTGCAGCACTATGCCACATATTGTAACATGCTTTTATGCTCAGGCTCATTTGCTTGTAGCTGCTACTTTGGTGTTTTAGTGAAAACTGCCGCTTTTCTTTCAAGGTATTTAAAGGGTCATATCACAAAAATCTCTTCATCTCATTTGTATTTAAATTCCATGCAAAGTGATAAAAAATATTTTTTAAGTTTGTTGTATGTTGATTAAAGCACAGCTGCCAGAGCAGAGACACAGTGGCCAAGGTTTAGATTTACTGTTTTCTGGTACACATCTCTCTGTTATTATGGTTGTAGTTACTCGTAGACCACTGTGATTGATAGATTTGGGAAATTTACCTCACAATGAACTAAAACATCTCACTGGCTGTTAAGTTTCAGTGCTAGCAACAGTCTGTATTGAGATGAACTTCTTTTATATTTTTGTTGCGATAGGGGCGCGGAGTAATTCCCCATCAAGACTGGTGATGTTATAGCCATCAACTGACAACCCTCTGATTCCTTGCCCTACAGACTGAGCTACTGCTGCCCTTTTAAATATATTTAACAGAACATTAAATGCATATTTATGTGCTGCAGTGAAGTGTTGTGAACATTGCAGTCTGTTAACAACACATTTGCTGCACCACTCAAACACAACCCTCAGCTGGAAGAATCATATACATACAGAGGCGTTAGTCATGATTGGTGAATGGACTAAAAATAATAAAAACTAAGTGTAATATGCAGTTGTATGAGCTCAATATTGCCTGTGCTGTTTAACTTTCATACCCCCATTACTTTAATGACTTAAAGTTCGGAGCTTTGTTTTGGTTCATGACTTGAGCCAGACATTATTGTAGTGTGGGCTTTAATTTATTCATGAATTCATTTTATTCAAATGATGTGTCTCAGAATAGCAACATGGTAATAAAAATAACATACTCAAACACAAATGCTCACTTTCAAACTCACTTTGTATGCATACACACATGCATGGGACCAGAAATGTCTGCTAAATTACTTGTGAATGCCTCCAGTGTGTTCAAAAACATTGGGACGGCCTAGGTTTTTACATGTAGTAAAGGAGAAAATATAATTAGACCAAACAAAGCAGTCTTTATTCAGATTATAACCATACTCAGAGTTAATGTAGAAATTGAAAGGGTTCTGCTTTTGTTCTTTGTCTATGTTTTAGGCATGTTATAAGTGTTTGACAACTGATTCTCTAAAAACAGACTACTGCCATGCTAGGCTCCTTTGCGGGTCCTTAAATGTATTTTTTTAATGTTGTGTTTTGTGATGTTGATAACAAACCTCTAATTACCTTAGGCAAAAGTAACAGACAGACACCAGACAGAAAGGCATGCGGGTCATCAGTCAGACATTTTGAGGATGAATCAACTACTGTGAGCTTTTGAAAACTTTCTACAAATGTCCTATTTTTAGCTCTTATTAAACTGTAAACCACTGCTGCATCTGACAGACTCTGAGCTTTTCTTGTTTCTTTTTTTGTTTTTACTTGCAGCTCTTTTCTTAAATTACTAAGTTTTACAATGTTTGATGCCGCCTTCTAAGCTCTTGTTAAAAAGATGTTTATATGACTTGACATGCATTTTGCTTTTGGATAAAAATAATGTTGTTTTTCGTTCAGACAAAGGCAGCACCAAGCTACTTGATGTTATTACAACAGAGGAAAGAGGACAGAGTATGACATCATGTGATGTAACTGTTGTTTTAAATAACTTACTGAGGCATTTGTGCCAGCCAAGACTTCAGTGTGATATATGTTTGCAATACAAATATTAAAAAAACATCAAATTGTGGAGGAGAATTGAAGGAGACCAACAATTATGGATCAAATTGAATCTAAAAAATTATTTACATGGCTTTCTCACACGTAAAAACAAAAGTCTTCCTTTGCATACTTAACTCTTTGACCACTTTGCTGAGTGGTTCATATAAGCTTAGCATTTAGAGTCAGAGATTGTGCAGCAATGATGCTTAAGATGGGGGGAAAAAAATTCAATTTGAAGCCAGAGGTCAAAGACGTTCTTTGTGCTCACAGGTGTGTCGGTTTGCATCATTAGTGTTACTGTGTTTCTAGAGAATACCTCTAGAGGGCACACCAGAGAGTTCCAGCCAACTGTACAACTGCTGTGTGGCATGTAAACTAGAAACATGGCAACAGTAGAGGAAAATTTGTTAATTAGAGATCAGAACTAACATAACCATCAATGACAAACAACAACACCAGATCAGCTCTGTCTGTTGACTTGTGATGGGATGACACCACCTGCACTCATTTTCTGCAACATTTGCCTCTGTGCACGAAGGTAACGGTCTCTTGAATGGTTTCAGTTTAATGACTGACCATGTGAAGGTGGTGACATTCAGCTGACTGCATAGATGTAGTTATTGCAACAGCTGTTGAAACCAGAAAGATGCCAAACAAGTGCCCGACTGTGTAGTTTTTAAAAAACAAGCTGATCCATGCAGCCATGGATGCATCCAGCGGAAAGTAACCAGTTCATAGGGTCAGTGGTTGAACCCAGGCACTGATTTTACTCTTTCTGTTTCCACAGGTTTCCATTAGCCTGACATGTCAGCTAGACCAGTGGTTCACAACTGGTCGAGCCTCGAGACCCACCATCAACATCCCAAAGAAAAACTGCAACCCAAATTTCGGATCTTTTTTGACCAATCAGGCTTATCTAATGAAAAATATCCCAGTTTGAACCTCAAAAATGCAAAACATGCCACAAATCAAAGATGAGAGGCAAGAAAAAGCTTGTTTTGAAAGAGTTTTGTTGACATTTTTTACGCAGTTTTATTTCCAGGAACACATTTGTGACCCCCTGAAAAGGGCTCCACGATCCACTTTTGGGTCCCAACCCACCAGTTGAGAACCACTGAGCTAGACTGTTTCACAAATCCTTTCCATGGGATTTATTTTACTGTTTTAAATCCATCTGTTCAACACCCGTATGAAGAGTTTAGGAATAGAAGAGCTTTTTAAAAACACTTGGAGGATGATAAGAGCACTCTGTCTGTCAAACTCATTACAGGCCAATCAGAGTAATAAAAAAAACATTGTGTTGCAGGCATGTGCTGCTGAAAAGGAATAAAAGCAGAGCCTGACAGGCAGCCATTAATGCTGTTTACTAGGGGTGTTAGAAAATATCAACACAACAAACTATTGCAATATTTTGGAGTGCGATAGTGTATTGATATTTAAAAATGCTGCTGCATTTAATAAATTAATAATTTACTTTGTTGGTGCGGTAGTGTGGTGATGTAGTTTCAACCTCCCACTGCTAGTTGGCAGCAGACATTCAGCAGTCTCATTCTTCCCTCTTCTCCTCTGTTTAGACAACGGGATCACACGGTCGCTCGTCCCTATCCAGTGGAGCGGTTTCTGCTGCATTCATAGCAGATATGTGGACTTATTTTGGCTTCCAAAACAATAAAGACAGTACAGACTCAGACAGGAGTCAAGTCGTCTGCAAGATATGCCACGCCAGAGTGAAATACTCAGATAACAGTTTGAATCTGAGAGCTAGACATCATAGCGGTAGCATTACAGTTAAAATGCAACAAGTGGATGCCACAGACTCTGAAACGAACCTGTTGGAGCTACCGCTGGTCTCTACTCATGCAACTATAATTACACAGTTTATACTTTGTTTTACTTGTAAGGACTTTAGTGTTGTTAAGAATGACAACTTCCATGATAACAATAAAAACACTGTAGCCTCTTAGGTCATGCTCTTTCCATGACATGATCTACCAGTCCTTAGAACTGGACATGAGGACCAGCCTGTCTTTAGTAGTCTCCAACCACAAACACATTGACATTAAGTAATGTTGTACCATGGTCTTGGTGAATACTTGATTCTGATTGGCTCTGGAAATTCCATTGGTGTCCATTAACTTCTGACATATAGACACCTTTCAAACTTCACAAGTAGTTCCATTCAAAAAATCGTTACACTGTTCCAAATTAATGTGCACCAGCCGTAGATGACAGGAGTAGCCATAGCAACCTGAGGCGGTCATATTTTCTTAGCGGGGAGTACAGCGCTGCCAGCCTAAGGAGCCTGTAGACCGGCATCAACTGTCACTCCACTGAAAAAAATATCATGACAGACTCCAGGTTTAAGACCAGTAACGCAACTCAGCCTTACCTCCTATTTTTGCCTTGCTCCCAGGCTCACCTTAAAGGGGACATATTTTACCCCATTAAGACGACTTTATATCGGTCTCAGAGGTCCCCAAAACATGCCTGTGAAGTTTGTTGCTGAAAAAACACTCTAGTATAGGATTTTTATATTTAAAACCCCCTCTGTTTCAGCCCTGCTCAGAAGGAGCTGTTGTGTCTGTGGCTTTAAATGTAACTGAGCTGTTTGACTCCGCCTCTCGAAGGAAATGGATGAGGCTTAATGGATGTGGCTCTCCTGTAGATCAGGAGAGGAGGGCAGAACTTTCTTCCAAGAGGGGAGGGTCAACCAATGCTTGGGGCGGGGCTAACTTCCCACATGACATCATGAGGGGAAAATGATGGGAACGGCTTGTTTTAGCACACATTTTCTAAAAGGTGGAGAAAGAGAGGGGTGGAGGGAATGGATTTTTCTTGTACTTGAGGGGATTGTGGACAGGCCAGGGGCACATATTTTTGTTAGAATAACCTGAAGTGATTTTTGCATAATATGTCCCCTTGAGAACTGAGAGGTGAGTGTCGCAAAAAACTCACTTCCCTCCTTTTCTAACTTCTATAAACTATGGACGGAAGATTTAAATAACATAAAACAAGAGAAAATAAGCCAGTATGTCTATGTAGTGCCAGAATAAACAAAATTTAATTTGCACAAAGATAATTACAATGCTAGATGATACAAGAATTTATTTTTTATTAATAAATGATTAATATGATACATTGTGTCAGCAGTCCTGCATCACGTTATGTTTGTATTGCGAGATTCTTGAAACACACAGCCCTACAGTTTATTATCAGTGGAGCAAGTTGGTAAATTTGTCCCCTGCCAAAGATGGTCTTTTAATACAGAAATGCTGCCACTATAGCTGCATCTGTGCTCGTCTCTTCACCAGCAGCCATTGTTTAAAGGCTTGTGGTATGACCAAGCCACACCTGTAGATACAGCCTCTGTTTCCTCAGATTGAAGCTTTACAAGATAAATCTGCCTGATCACAGACTTGGAATCTGGCCTTTCCTTAGGCTTTGCAAGGTTAGGTTTCATTGACTTAAACAGAATTAATCTATCACCAGCTAGATGACAGGGGTGTCTGTTGTAGTGCCAATGACACACAGTACACATGTGGGTAATTGTAGATTTGTTTTTTCAAGATATTCTGTCATTGTTGTCTCTGTTGCTGTGTTGACTGCCACACCCGCTGTGCCTCTACCAGATGTGTATACTTCTCATCCATGTTGCATTAATTTTTGAGGACGTGTACAGCTGACGCACCAAACTGTACCTGTGAAGAACTGTGAGTTTTTTCGATTTTTACCCTCTCTCCAAAACAGCACATCTTATTCCTTTGCTAAACTTGTCCTGTTAAATCTCTTCCCTCTACCTTTTAACAGTCAAATGTATCACTCACCATGAATCATAGAGGAAAATGTAAACAAAGGCTGTTTCAGCAATCACCTTGTCTGACACCTCAGTGATAGCATTTACAGGCATCAGAAATAAAAATAGTCATCTTACTGACACTTAAGGGTTTGCAATTTTTGTACGTGTGAGAGAGGCATCAGCATAAATTCCAGTCTGTTTTATAACCAATTAAAATCTCCTATGCGCTTTAAGGTCAGCAAGGTCACTCGAAAGGTTTCAATGGAAACAGATGGACATATCTGGAGCAACAGATTTGCAGCCTACAAAGAGTTGATTCTGCACATGAAGACAATTTTTTTTTTTTTTTTTTTGTCTTGATGGACAGAAAGAGCACAAACAGGTAGACCAAGATTTGAGTCTTGATGCTTAAAAAAAACAAACACAATCTGTTGTTTTTTTGTTAATAATGGGAGGGAGGGTTTGTGTTCTGTGCAATATCACATACAATATCAGTTAGCCTACAGTTTTCCTCTGCTTCACCTCTCTTTCTCTCTGTTTGTCTTGCTCAAACTACTCATTAATTACACATGGCCCGTCCCAGGTTTCCTGCCTGTCTTGGCCAAACATTCTTGTAAATGAGATTCTAAATCCCAGTGAGGTTTCCCTGGCCAAACAAATAGAAGATAATTATGATAAGAATAAATAAAGGACTGTCGACCTCTGTAGCAACAGTACCATGTTCACTTTGATCTTTGATCTGATCTTTTCTCAGATCTGATTTCTTTGTTTGCCTGTTCACACTGCAGTCAACTTCCAAAAGGTCAGAGTCATATCTAAATTAAGAACCACATATAAAAGTGGCCAGAATCTGATTCAAAAAGGTCAGGTTCAATGTAACTTGCGCTGTTCACACTGTCAGAAAAAAATCTGGTTCAGGTCGTGTGAGCAAAAAAGAAAAAAAAAAAAAAGAAAACAGATCCAGGTTACTTTTAACTGCAGTGTGAACATAGACATAGAGTTTTGAAATTCCAGTTGTTCTTGTTTTGATCTGATAACTACAGATTTATACTTGAGTGTATTTTGAATTTATTTGAGAAGGACTTATGGTGGGGGGTGCAACGCTATTAATGCCACTGTTAAAATCCCTGCCACACAACAGATTTTTGCAACACTGTCATTGCTGATTTAATTGCACGCACTGCATTGTAGTGCACACATGAGGCATAACCAATGCCACTATTAGTGTTGCTGAGTGATATGAGACAGACAACTGCTTAGTCTGAGTCTAGTCATCAGTATTTTTTTGCTCTGACACTAAGAAGCTGGTAAACAAACCAAACATCATCCTTTTGTGTCAATGTCATTAACGGGAAGCACAGCAATGAGAGAAAAGATTTTCTTTCCTCTCCTAGTTTGATGTCTGTAATAACAGCAACATACAGCAAGCGTCCTCTTTCTGCAGCGCGTCTCTCACAAGATGTGAGCTACAATGGATCAACTCAGTTTGTCTTTGCCCGAGCGCTACAGCAGTTTGATTTAAAGTGACTCAAGCAACGTGTGTTTAAACTCATTGCTTGCCTGTTTTGCCTGTCCATGATGATTCAAAGAAGCAGGCTGTGGCTTTAAACAAGTTCAGAGAAAGTGCTGTCGGTGCTAAACCTGCTAGTTCTGAGAGGTACTTCATATTTAAAGTCTGCACTTGTTACTTTGTTTGAGCGCTTTTATTGTGAAAGTAGTCAGCAGCAGATTGACATATCAGCAGGACAGACATGAAACTTAAAAGTAGAGGTGCAGTTACAACAAAGAGATGCCTATGGCATCACTTTTCGGTGCCTTTTTTCTCATAAATGAGTTCAGTTTGCCACCACGGGCTTGTTTAAGGGGGAGAAGGGCATTTGGAACACCTGAATCTGCATTTAGATTTGTTATCTGTTTCAGTTTTGTAATACCATGATATGGTACTGTACCACAAAGGGGGAAAAAGTGATTTCATTTTGAGGCCATATCCTATCCCCACAGGCAAATGGAGATAATGGCAAATAAAATGCTGGAAAGGAGCCGCCAGCTTCCAGGACTTGCCTCTGTGAATGGGGCATGACTTAACAGCCAGGCCTTTATCGCCTCATCTGACATTTCATCAACCACACAGTTATAAACAACATAATCTGGACTTGATAGTGATGAAAATGTTTGCTGTGGCAGGTGCAGTTTTACAAAAACAGAAATAAACTTCCAGTAGAGGCAGCTTTCCTTGCCAACTTTTGCTGTGAAAATGCAGACAAACAAAGAAAAAAATGATATCCTGGATGGGAAAGCAACAAAGATGATTAATGAGTTGAAGCTAAGTAAAAAAAGTCTTATTATTTTCTTTTCCCACCACTGCTGTCTCAATTCCATGTTGTTAAAACAGAGCAAACCCTCTCTGGGGGCTGCAACCAATGATTCTATTGAGCGCCAGTTAATGTGCTGTTTGTTTTTTCATCATAACATGTCAGAAAGTATTGATGAATGACCATAAAGACTACTCAGTCGGCATATCAAAGCCCTTTTTTTAAGTCTCATCAAGCCTTGATTAATTGTATTGAATTTTAGCTTTAAAGTGACTGAAACATTAGAAATTCTTGTCAAAACAGATCAGATTAATGTCCTTTGTTGTTCCCTGCTCATTAGCCGTAATGTCTTTCCTTGCCAAAATGATATATCATAGCTTTTGTAAACTTGTGTCAGATGCTTTTTCTCCTTCACTACAATTGCACTAAGTTTATTTAGAAGCACAGCCAGTCCACTCTCCTGTTTTTGGACTCAGCCCCACAGTTGCTCTTAGAGTAGATTGACTCATGACAACCCATTAATCTCTCTCTTCCTTTCTTTCCGACTCTGGCATTTGCTCTCCTTCTCACCTTCCCCTCTCATGTCTTGGTGACCTTCCCTTTATCTCGCTGCCAAAATGCCGAGTGCTTCTAGAGATGCTGTGCAGACCGACGGGTATCTGAAGAAGGCACATAATGACGTTCCGTCTCCGCAGTCATTTGTTTTCCCTCTGCGCGCTCGTTGTCGGCAGGTAAACTGCAGACATTACATCTCTGCCTCCTGGATGATGTATCGTTATCTTATGTGTGCCTGATGTGCGTTTAACACTCGCTTTCAATCATCTTTACCTCTGATTTTTGCACATCTGCACTTTCTTCAACTGTTCCCAAATCCTGCTTTCTTGTGTTATTTTCATTCAGCTCTGGGCCTTTTTGCCTGCTCCCTGAATGGATGGCAGAAACCACCAGTGTGTGAATGGGGGTTTGGTTGGCTTGCTTTGTTAATGGTGTGTGCAGGGGATGATGGGTAGAGTGCTCTCCCTGCATTTTGCAGGCAGAGAGGGTGCAGATGTACGATGCAGGGATCAGGATTGTCCCTGTGAGTTACAAGGTGAAAGGAAAAGTGAAATACTGACATCTTGGATTTTAGCCATCACCCCCTTCCTTTCCTAACTCCCTCTATAATTATTGGTGGCATGAGCTGACACTATATAGATGGCACATGCGTTTTTTTCTGCTTCTTTCTCACACTCTCTGTCACACTCCAGGTTAGTCTCTGTGATCCCTCCTTGTTCTCCCTCCTGATAACGTCTCTTTTGCCCCCCCTCTGTATTTTTGACTCCCTCTCTCTCCTTCCTCTCTCTATCTTTCTCTGTCTCTCTCTCTACCCACCCCCTCACTCTTACACCCTCTCTCCCCTTGGTTTTGGTGCATTGCAGTGGCTCCACCACCACATTGGAGACACAACAGCCTTGGCAAACGAGGTCTCCTTTTCTCTCTCTGTCTCACTTTCTCTCTCACCGTCTCTCTCTCTTTCTCCCTCTTAAACACACGTGCGACGAACACTGACGAACGCACACTTTCTACTTTCTATTCTCTCTTGCTTTAGCCCCAATTTCCCATCTCTCTCAGTTTCTTGCTCTCTCAAGGCTTATCGAGAGCGAGAGACAAAGCCTTGAGAATGAGCCGAACAGTAACCTCAACCATTTCCATATCAAAAAGCTGCAAAAGATTTGAAATAAAAGGCACAAAAACAATCCTTTTGCCCTCATTCTAGCGACGAAGACTTTCAGATTTCCATATGCACACAGCACAGCCTTCAGAAGCCCTGTGCTTCTCAAACGGTTGCAAGGCAACCACCTCTTCAATTTTCATGATGGATTGCTCTCTGATTTCTGGGGAATAAAGACACTTCATAGATCTCGGCGGGACAAAGACTTTGTAAGATTTGCTGTTTGTGTCATCCATCACACCTGAATAGAGTACCAGGCGAGGGGCATTGTAGGAGCTGACTGGCATTGTGTCATAGCATCAATCCGACTCAGCCCTCTGCCGTTCTGGATCTGCCAACTCTGATTAAACGTATATTTGATGAGAGCGCCTTCTTCGCTATGATGTATTCTCCGCTGGAAGTACAAACAAACTAACAAAAGGGTTTGAGTTTTGGTGTCACACCCACAGTATAATGATCTCTCATCTTTCAACACCTCGATGTGGTTTCGTGTTTTACTGAGGTGCCGCTGGCTCTGGGTGTGAAAGAAAAAATCGATGCAACACCTTCAGATCATGCCACAATATGTCTTTACAAGTCTGTCTTTAGTAAGTAGGTTTAACAGCAAAGTATGGCACAACTACCAAAAAGATAATTTCAGTACTGATACAGATACTGGAACTGGTACCAATATAAACCTCTGATATGGCCGTAAACCAAACTGGTATTAGCGTTGGCCTCCGATATCACCTAAAACTTATCAGGTATGATGAGTACTCCAGTAATCTCCCCTATCTGATAACATTATCACTGTCAGCCCTCCAAAAATCAAGTAAAGCACCATTTGACAGCATCCTGTAATGGTTGTAAAAGTTAGCAAACTCTATGGTGGTGGTGTCCAAGCTTCTTTCACGGGGAGCCGAATACGAAAATATATAAGGATGGTGGAGCCACTTTCATATGCCTCATCCTGAGGATTGTAAATATGGTAGTCAGTCTTATGGTGGTTAAGATATGCTTAGTTATTGGGTATGCTTAAATAGCTAGTTAATGTCTGACAAGGCAAATAGCCAGTCATCTTAAGGATTTAAGGGAGACCAGTCAGATTTCAGGGGGCCCTGGTTGGCCCTGGCTACTACTGGGCCTGCCCCTCAAACACCATCGGTACTGCTTTGTTATTATGTTGGTTTCCAATATGTTTTACATTTAAAGTGTTGTCTTCATTTAGTCTAAAAATTAGGGCAGACAGCTTCAATTCAATTGGTCGATTAATTGATCGGAAAGCTTTAGGTCAACCAAGATCACCCTGGTCGGCAAACTGCCCCCGCCCCCCAAGACGCTGGTCTGGGGGCAAAAGCGTGTGAGCAGCTGAGAGAGAGACATGCTGCTGGGTACAGGAGCAATGCAGTTCTTGGAATCACAGGTAGAGAAGCACACAAAGCTACCAGAGTGGGATATTTTCTGATATTTTACAGCATTAACGCTCAGAAACAACACATCAACTCGTCACAAAGCTGCAGGCTGTTTGTATTGAAGTGGCGCTGCTGAGTCTCTCTACTCTGCCCTCCCTCACTGCATCAACTCCCACAGTCAGTTTTTGTGATTGGGATTACAAACAGGCTGCGTAGTATAATCTCGTTTTATAATCTCCTTAAAGTGTTCACATTAGCGTTAGCTTCTCTTACAGTCACACAGAAAGGAGAGGTGATAAAAGGCGATGTCTGCTGTTCATTAAGTCCTGACGAGCGAACTTTTTTCCTCTGACCTCCGTAAATAAACGCTGCATGCTGTCTGCTTTATGCTCGTAAATGACACAGCGCGGGCTGGAAGTGATCCTTGCCATCCAAGGATGCGATGGAAATATTACTGGGGAGAGGGATGTCTGGGTAGACTCACCCAGTTTGCTGCCAGTGCAACCCGGCCCTGGATAAGCAGAAAAAGATGGATGGAAAAAATAATCAGTCCCAGATTTGCTTTCTTTCTTCTTCCTGATTTGTCCTTCCACATATTCCTAGGCCATGTTATGATGTTAGTGCAGTTAATGACATGGTCCTTTTTTGCATTGGTGTTTAATATCAACAACGCTCAAGGCAGTTGTGTTAGCTTTGTTAGCAGAGTGCATAAAGGTCTTTTCTTCCTTCCTACCAAACTTTTGTCAGTTTGCTGGAGCTAAATACTTTCTTGCTAACACAACATCCTAAAAGCGATCCTCACAGTGCATTCACAGAGACATTTCAATTCTACCCAGTTTTAAGTTCACATACTTGTTGCCAGTATTTACTAAAGCTAGTATTAAACAATCAGCTCAGACAACATGAATGACAGCAGAACTCACACATTCATGTCCACCTTGGAGAAGTAACACAGCAGTAAAAGAGCTCTAAAAGTTGCTCCCTGTAAGGTATTCATTAATTGTAAAAATCCAGTGATGCTCCTGTGAAAAAAATAATTGTACATCAAAGTGAGGTTCTGAGTAAAATCTCTGCTTTCTAATCCTGTCTGTCCTTTTAATCTTTGCTCTGCTTTACAGAAAATAGTTCAGTTTATAAAAGTATTAGGGAAGAGAGCTGCATTTGATGTCCTACATCGGGCCGTATCTGGGGGGAATTCAGCTGCTTTGATGGCAGTTCAGGAAATATGTAGTGACGACATGCGGGTTGGACCGGACTTTGGACTGACATTCAAACTCTGTCATATTATTCCAGGCTGGTTAGATTAGTGTGAAGAGCTGTAATCAGGCTGTATTTGGGCCAGCGTTTTAATATCTTTATGAGAAGCAGCCAGAATGACATCAAATATTCAGTAATGAAGCAGTAGAGCCACACTTCCACAGAGAACACTTTGAAAAGAGTTTGGAGAGAGACAGTCAAACCCTCTACTGTCCTTAACCAACCCTTTTCTGTTGACACTGACAGTTTTTAGAAACTTTCTTTGAAAGGCAAAGAGATGTGTCATCCTAGAAGTCATGATGATAATCTTTCTCGGTGTTAAAGAGCCGTTTAACAGAAAGAACAGCGTTTGTTTTTACCTTCTGAAAGGTCAAAACAGGAATAAACAACAGTATTGTGACAGTTGGCATCCATCTTGTTACCCACTGACAAACGGGACATATTCAGATATTTATTCGGAATTTTATCTGATCAAAACACAACTCTAGGTGAAACAGGAGAGTTCAGGCAGTACTAGTGCAAAGGAAATAATGCCGTAAAAATCTGTGTCTCTGTTTTTGTTAAAACCATCTGATAACACATAAACCCTTCTTCTGACAAAAGAACAAAGAGATACAAAAGGGGTAGAGCAGGCAGATATTGTCTTATCAATCACAGATATGGTGGTTATTGTAGGTAGATCTAAAATACAAAATAGATATTACAAAATGGCCTCCAGATGTTTCTGTTTAAGGTCATAAGTTTTAAGAGTCCTCCTAATGCTGCATGTTAAAGATTATATTTGTTAACCAAAAAAATATGTGCACTGTACAAATTGCACAAATATTCTGGCAAGGTTTATTTCCTGAACATGGCGCACTTATCTACACAATGAAGACACTGTGCAGAAGTTTGCTCACATTTCTTGGCAATGAAAAACAAGAAATTTCACATTACAACAATGGGCGCCTGGAACCTCTATTCATGTAGAATATTAGTCAGCCTTTGGTCATTCAACCAAAGGATGGAGGAGAAACTTGTGGTGTCTGTCTTTTGCTACCCAGAGCTATACGACACAACGTGCCTGTTCGCTTGTAGGAAAGTGAGTGAGGAGGTCGCATTCCCTGGTAAGTTGTGAAAACATTTGTCCATCACTTTATTTCAGCCATCCACTACCAAGTTAGCACTGCCCAACTTAGCATAACCTATCAGGGAAGCTTTTTTCCATCACAACATGACATGTGTATGTTTGTTGCCACCGTACTGGAATATCTTACATTCAGAGTTTTGTGTAATCACTGATTGTATAGGGGACAAAATTATCTTACAGATATTATAGCTATGGGATATCTGGCAGCACTGCAGAGCAACAGCAGTGCCCTGAGCTGACAGTTTGCACTCTTTCTGAATAGAGCGTGGATTACAAAAATCAAGAAGTGACCAACTTGGTAGACATCTTCAGTCATGGTGCAGAAGTGTCTAACATCAAAAACAGCAAATATTCAACAGACATGAGCAAAAGAATGCTGGCAGTGATCACTGTACAACATGCAACACCTAAACACATTTAAAGGGGACATATTATGCAAAATTCACTTGTTCAGGCTTTTCTAACAAAAAAATATGTGCCCTTTCAGAAAATGTGTGCTAAAACAAGCTGTTCTCAGATTTTCCACTCATGATGTCATGTTGGGAGTTAGCCCCGCTCCCAGGTTTGTTTGGCCCTCCTCTCCTGATCCTTCTCTCAGCTGAGGATACATCCATTAAGCCACATTTATTTCCTGAGAGGGGTGTGGTCAGGGGTGGACGGATCAGTAACATTTAAAGCCACAGACACAGAACGGCTCATTCTGAGCAGTGCTGAAACAGGGGTTTTTAGACATGCAAAAATACAATACTGGAGTTTTTTTTTTTTTCAGCAACTGAGGCATGCTATGGGGACCTCTGAGACCAATATAAACTTGTCTTAAAAGAGTAAGATGTGTGACCTTTAAACACATCTAAAACGTATGAAATGCATCTAAAATACATCTAAACACTCTGCATAAGGCATCATGGGAAAAGTCCGCCCCCATATTCAAAATGGCAGTGGCCAGCTTGGATTGATTGACTCTCTGCTCCTCCCTTAAAAATGTCCAAATGGTGTAGTCCAGTGATGTGAAATAATGGAAGTAAATTCAGTTCAACCATAAAATATTGTTAATTAATGGCAAAATGATGGTTCACAAATACATTAAAATGCATAGATATTTATAAATGATGCAACATTTGTTCCGTTGTTAGCCGATTGAGGGGGGTCCTGTGTAATATTATTTTGGGGGGCCTGAAAATCCCTAGCTATGCCCCTGCTGAAGGCCACACTGAAAATTCATCACTCCAGTTTTTGCTGTGTAGTGTGAACACAACAGACCAGATCTACGTGTAAAATCTATCATTATGAGCGTTACATTTGTTGAGGCCAAACTTGACTCCTTTGACCCTTCCTGAGAGAGTGCAGTGACCTTGACTTTAAATATACAGTTGACATCTCTCAGAAATGTCCTGTAAAAGTGGTGCAGAAATACAAGGAGGACAACCTGAGAACATAACAGCTGTAGGCGACAAAAAAGTACTTCCTTGCACATTATTTCATGATGATCTGCAGCCTGACCCTTCTCAAACAAACAGAGACTAAACGTCAGAAAAAGCACAAAATCTTTTAGAACATTTTTGAAACTACAGGGTCTCTTGGCCTGTCGGTAGCACTTTATCAATTTCTAATGAAGTTGTTTCGTAGTTCTTTTATATTCACAATTTTTCTTCTTTTAATAGTTTGACTCTTGACTTCTTTCTGAGCTCTTCAATTTTTCCACAAACACACTGGAATAACAAATTACCTTTTTAAAATGGGTTCCATGTTTGCAGCATATAATTTTTGTAGAGTTAAATATATAAACAGGACAACAATAGGTTTCAGAAAAGCCCCAAATTCCTACATGAGTTAAAAGTGTATTTGTTGGGGATTATTTTCAGCTGTGGATTAATACACATTTTGTGCTCTGCTGAGTATTTACAGCAGCAGGATCAACTCTGAGTGAACTCTGTTGGCTGCGTTCATCATAATGAAGGAATTCGTCACCCAGTGCAACACTTTGTGCACTGATGTGGTTACGATGGTTATTCTCAAGTCTTAAAGGGATTAATTATCAGCAGGATCTGATGATAGATGGTCTGATCTTTTTAAGGACTCGCAAATATTATCAGCCTCACAATAGTAGAGGTGGGCACACAGTGTCTCCTCTAAAGTCTAGTCTGGGATCAGTTTTTTTTTGTCACCTTCCTTATGCAGTTAGCAGCACATTAGTCCGCCCCTGCCTCAAACCCACAGAGGCAAACCCACTGCGAAGCATCCCTCGTTATAATCCGAGCTATTTAAGGCTAACACTCCCACTTGTGAAAATCCTGAGCCAAGCCTGTGATTTAGAATTCCATGCATGTGTTACGTAACTCTTTTGTCTTTCATGCTTGAACTCCTCTCCAGGCACAGGCATACTTTATTAATGAAAGGGATGGCATGATTGGGGGTTGGTTGTCTCTATCTGTGTGCGTAGTTGCATCAGTGAACAATAGTAGGTTGTATCTGTGCGTGTGTCTATCTGCTCACGTGTCTGCATCTATCACTGAGTGGGAGGAGATTGTGGGGATTCCTGAGCACTTGACCAAAGGAGCATGACAACATGGCCACCCACGATCATGAAAGGTCAGGGTTTGTCTTCCCTGAAGACCGTATAATGGCCTGTCGCAGCTCGCACGGATTAACCACTTATGCATGATGACATATGTGACATGTTATGTGCTCTGAGTGAACGGAGCACAAATTGTAGCCGAGCAGAGACTAATAACCGAGAGTTGTTATTCACCATCGGGGATGACAAAGGAGAATTGCACTGCTGTACACTAAGTGTTGTTGTGCTGTCTCTTCCTGTGAATTATTCAGACATCCTGTCCTGTGTGACTTTAAAATTCAGCGAGTAAAATCTAAAAGTAAAATATTACATCACTTGTTCTGATCCAGCGCTAATGCAAGGGTACAGAGGAAAGATGCGTTTGCCTTTTTTGATTACAGACAGGACCTTTATGTTTCTATCAAAAATAGCCAAAGTTAATGTATGTAATTATAACCTCTTTAAGTGAAATCTCAGACTGCTGAGAGCTCTGAATAATTGGTTTCTATTGCAGGAGAGTTGATGTTGAGCCAAAGGGCTGTCAAGCTACAATATCCCACAAATAAACATACACATTCTGCCAAAATGGGTATCTCAGTTTTACTATGCATTTAAAGGAGCAATATGAAACTTTTCCAACTCACAGTAGTCAATCTCACAGTACAATGACTAAACTATTAGAATGACGTCTGTCTCATTTCCACAGAGCTCTTCTATCTCCTGCTTTCAGAACTATGTAGCACTGGCAGGGAGAGTGGTACTCTTGTTTATGACGAGATAAAGTGTGTTTATGAAACTAGTTCATCCACTCGCCTTTAGCCAAACAAAGACAGTTAGCCTTCTTTATTCCTGTTCAGTACAATGGCTAAAGCTAACAGACTGTGAGTGTGTCGGCTGCGTGACTGCTGTAGCGCATGTCAGCTCAGGCTGTGTTTCCCTGCTGACACAGTCATGTCTTTTTTCATAAGTTTCGCCTCAGTAAATCTCCCTACTAGGAGCTTGATTCATTGAATAACTAAGTCAAATATAGGCATACAAACAAGCTGAGGTTCTTTACATTAATGCCACAGGCCTTAATAACCTATCAGAAGTGTAAGCACGACTGTGTTTCCTTTCTGGGACACATTCTATTGATGTGGATATACATTTCTGCTAAACAAGGTGAATTTGGCTCCCTATTCATTATTTTCATGTCTGTTTTGCTCGTGAGACATGCAGCTTGTGGTAAAAATAGGTGTATTCTTTAAATTCTTGGTGACCATGACACAGCACTGGTGCAGTCAGAAGGTCCTGACTTGTTAACCAAAATAAAATCAAGTGCAGCTCCAACCCATTGACATCAATTACATTTAATCTTAATGATTCCCTTATTGATGCCTTACTTCCATTTGCAAACCCAATCACAAAAACAGGCCAAAGTGGTCATAAGTGCAGCTTCATTTCTGAAAAAAATGTCACATCTATCAAACAGTGATTTTATGCTAGGCATGTATCCAGAAAGCAGTTTGTTTTAAAGGGGACATGTTATGCAAAAATCACTTTTCCAGGCTTTCTAACACAAATATATGCCTCTGGCCTGTTCACAATCCTCTCAAATACCAGAAAAATCCATTCCCTCCTCCCCACTCTTTTTCCACCTTTCAGAAAATGTGTTCTGAATCAAGCAGTCTCAGATTTTCCCCTCATGACCTCATGTGGGCAGTAAGCACCGCTCCCAGGTTTGGTTGGCCCTTCCCGCTTGGAAGAAAGTTCCACCCTCCTCTCCTGATCTTCCTCTCACCTGCCAGCTGAGATGCTGAGTAGCTATGTGGGTTACCCTGCTGGCTTTGGTCTAGGACAGTGGTTTTCAAAGTGTGAGGCGGGCCTCCCCTGGGGGGTGTCACAGAGCTTCAGGGGAGGCACGGAACCGTAAACCAGAAAAAAGGTGATTTGCTTTGCTAACCTCTGCTGTGCATGGAGCAAAATGGATAGACTTATAGTTACGATAAGGACTATGCTATAGAGCAGGGTTACTCAACCAAAGAGCCAAATTATTGAAAATACCTTTGCAAGAGTCACAATCTAAGAGGTGAAAAGAGGCAAAAACAGCTTGAAGTACCAATTGAAAGAGGTCAAAGGTGGCAAAAGTGGTCAAAAAGCAGCAGAAAATGGGGAGAAAAAGTGGAAAAATGGTCAGGAAGTAGCAAAAATTTGTGAGAAGTGACAAAAAATGAGTGACTTAAATGGGCTAAAAGCAGTCAAGAGTGGAAAAAATAAGCAAAAAAGAGGAAACAAGTGGTATGTAATGGCAAAGGGTAGTTTAAATGGGCAAACCTGGCAAAAAAAAATTATGAAAAGGGCAAAAATGGCAAAAAGAAGAGGTAAAAATGTGAAAAAAAAGGAAACAAGTGGTATTTAATGGCAAAAGGACGCTTAAATGGACAAAAAGTGGCAAAAAACTGTTAAAAAAAGGCCAAAAAAATGGGATGAAAGTGGCAAAACTTGGGAAAAGTGGCAAAAAGACTTCACCAAAATGAACAAAAAAATTGGAAAAAAAGAGAGATATTTAATAATGAAAAGTAGCTTAAATTGGCAAAAAGGTAAAAAAAAGGCAAAATGGGATAAAAGTGGAAAAAATTGGGAAAAAGGGGCAAAAAGAAGTTGTAAAATGGCCCAAAAAAATTTGAAAAAGGGGTATTTAATGGCATTTTAACTGAATAAGAGGGAAAGGCAGATGTTTAAGGACATTTACAAACCAAAATATCCAAAATATATTAATGTTGAAAATGTTTAAGATTTAGACATAAATATTTTAAATGTTGTTTAATTCCTTCTTCAGTTTGAATCCTTTTTGTGGGTTTGTGTGGACTCAATACAATTTCAGTTGTTAACAGTAAAAACCTATAAAGTCTACTTCTTCCTAAAAGTAAACTCACAGGAAATAATTGAAAAGGGAATCAATAAAGAATTGAATTGTGAATCAGAATTGATAATAGCATCCAGTCAATAAAATCCATCTACTTGGCACTTCCTCCAGATGTTGGCTGTTGTGCATCTTACTACAGTTAAATAACAGAAGAACAAGAAAGGCAATATTGCCCAATGACACAAATGAGGTGCTATGAAACATATTTTGCTTGTCTTTATTCATCAGTCTGTTTTACTGATCATTTTTATCTATTTTATTTTATAAATTGAAATTAGCGCTAAGGAAATGCTAAATCTGCTCATCTAAGAGTGGGGGAGTGCAGTGCAGTTTTGCCCAGAGATCTTCTGTTGGCATCAGAGTGCATCATACTTTATTCCTACATATTGTTGCTTTAATACACTTTAACATAACTTGTACAATTGCTTAGCATAGGAACTGTTAAAACGGGAGCATACCAGTTAATACTAGTTTAACCAGTTACAGTATTACCACTCTTCTATCATGACAGTGGGTGTTTTCCTGTTCGGGTGACGCTACATCATCTCCTCATTTAAAAAAACAACTAAGGACACTTTTTATGCACTTTTTCTAATCATTGTTCCTGCAGATGTTCACTCTGTCCATTTAATAATCTATAATAATCTAATCTAGAACCAATCCAGCTCCATATTTTAATCTGATTTGGATTTGAAGAAGTATAAATAGATTTGGGAAGTTGCTTTTTTTGTAACTTGAGTGTGATTTCCACTGAAATATGATTTAATTTCAGATAAAGAAAAGGTCTAACATGGCTCTCTCCTGCTCTTTATGCTACCTGTATAGATTTTAAAGACATCCTCTGACTTGAATCGAAGCGGTGAAAAATGACGTGATTAAAAAATGAATTCAGAACATACCTCAAAAGGTCACCCGTGAAAATAATTGATTATGTAAGCTTTGATCAATGGATCGTTTCCCCCTGCACTCTTTCCAGCATGTCGAGCAGGCGCTCATCTGCTCCTAACTTCTGGGTCGAATTAATACATGCCCCGTGTGCTTGTCAGCAGCTTATGTTGAAGCTGTCATTCGCTATCTCCAGCCGTCTCTCAGCCCAGAAGTGTGGGCCTGTCTTCTTGGCTGCCGTTGGTTTTAATTGAAATTGATTTTGTCTCCAGCCAAGGAAGCTGCTGTAATAGATAGGCAATGTCGTGTAGCTGCCTGCAAATCTCCCATTGCGTTCCTAATGGCTTCTGAGGGCTCTGAAGTTTAGAGCTGCGCAAAACAATGCATCTCTCATTAACATGCCCTTATGACAGAAGTCTGAGCAGAAAAATAGGCGCAGATGCATGCCTGAACACCAAACGCGGTTGGTTTTAAGCTCATTTCCTCTCCTTTATACCACTTATTTGCTTCGCTTGGCTTGCAGACATCTAATGAAGCCATTATTCCAGATTAAACCGTTCTCTTGCTTTATTACCTTCCTCCTCTATTACTCAGTGTCCCTAACTCTCTATTTGTGATGCACCACTATTCATCGTCTGTGTAGGAGTGTATCAGTACACATTTGCTTGATTTTATTCCCTTTAAGTGGAGAAGTAGTGATAGTTCTTTTCCTTAGGCATGGGCTGAGATTGAGTAAATGTACCTGTAATTGACTCCAACCAGACCAACTGAACCCACCCTTCTATTGAGTCAAAGGTGAGTGTATTTGTCACTTTTCCTGCCACTTCGTCCTCCTTATACCCCACTGTGTTTCTCTCTGGGAGGCAGGTCAGAACAGCAAATGTCAGTGCCATGGAGCAGGAGCTGTGTCGACAGCGTTTGCTTCCTTTCCTTACGCCTCAGCGAGCTAAACCTCTGTTTCTTCAGGTTCGAAAGTCTTGCCAGCCCTAATCTCATGCACGGCCCTGTGCTGTGGATTGGACAGCAGAATCCCAATAGGTTTCACACTGGCCAAACATTTTATTTTCTTGTCTCTGTTAGAGTCTCTGGGCAGAGGAAAAGAGAAAAAAAATCCCTGCAGGGAGAGGTTCACTTATTCTTTCTCTCTGCTTTTCTAACCCATTATTCAGGGAAGGATCCAGCATCAACGTCACAGTGTGCTATTAATGGATGTGCCTAGGATACCGTGTAGTCAAGGAAACCATTTAAAATAGAGATTCATTTTTTATTTTACCGGAGAGTGTTTCTGCACTCCAAGTAGGGCTGAGTCTAGAGATGCAGAGAAAAATCTCTTATGTTTTTATTTATAAAACCGACAAAATCCAAGTTAACAGTGAAGAATTTAAAGATGCCACACTGAGAGGATCTCCTTACCTCTCTGACTCTTGTGGGTCAGATTTGGTTTCTCTGGCAGCCAATGAGATGTGGGAGAATTACCGAGTGATTCATCTCACTACTGTGGTATCTGGCTCAGTCATAAAGCAGCAGCACACAAACTAGCCTCCTCTCATCCTGTGTGTAGGATCCCTGCCCTGACGTCACAGCCAGAGCTGCATCTTCACAGAAAAGAGAAGTGGATTTATTCGTTTTTTTTTGCAGTTTTCAATCAGATGTTTCTAAATGTATGAAATTAGCCTCCATAATACTATTAACCCAGTTCATGAAAGCAGAAGTATTCTATTTTTGTCCATCCTTGGGTGTGTTATCTTTTCTTTGTGCCTACTGTCTATTATTTTATGCCTTCGGCTGCTTCTAAAGAATATCGCAATTTGCAATTAAAACTAGCAAGCAATTAAAACAGTCATTTTTCCCTGTGCCACATATGTACAGTACTGTAAATTTCACGCCTAAGACCTTCTACCAACTCCTCCTTGGGCTGTGTTTATCACCCCTCAACAAACACGACTTAATTAATGAAAGAATAATTACCAGTGCTAATTAGCGAGCTGTTAAAATCTCTCAAAGTGCATTTGTCCGAGGTGGACATCAGCCGTCACACCTCCAAATAATTTGGTGTGTGCTTCTCCCATGTGGATGCATAAGAGGCTTATACGTTAGCCAAACATTGATTTGATATTCTCCTCTGACACGTGCACGCCGTGATGGTCATGCTTGTAATCCTGTTGGCTAAATATGCTTAGCTGTGAAAGCAGATTAAGACATGGCTGTGTTTTCTTGGCCAGATATTCCCAGTGCCCCGGCTGATCTAAGCGAGAGCTCGGAAACATCTGTCCACCGTTGTTGTCTTTAAGCATGACCTGAGGCCAACGTTCAGTCAACGCAGCATGGAAGGCTCCCGTACTACGAGATTTACAAGAATTATTCATCGTACTCTTGTTGTGATTCAGGTGAAACATGAAATATCACATCATGTTATGAATAATAAACAACACAAGCATTCTCCATACATGTACGAGTGGATAGGATGATATGTTAGAGCTTCTCATGCTGGAGTAACATCTTTTTAGATCCTATGGAGTCTGTACACAACATTTAGCTGCTGTTCTCCTTTTAAGTCATGTTGTTTTTTCTTTTAAAGCAGGGGTCAGCAAGTAAGTCACTAGAAGATAACCAAAGGCTAATTTATGGAGTTAATTTATTCAAGGAACCGTAAGTGGAATCTGCAACAGTCTGGTGCAGAATTTCTTTCTGTAAATGCTTATTTAGCCGCATCAGACTGGGGTCAGATCTTAGAGCACTGTAAAAATTTAAAGCCACAGGTGTGACAGTGTTTGTGCTTTATGCTGAATTTTATAACAAAATTGTGGTTTACATTTTTTTTTCTTCTTTTTCTTTAAATTCTGCATCTGCCTCAAGCATCATGCCAGTCGACTGTGTTGTTGTTCAATTTAGCATGACATTAGCTTTATACTTTTATCATTATACAGTATTTACCAACGAAAAATGATGCTTATATTATTAAGTTATGAAAATGATCTTTAAAGAGGACATGTTTTACCCTTTTAAGATAAGTTTATGTTGGTGTCCCAAAGGTCCCCAAAGCATGGCTGTGAAGTATAGCTGGGAAATTAATCACAAATTATATTAAATCGCAACATGGCCTGCTGCAATTTTCAAATCGCAGAAGGTGCAATATTTCTTATACCTAAAATTTGTGCCAAAATACAAGTGAACACCCTTTTTTTGCAGCAGAGATGGTTTATATTACATATCATTCAAGTGACATTATTTTTAGAATAGCCTGGAAAAAAAAAATCCTACTTTCTTCATTTTTGTACATACATTTTACTTATTGAATATAAGATAGAATATGGAAGTGATATGAAAATTACCTCTCCCTTCAATACAAAAAATCATATCTGATTTGCGGAATGAGTCAAGATCAGCACAATGAGTTATCTGTTAGAAGTAACATAAGATGAAGAACTTCAGAAATGATCCCATATCAAAGCGCATCACAATATTGGGGGGAAAAAAAATTGCAATTAGATTATTTTCCCAAATGGTTCAGCCCTACTGTGAAATCTATTGCTAACGAAACACTCCAGTATTGTATTTTTGCATGTTTAAAACCCCTCTCTTTCAGCCCTTCTCAGAATGAGCTGTTCCTGTGTCTGTGGCTTTAAATGTTAATGAACTGTCTGACTCCGCCCCTGACCACACCCCTCTTGCTTAATGGATGTGGCTCTCCTGATCTTCTCCGGATCAGGAGAGGAGGGCGAAACTTTCTTTGAAGCAGGGAGGGCCAACCGAACCTGGAGGCGGTGCTAACTCCAAACATGACATCAAGAGGGGAACTCTGAGAACGGCTTGTTTTAGCACACATTTTATGAATGGTGGAGAAAGAGGGGTTGTTTTTTCTGGTACTTGAGGGTATTGTGGACAGGCCAGGGGCACATGTTGTTATAAAAGTCTGAAAAAGTGATTTTTGCATATGTCCCCTTTAAGACCAAAACATGTAAGTTTCACAAACTTTTATCCAACAGCAATTATCCAAATAACTATTGAAAAATACTATAGACTTGCCACTGAGGCCGCTTCTGAGTTTTGCCTACCAAAGTCCGTCATGACTGCACCACTCTATAGCAGCAATAAAGAGCAGGAAACAGCACTGAAAGCTTTTCAGTGCAGAAAAGATGTTTCCGCTCTTCTGCCGACCTGCTTCTGCATTAATTTGCAAGAGTTATGGGGGAAGCGTGGTGTAGTGTGGGTCCGTATATATAATGGGAGCAGGTGGAGCAGTTAGCTCAGCTGTAGCATTGTTACAGTGGCAGATTAATCAGAACTGGACCACATTTCTGAATCAAAACAAGGGCAAAGAGCCACACTGAAAGCTCCTCATGGTGGAGACTTTTCCAGTCTTCTCCAATCCATATCATAATCCACAGTTGCTCAACTATGCGTTAGCATTTACCGGTAGGTTTGTTGCAGAGCTGCTTATGTGTGCTACTACATCACGTTTTGTCGCTCTGATTGTCATGTGATGAATTTGACCGACAGAATGTTCATCAAATTAAAGTCCTAAGCACCTTGATGAATGTGAAATATCATGTAGTAGATGTATGAAACAGTCTATCTGGCGTGTCAGGTTACTCCAGTCAAGTTTTCATTCACAATTTTAAAATGTTGGGTCCTTACAATGTTTTATTTAGGGCTGAACAATTTACAAAGATAATCTAATTGCAATTTTTTGTCCCAATATTGAGATTTCGATGTAATATGTGATTATTTTTAGGTTCCTCTTCTTATGTATTGTTCAACAAATACTAACAGTTAATCATTCTATATTATAACCAGCACAATTCAGATTAATTCAATTAGGGGGTGAAAGATTTTGAAAGAAATATCCAGTTGCAGTTTTGGCTCATATATCAAATTTGATATTAATTGCCATATTAAAGGGATGACCATTTTTATTTTGACTAAGAAAAAAAAATACATGAACAGGTATAATCTGTAGTAAACCATAATAAAAAAAAAACCTTGAATGTTTGCATAATGTGCACAGCATAAAATCTCAGCTGCATAAAACTATCAAACTGGTATTTTGACACATTTCAGGTCAGAGAAATATTGCACTGTCTGAGATTTGAAAATTGCAGCAGGTCATATTGAGATTTAATCTTATTTGTGATTAATTGCCCAGCTCTAGTTTTAATCATCAGCCCAAATCCTTAAAACAGTATGTCATAATCTCTGTGGCTCTTATGCATCTGGGATGTCAAATCAGCTCTTAAGTGAAAATTATCAATATTTCATGAGTAGTCTTAAGCTTTTCAGCTCGGCACTGCTGTGTGTGCTGCATCATGTGTGTTTTTTGTGTAGTTCAGTTGTCTCTAGTGTTATATGCCCTCTGTTTTTGTCATTTTTTCAAAAATCCAGTTGTATTGTGAGGTATTTTTACATCCCTTGTGGCCAAAAACTCTAAATATTCAAAGTTAAGGGATTAGAAGCACTTAGTTAAGGTCACAGAAAGATCATAGTCCGACAGCGGACGGTACAAGCTGCTGATATGTCAAATAATAGGATTTAAAAATTGTTATGCACATATTTAAGATATTCTAAATTATGTTAACTTTGAGGAGGATAACCGTAGCAGTAGGGTTTATTCAGTGGCATCAATTAACATTGTTGTAAACAGCCATGATTTAACCATGAAAAAGAACAACATGTACCACAATTAAAGTCTTGTAATAAATTCACCCTTTAATCCAAGAAGGTCAAGTTCCTCTGGAAAAGGCAGTCAAACCGGCTAAGTGTCACCATGCACCTGAACACATGAAGGACTGAGCAGCTAATCACAAATCTATTCATTTGATCAGTGGAAAAAGTGCAGTGGGACTAAGTATACATGAGCTGTAAAGTAGCTCTAAAGCTGCAGTAAGTTGATTTACTCTTTATGTAGTGCAACCAATCACCAACAGCTTCATTCAGTCAGATAATGACATTTTAGTGATAAAAATGGCTGAAAAACTTCTCTTATTGTTGGCAATGCATTCTCAAATGTGTTGCTTCAACTTAAATGTTTCTGTTGTCTCAAAGGTTGTTTTTTTTATCCACCAAATGTCTTTTTTTAATTGTTTCTAAACTGAACAGCAGTAAAATGATTACAGTTGTCAGACACCCTGTTTGTAAAATTTGCATCATGGAGCACAGCCGAGCAAGATTAAAAACATTCAAATCTTCCCACCAAGGAGTCAGGGGACAAAAGATTACAGTGTGATTATGGTTAAGTGTCACAAAAGTGGCTGCTCCATGGAAAAATGTCTAAATAAAACTGAAACCAGGATAAGGCTTGGAAACATGTTCACTGATGAGCAGGTAAACACAGTCCCTGCAGTGCAGGGTGTCAGAAAGGAAAGGTAAAGGAGACTACCAGGTGAGAGCTGCATAAGGTGAGGGTGGGGGGGCAGTGGGGTGGAAGAGGGCAAAGCTCCGGCAGTGGACACTACCGCCTGGCACATGAGGCGCCAGGCAGCCAAGTGGAAAAGTACAGTCTGGTGAATTTGGAACATGGTAGCAGAATATGGTAGATTAAATGGGTTAGGCACTAGCACAGAGGAAGCTTTTAACTTTGCACCAAATATTTAAAATCCCAACATCTATTTATTCTTGTTTGCTCAGTTTGTGAACGTTGAAATCATTTGATATTATGTTGCACTTAGACACACAGTAGCAAAACTGGTCAGTTTAAAAGTTCTTGACATTTGGGTTTTGAAAAGTGGGTAACTGGGTCCTTCTACATCAGGATTTTAATCCCCATCCTTATTCCAGGTTGGAGTCGGTGCACATGCCTCAGCATGTGCTGGCTATATGGACAATACCAAACTGCACTGAGCTAAGAGTGGGAGATGTAGAAGCTTCTCTCCTTGTAATTTGTTTGAAGAGTAGTAAAATTAGAGAATGTTTCCTGACCGTGTTGCTGTGGTATTACACATTTAACGCCTCAATATTAATGGACACACTTGTGTTGATATCAATCGGCTTAATAAAAGTCTGTTGAAGTTTGTGTAATCGCAATGTCAAGCTGTGCAGTTACATGATCGGGCAAAAGGCTGCAGTTACTTTTGTAGTAGTGCTAGAAAGGTTTTTTAAAAATGCCTACTGAAAGGCCTTTAGTTTAAAGAAGTACCCTCATTTTTAATTTATTTTTAATTGCGTGATACAGGACAGAACAGTACAAGTGAAGAGACATTACATTAATAGAAGTAGAAAAAGAAGTACCTTTATTTTCAAAAAAGGCAAACCTTTTATCGTTCAAAAAATATAAAGTTATTAATAAAGCAGATACTATCTTTGTATTAAATTAAAATCACAATTGCCAATCACAGTATTGTCCAACATCATCTCAATTTCCCATTATTACCTGATCATGCAGCACTAGTTTTAACTGCGGTTTATTTATAACTTATGGAGGTAGGGTTTATAAATTGGAAAACCTTCATTTTTTAGTTGTTGTTTGTCAGCCTTCTGTAGGTGGTGAGGGCTACAGAGAGCATCTCAACCAGTAGTCCCTGAGCAGGCAGTGGCTGTGTTACTGTCTGCAGTCAGCCAGCGGTATAAAACCAGTCTATATGAGCTCCCTTTTATTATCTACAACATTTAAGTGATGCATCAGAAGTTTATACAGTACTACAGTATATTAGTCTGAAATGGAGTTGTCTTAAACTTGTATCAGAACATGAGGACTCTGTGGTATTACTTTTTTTTTGTTGCTTTAGTGGAAAATCAGAGCACTTGGACTCAAGGCCACCCATAAGAGTGGATAAAGGGGAGAGTTTTCTGGGGTCCTGACAAAAGGGGGGCACATGGGGATCAGGAAAATCATAGTCCATTTGAAAGTTAAGCTGTGATAACCATATTTCATTTTGAACCTAAAAAATAACCTCTCTATTGTTAAAGCAAGAAAACGGGTCTTAGGTATTTATGCTGTAGAACAATTTAGCCTTTTTCAAAATGAAAAGCCCTTTTGTTGAAATGGAATAACATGTTTAAAATGCTCATAAACAGTTTTGATGGGCAAAATAAACGAAGGCATTTGGAGAGTAAAGTCAGGCGCCAAAAATGAAAGAAAGAAAGATAGAAAAACTTAAGGGGAAAAACAATTAAATAGTTGTAAAAATGGGCAAAATTGCGTGAAAGTGGTGAAAATGTGTTCAAAAAGCCAGAAAAAGTGGCAGAAAGGTGTAACAAATAATATTAGGCAATGTTGGCAAAAGGGGGTTAAAGTGACAGAATTGGTTTAAAGTGGCAACAGTGGTTTAAAAGTAGCAAAAATGGTTAAAAATGGGGAGGAATAATGACATAAATTCCTTTAAAGATGTGAAATTTGGTTGAAAATGGCAAAATGGGCAGGAATAGTGACTAAGATTAGTCAGAATAGGCAAAAATGTGTTTTAAGTGGAAAAAATGAGAAGAAAAAGTGCCATAAAAAGTTGATAAAAGGCAAAAATGGGCAGTGAAATGTGAAAAAAAAGTGTTGAATGTGGCAAAAATTGTCAGGAAAGGGGACAAAAATAGCTTTAAAGGGACAAAAAATGGTTAAAAGAGGCAAAATGAGCAGGAGAAGTGGTATGAATGGGTTAAAAGTGGCAAAAAAAAAGCTGCAAAAATGAGTGTTATTAGCAAAAGAATGCTAAGAATAGTTATGTAGTGGATTAGAAATTGCAAAATTGGTAGGGAATGTAACAAAAATTAGTAAAAAGAGGCAAAAAGTTAGCTAACGGACCTCTTCCACTAGACCCATGAGACTGGCTTGCTGCTTAACCACTTGGCTGATCTCTTCAGACATGAAATTGAGTGTTTTTTCGATCTCTTCCAGCTCTTCTGCCAACTTCTTAGTTGTTGTCGCCATGTTTTCCAATGTTCTTTAAAAAATGATATGCTCCAGGAAGTTTGATGCCAAAAAAAGTTCTGTTGCTGATCACCATGTGCTCCCAGGCCCCTTACAAAACACCACGGTAAAAAACACCAAACTGATCAAATGTCCCCAAAAAAGTTATTAAAAGAGGACAATGTGGGCAGGAAAGTGGCAAAAATTGATTCAAAAAGGCACAAATTGCTACAAAGTGGCCAGAAAGGGGGCAGCATGAGTTTTATATGGCAAAAGAGTGCAAAAATAGTTTAAAAGTAAAATAAATGTGGCCAAAAAATGGCAAAAAGTGTTGAAAATGGGTAAATAAGGGGCAAAATTGAGCAATTTTACACCAAAACCCACTTAAATCTTGAGACGCTTGTTTGCCAGAATTTTTGCACAAATTTAAGTGACATACATTTGCACTGACATTGTCAATAAATCACATCTGAGGGCCATTCCTCTGGGTTTGTCAGCCAATTCTGTGGGCAGGCCTGCTTGGATTACTGATACATGAACTTTAAAAAGTCTACAGCTTCAGAAATAAAAAACTTATCGTTTATAATTTTAATGAAAGAGCCTGGTTTAATTTGTAATGGACATGTTCACGAACAGGTTTTGTTAACTGTAGAGCAGGCATTAAAGAAGAGGTCTAACTGGACAGAGTTGATTGTTTCAGTCCTCCAGCCTCTCAGAAATCCCTCCCACAATCTCTTCTTTTTTCTGAGTAAAACATTTTTTATTTAGAGATTTTTTTTTTTAAGTTTAATGGTCCTTAACTTTTCCTGAATACCAGAAACCATTTCATACTGAAGTGAAAGTGCAACTGAACTCTCATTGCTCCCCAGACAGAAAGCGGATCACACTCGTGGAGCAAAGAACTGTCAATAGATATCCGATTACTCCCAAATCTAGCCTTGCAAATTGGGATTGAAAGTCAAATGCTAATATCTCATCTTGTCGGATCACATCAAACATGATCAGACTCTCTGCCAGGGCTCAGTGACGACAGAAAAAAAATCCCCCAACCCCTACTTACAGTACATGAAAGACACGGTCCATAAATATTATGGTCTGTCAGCATGAGGCCGGTCAAACAAGAGCTGTAAATAAGAAACACTAAAATGGAAGAGACTCCACGCTGTGTATTTACTTAAAGATGAAAAGTGGGGAAGGAAGAAGGAGCAGGAAAGAGAGATCGACCGCTCTGCTATATTGGACAGGAGTGCCGTTGCCATGGCAACCGGCAGCCCTGGATAGGAATTTGGAGCAGCGAGTGGAATTACTGCAGAGGATTTGATGTTCAGTACACATCTGGGGTCAGCTAATATGGGCACTACAATCAGCTACACTCCTCCGCTCACCGGCAATCCCTCGTTTAGAGAAACGGCGGCTGGCACGCGGAGACTCCGGCCGTCAAAATCTCCTCTCACCGAGTGCCAGATTAAGCGGCGGCTCTCTCCATCCTGACAGATGTTTATGCTGCTGAGTACATTGTGGGATTGGCAGATGTAAACATGTGTTTTGTTAGTTGAAGTAGTGTTGGCTTTGTGGAAATGAGGGTTTTTATTTTAATCTGTCCATTTTTCTAAAGCCCTAAAGATCAGACCTTTTATATGAATGAAAATGAAGAAAAGCACAAAAACAAGGCAGATGTTACATAATGTAGGCTGCATTCTCTCTCTGCCATACACCCTTCAGATTGTAAATCTGTGGTACTTCTCTTATTTAGTGCTCAGTCTGAGGGAATAGGACTGTTTTTATTCTCGTTCTTAGACACAGTGAAGCATGAACACTGATTTTATAACAGAGTAAGAGAAGGAACCACTGGGTCGCCTTCGCAGATTTGAGTACAACATGTTTTATTCACTTCAGGGATGAAGTTTAGAGAAAAACAAAGCAGTTTGTCTCTCCTCCCTTTGTTTGTTTGCATGTCCTGTGTCATGTGTTTGAACTTCTGTGTTTAGTCTGTGTACATGCACTGGTTCCTGAATAAAAGAAGAGGTGTTTTCTTACAAAATGAAGAGATGGTTGAGCTTACCAGATTTTCATTTGATTTTTTGATGTTTTACCACAGGCAGCCTGTTTATACAGTGCATCAACAGAGATTTATATCTATTTCTGGCCTTCAATACTATGAGGTAGTTTTCAATGCTTTGTGTGCACCTTAATTTTTAGGAAAATCTGATACCTCACACTTTATACTAGGGTTCCTGTGGACCCTTGAAAAGTCTTGGAAACCTTTTAAACAGGACTTTTGAAATTCAGTTCATTGAAAGGTCTTAATGAGAGGTCTTAAATTTTAAATGGCACTTTGAATAAGAAATATCTTCTATGATTTTAATCATTCTTTCTGCCCTTACAGTTGTGTGCTGTACTTTTAGGCATGTTCAGGCCAAAAATTGAGGCTAAAGTAAGACGTGTGATGGCAAGTAAGCCACCTGAGGTCACCGCTGGGAGGAAAGAAGGATTGACACAGCCCCAGTTGTGCTCTGTATGTTCTTGTCATAGGAAAATAATCTGTAAAAAAAAAAAAAAAAATGAAGTCCAGGCCTTTGAGTAGGGTAGGGGGTGGATGTGGTGACTAAGCATGACCTATGGTACTGTCCAGGTGGGTAGTAGTGTTGGCATGAGGCATGAGCCCCTGGTCGTGCTGTACCAAGGCCCAGAAACTGCCTGTGGTTTTCGGGCGTATCGCCATGATAGAAAAGGACCAAACAAAAGAGAAGCCGTCAAGCTTAACCTCGGGTGCCGAGCGACGTGTATGTGTTGAGCTTGACTCTGCCCCCCTCCCCCAGCCCCAGGCTGTGGCATTTCTGGCCCAGTGATGAGTCCTTAGCACCCTACATGACTTATATCTAGATGCTGTATACCAAACATTGTTTTTTGAATGTTTGCATACTACTTTCTTTGTTTTTGGGTTGTCTCTCAATCTCTATTCATGGGAGCAAGATATCTCAAGAATGCTTTGGGGGATTTTCTGCGCTTTACATGACTTAAATTTAGATGCTGTATACTAAAACATTGGTTTTTGAGTGTTTGCATTCTACTTCCTGTGTTTTTGTGTTGTCTGTCCAACTCCACTCTTGTGAACAAGACATCTCATGAATGCTTTGAGGAATTTTCTGTGCCAGACATGACTGATATTTAGACATTTTATACCAAACATTGTTTTTTAGTCTTTGCATACTATTTCTTGTGTTTTTGGGTTGTCCGTCCACCTCCATTCTTGTGAACAAAGTATCTCAAAAATGATTTGAGAGATTTTCTGTACCCTACATGACTCAAATCTAGACGTTTTATAGCAAACATTGTTTTTTGAGTGTTTGCATACTACTTCCTGTGTTTCTGGGTTGCCCGTCCACCTCTATTGGTTCAAGAAAGATATCTCAAGAATGCTTTGAGGGATTTTCTATGCCCTAACTGCCTAAAATGAATGCACATGCTTCTATGTTTTTCCATGTTATCGTTCTCAGGCCTACCAAGTTTCCCATAAAATAATAGAGACCCCCCTTATTGTGACAGGTTTTCCCTGACAAGAAGTATAATTCTCCTTTTTTATAAAGAATGTTTTTAGTATCAGTTTAGCGCACCTATAAATATCACCATATGGTATATGGATTGAACAGAGGCATTAAATGTGCCAGAAATCATCAAATTTGGGCGTTTATGACCAAAAATGTCTTTGCCCTATACATCATTTTAACTTTTCATGAACACTTTATTGAATCAGAAAATTGAGCCCCGAGTGTACTGAGAAATCTGTTATGCCTTTCATTGTTGATCTTTAGCTGTGCAAAAACCGGTTTTATGTTTCCTCAGTTCAGGTCTTATAACATCTTAAATAAGATTTTAAAAACTGTGGAGAAACCCTAGGACACAAAAATGGTATTGGATGCTTTCATTCGGACTGGATTGGTTTTGTTGACACAATATAGACCAGCTCACTCCAGACCACCTAGTGAACCGATGTGGTCTGCGTAAACAAAAGCAAGGCCTTATGTCCATCGAACTTTATGAGTGATGGGAATTGCAGCCAATTTTTTGGGCTCACCATTTGGTCCCTTTTAGCCATTTTTTTAAACAAAAACACAAACAAAAGGAAACCTACTCTCAAATGGGAACTGGCTCCTTATTAAAGAAGCCATTCATTAGAACTGGTTCGTCTGCAAATGACACATCATGACTCTCTTATAACTTGTCTTGAACTAAGTTGAGATTTCAATCAAACCATCACCATTGCTAATAGTATATTTATCACTGCGTCCTTTAAAGGAGTGCTTATGACAATACAAGGGGGAAAAGCTGTTAAAGAGGCAGTGCTAGTTTTTTAGCCTGGTGATTCTCAGCTGGTCCAGCCTCAGGACCCACAACCACATGGGCCAGAAACTGTTTACAGAGAGCAGGGTGATATCTGGCGCATTGTCTTGATGAAGAATGAAACAGTTTTTCCACCATTATGCTGAGTTTTTCTCGCTGTTTTTCTAGTACCTGTTTGTTATATTGTTGATTCACTGTCTGGAACCCAATCCTCCAAAATTAAACCCTTAATGTCAAAGAAAACACTCAACATGGCCTTGAATTTGGACTTGCTTTGTGGTGCTTCCTTCATCCTCGGTGACTGCAGTTTTGTCTCAGGATTCTTTGAAGATCCAAGTTTTATCACAAGTAATCACTCCTTCTAAAAAAATCTGGGGTTCCTTCAGTTTGTTACAAAATGTCTCCAGGAATTTGCTTGCATTTTTCCTTTTGGTTTGGAGTCAAAAGTTTTGAGACACAACTATAAAAATTAATTTTAAAGTTATAAAAAAAATCTCCAGGAATCAGAATGAGTATTTTGAACTATGTAAGTCTAAATCCTGCAAATTCATCTGTTTTTCTCTGGTGTCGAGAAGTTGTATTTAACCCTATCCATGTGACACAGCAGAGATCTGTCTCTTTGGGAGGACTAAAAGTGCACACTGGTGTTTTAACAAAGACAGAAGTAGAGCAACAATGCAAAATGAAGGGAGGCATGATAATCATTTCGTTGTAGGACATCTATCTTGTTTTTATAACCGCTGAAAGACAAAATCATACTGGAAATTATGATTCCATTAAAAGGCAATCCCTGCTTTGTATCGTCAAACATCTGTTCTCTCCCCAGAGTGCCCCTCTGAGTCATCACAGAGAGATCAGATTGAAAACCCAGATTTCATGGCTAGGGTCTGAAATGTAAGTTTGGTTAAGTCACAAATAAATTCAGACAGGCATTTAAAAAAGATGTATTTAAAGCCACACGCTTCCCGCTGTGCCCTCTGCCCACAAAGCAGCAGCAGAGCTTCGTCTTGTAGCCTCTGCGATTTGATAAACAAGCTTCACATATTTTTGTAATGATGTTTTTCTGTGGAGGGCATGCTCGGCTGAACACAACTTCAAATAAATAGCATTTTAAAATTCAAAGCAAACACTGGCCTATCTCTTTCCTCCTTCGTTCAGCGGTTTAAACTTTTCACTTTGGCTCCCTTCATTCTTTCTACTTGAGCTGATAAATCTGCTAAAAGGGTTCAATGTCACACCACCATTGTCATTTAAATATTTGAATGTCGGTTTCCCTTCCAGCAAGAAAAGGAGGTTGGGAAGCACTTTGAGTCCATTTTTAGCAGCTGGTTGTAGATATGCACCACATTCTTTGTCACACACTACTCTCCTCCTTCCATCACGTGTGCACACAAGGGCAAACATGTATGCATGTAGAAGAAATTGCATTCACGCCTTTGAAGTCGACATCCCCTCCTAAATGCACCAGAAAACAATATAGAAGAAGAATATGATGATCCGGCATGAAATGTCTGCAGAGTTAAGCAGAAAACTGCACCATTAAGAGATTTTACCCATCTTTACTGTCTTTAAAACTCAGCCAAGAAGCTCACATTAAATACACATTCACTCAAAAGCACCATAAGATGAGGCTGGCGATGAAACAAACTCCATAAAGGATTTTGACAGGATTTACTTTATAGCAATGATAAACCGTGCACTATTTTACTCCATGTGAATAAACCAAAACCTATCATATTGCTCCTTCAGAAGCAGCCAACAAATTGTCCTTTCCCTGGCCAAGGAAAGAGGGATCTAACCATTGCAACCTTCTTGGCCCAAATAACCCAAGATTCTCTAATCTAAACCTGCATTTTTGAATTAAAGATGTTGTTTCAGCTGAAATGTTCCAGTATTAAAGGAATAAAGGGAGCTCTGAAATGTTAAATTATCAGTCGAGTTAAAGGTCAGATTGCCTCACAATGGTGCCGATTTATTGAAGGTTGCTTGTCAACAGATGCTTACAAGACGGGGTGCATGCAGTTAGCCAGCTGAATGGTTAAAGTTGGATCCATTTCTATAATTGGCACCAGAATTTAAACATATTTTATCAGGCCAACAGTCCCAGACAAATGCTCTGTCTAGACTATAACACAGCTGCCCGCCTCTATAGTTGCTTAACGGCTACTGCCACGCTGCCACAATGCTCTTTAAACTAGAGATGCACGATTATTATCGGTACCAATATTCAATAAATTTTGCATATTTTTATTATCCCAATAATAAAATATTATCCAATAAAATCCACAGATAATAAAGGCTTTGTTTTCTTTCTCATGAGACTACACATTCTGAATCAGTCAGTGGTGTCGCGGTATGTGACCGGCTGTTAAGCACCAGAGAAGAAGAGGAAGCAGCTTCAGTGCTAAAGGCTAACAACACGGTGGAGTTATTCAGTATTTACGGGGAGGATATCACGACAGTGTTGGTAAAATTTGCCCCGGAAAGATCCTGAAGAGTGGAAAAAGTCCCAGAGTTTAACACAACAGATCTTTTAAGTCACTTAAAAGTCATCATCCTAACAATGTTAAAACAAAGTGGCCACTAGCCTTAGCTGCGGGCATTAGGACCAAGCCAAAGGCTAATAGCAGACAGAGTGCTGATTCAGCGGGCATTGGAAAATGCAGAAAGTTTGCCAGAGCCAAAAGGCGCAATGTAAATTCTATCCAAATCAGTCTCAGAGTCTCCTGATCCACCGCTACTTTCACGGACATATCCCTGCCTGCTCTGTTTGATGTGGTCTGATCGACATAAGGAACAGAAGTTTAACCACAGACCATGCTGTGATTAACATTTTTAACCTATTTCTGTAAGACTTATAGCAGTGCATACACAAAAAATATAAAAACAGACCCCCACACATCTCCATTTGTTAAGCATGTTAGCCTGCTATCATTTGGTTTTATGTGATGTAAGTCAGCTGAATTCTTGTTTAGTTGGTTGTAACGTCAGATTTGACCTCTTGCCAAGTTACTTTAATTCATTTCAAGGGAAAAGGAGGAAAACGTATGTCAGTTGTGTTTTGTGTATGTTAAACTTTGGTACATAAATGTTTAAAATAAAAAAACTGTTGTAAAGTCAGAATAATTCTTTGTTTTTTGATGTAAACACGATGTCAGTTAGAATTAGTTAGAAATATCTTTGCTCACTACATATTAACCCCTTCTTACCCCCAGATGTGCATAAATACATCAGATAAACTTATTTTTTTAAATCAACAATTTAAAAAAAGATCAGTTCTTACAGGTTATTTACTTACAGGAGTGGGAAATTGTCTGTTTCTGTAAAAAAAAAAAAAAAAAAAAACTTATTGTGCATCACTGCTTTAAGCCCAGCGTGGACAATGTAGAAATAATAGCATCAATGGCAACCTTTAACCAGAGGTCATGTTAACTGGAAATGCTTCTTGGAGCAAACACACATATAAAAGCTTTTTGACTCTTTGGTCTGACCAGGGTTTGACATTTACACTGGCTGACTAGCCAAATGTGGGTGGATTTCAGCTGTGGCAGGTTCCAGATTGACTTCAACTAGCCACATTGGCCAGTGGAAATTATCAGTGTCACAACCTCAGCATTCTCTGATGGATATTTGTCTGAGTGAGATTTGGATGAAACCAGATGCATTTCTGATTTTTTTGAATAACGTTAATCCAACGTCAGTGTTTTAATATTAGTATAAACTTAGTATCCATTAAAGAAGAAAATGGAGCACATGTTTCATCTCATACCAGACATACCCAATTTGCAATGTCACACATGGTTTCCAATCAGCACAAATGTGGCCAGTGGAAATGCTCAGTGGCTAGTAACTTTTCATAAACAAGTAGCTACGTCGGCCAGTGAGCAAAAAAGTTAATGTAAAGCCCTGCACGTAAACTTTTGAAACTTTACTTAGATGACTTACAAGACTGACGGGGATGTGGGTCAGCCATCATGTGCACAGGTATTTGTTTATCTCTGGCGTACAAATGTGCAACAGACAACCTCAGAACATGTTCATAACTTCTAAAACTTACACTGAATTTTTTTCTTCACTGTCCAATCATTGAAAGCATACTCCTCAAACTGTCAATGTTTTCCTTGTCTCTTCTAGTATTTATATCAGCTTAGAGAATATTTTAGTGATCTAATTGCCATTTTTGTCCAACAGACAGAAAAGAGCTCGCACTCATTCAGCTAATTGTAACAGATGAGTTTATTAATAACATTACCATTAGTGTGAAACACTCTCTTACATATGCCCAGACACATCATGGTTGTTGACGCTCTCCACCCTGCAGCACTGAATTGGCAATTAGCAATGCATTATGGTCAATCTGTGAGATTGTCAGTCAAACAGCGGCCGGCGTGATTAGGCCACCTTTTCACTGAGACAAATTCATCATTGTTTTGTCGTGTCGTCGACAGACAGGGTGATTAGTTTAGAACTGAGTGGCTGCAACATCTCCCCCATCATTTTTGTAAACTGAGCAGGGTAAACAAACTCATTCAGCAACATAATGCTTGTGGCAATCAATTCTCCAGCAGTAAAGCTCAAACAATACACCGCCGCTGCTGCTGCTGCCTCTGCTGCTAGCATTCAATCAGGAACTGTGGCTCAAACACACTGTCATTGTTGAATTTGACATGGATTAGGTTTCCTTTTTTTCCTGAGTGATCTTTCCTGCTGAGCGATGAAGTGAGTGGAGTGTGACCAGACACATTTAGTGTAGGAAGTTTGACCCCTGGCCGGAGTTTGATGGAGAAAGTGACAAAAAAAAAAAAAAAAAAAAACAAGAGCTTCATATCAAACACAGCGCTGTGTTAAATTGACTCTTCGCCTTTGTTTGGACAAGAAATTGTCTTTTTGTTGAGGGTTGTGTAGCTAGCCAAAAAACACAGATGCTTTTTGTTAAACTTGTGTTGTCTTCTCTGGAATTGTAGCTGTTTTATACTGTTCTCTCTACCCAATAATATTGTTCAATATTGCCTTGACTATTTAACTCGCGTTTTAGCTCTAGAGCTGCTGTATCTTACTATTCTTACCCCAAACATTGCATGGTTTCTTATACCTGGTTTTATAGTCCAGGCCCCTGGATTTGTAAACTGTATCCATAGATTTCAGTTGGTGCATAAGGTTTTGCATTGCAGATCCATGCATGAATGCAGGTGTTGTCAGCAGTAATGATGGAAATAAATGAGGATGATGGAGGAGAAGAAAGCAGGGATAGAGAGCAAGAAGAAAACAATGTGAGAGGAGAAGAAAGCAGGGACAAAATGGAAAAAGATGAAGATAAAAGAGGAGAAGAAAGCAGGCATAGAAAGGAAGATGAAGATAAAAGAGGAGAAGAAAGCAGGGACAGAGAGCAAGATGAAGATGATGGGGGAGAAGAAAGCAGGGATAGAAAGCAGGAGGAGAATGATAGAGGAGAAGAAAGCAGGGATAAGGAGCAGGAGGATGAAGTTGATGGAGGACTAGAAAGTATGGTTGGAGAGCAAGATGAAGATGATGGAGGAGAAGAAATCAGGGATAGAGAGCAAGATGAAGATGATGGAGGAGAAGAAATCAGGGGTAGAGAGCAAGATGAAGATGATGGAGGAGAAGAAATCAGGGATAGAGTGCAAGATGAAGATGATGAAGAAGAAGAAAGCAGGAATAGAGAGCAAGATGAAGATGATGAAGAAGAAAGCAGGGATAGAGAGCAAGATAAAGATGATGAAGAAGAAGAAAGCAGGGATAGAGAGCAAGATGAAGATGATGAAGAAGAAGAAAGCAGGGATAGAGAGCAAGATAAAGATGATGAAGAAGAAGAAAGCAGGGATAGAGAGCAAGATGAAGATGATAGAGGAGAAGAAAGCAGGGATAATGAAGGTTTTTTAATGGATGTGAAAAGGATGAGAGGACAGAAGATGGAGGTGAAGAAAGTGAGGGCAATGCAGATGAATTTTTTCATATGTGGTAAAGAAATGCATAGGCAGTATTGTAGGCATTTTTTTAAATGTGGGGGTTAGAAAGCTGAAATGATTTATATTGTACTAACTTTGGGAATAGGCTAATAAATGCATTAAAAAATGTGAAGGAAATGATACAGGTAAATTTAGTTTGTCCATTGTAAAAATATTTTTTCATTAATGTAGGGAAATAATAGTTCAGAAATCATCAAAAAAAAAAAAAAAATGCATAGAAATTTGTAAAATTGGCCAACTGGCTAAGGAGTTCCTGTGTAATTTTCTTTCTAGGGGCCCAAAATCCCCGACTGTGTTCTCTATGCTCTAGTAGACCAATGACATGAAATGAAATCTGACTACAGTAACACATTACCCACAGCACTGGTTAAGAGTCCACCACGGTGTAGGTAGAACATCAGGTTGACAATGATTTTAAATCCCAAACATTGAATATTTTTTGTAATAATTTTTCTATTATTAGTGTGGAGATCAGAACAGCTAGATCCTTGTCTGGTAATACATATAGGGATATAAAAAACTCTCCATTGACAGAAGATAACATTTAAAAGGACCCTGCCTGTAGAATTTCTAGAACAAAATGTACCTGTATTGATGCACGGCACAAAGTGTCTTAGACAAGTCTTTGGGGATCCGGGTTATACAATGCATTTCTCTCCTGTGTGAATATTTGATAGAAAGAAAGAGCTTACTGCGTAACCCTGGTGTCTCTGTGGATATAGTGGGGATAAAAGCCTCACATTTCTGCTCTCACTTCTTCTATAAGACCCTCGTGGTTTTGTAACACTCTCTGTTCTCTGGTCTCACATGAGTTATGGCATGTTTTGACATGTGTTTAACCTTCATATATTGACTTTTCTTCACATAAACAAGTTTAATAACAAACTCAGCATTGTTTGTCATTATAGTGAGTGGATAATGAGAAAGCAGAATTCCTGTAATTAATTATATGTCTATCTAAGAGAAGCCATCTCCTCCTCCACCTCCTCCTCCTCCTCGTCCTCCTCCTATGTGTATTATTCATCATAGAGGACTCCTGCCCTGCTTCCCCGGGCTATTTTTACCCAGCATGCCCGTCACATTAACTGAGAGCCCCAATCCCCTGCTGCTCCCAACAGCAAGCCTCCCTCCATCTGGATCATGGATTACATCCTTCTTCTTCTCCCCTTTCTCCTATACCCCTCTATACCTCTGAGCCCGCCCTCTCCCCCCCGTCTTTACTCTCCATCCTAGGTTTTATCCCCACTCCTGTTTCTTTACCACTCCACTAACCCTCCACTCTCTACTCCTGCCCTCTCCTCTTATATCTTTCAATCATTCATATTAGTGTTCCCAGTCCCCTGGGAAAACTCACTACACATCTCCTCAGAGCTCAGTCATCGCCCGCTGAGCGAATGGAACAGCAGGGCTGATGTACAAAGCTTATCAGTCAACATCACAGTACTAGATTTTTTAACTCTGATATACTAGTAAACAAATTCTAATGATACTATAACATGTTTAGATACAAAATAGAAGTTCTTGGCAACAAATATCAGGGATTTTTTTGTTTTTAATTACCAGAAACATTGCCCCAAACATGGGCAACATTTCAGGGCCAAATGAAGTTTGCTTAGAATTTTAGTGCATTCATTCCTCTTTATTGCAACTGTCTTATGGAAAGGTTGTAATTTTTTTAAAAAGAAGCTGGTAAAAATGTTTTAACACCATTAATCATTAAAAGAGATTGTATCGTTTTTAAAAATAGGGATGCAGGATATGGCTTTGCTGATGTTTGTAATTTAGCTATTTCCAAGGTCATTTGAGCCAAGGATGCAAATATATATATATATATATAAATAATTTTTGTTTCCATTAAACATGTTTTATTTGGAACATGTGCTGCAAGCTGACATACATAAAAATAATGATCAACAACATCTTTGTACCAAAATAAATAAAAGTAATATGATACAAAAAATAACAATAGCATTCACTTAATAGAAACTATATATAAATATAAATTAAATAGTAAATGGGCTATGCCATTAACATATATATTTAAAGTTAAATGTAGTGACAAATTATGATTAAAAAGAATCAATAAAGGAATAGTACAATATGATCACAAGGTACATTACAAACCTGCCCATCCAAAATATTGTTGGTGTGATATCGAGCTCAGCAGATATGGAAATGTCTGCAGACAGTTACAGCTGATATATCAGCCAAGCATATCACCAGAATGTACCGTAATGCCTCACTACTAGGGATGTATAATATTATCTGCATGATACCACTTTCAGCAGATATGAATTCTTCAAACCAATATTTAAATCCAATGTATCTGCTGCAAATCTGGGCCTATACTGGTTGTAAATATCAGCCATATGTACAGATAAGTTTGTGGAGTTGAAGGCTGACCTTTGCCATCTCTAGTCTTTTCTTTGTTTATCATATTTCTTACAGTCAAAAGTGTTTTCTAAGGACTGAAGTTTTGGTTCTAAACTGCAGTTATATATGAGTACTGATGTATCAGTTTTGGCTAAAATGAATTTGTAGATATTAGGGATGCGGTTAAACTAATTTTGGTTTGAACTCCCGGTCCAATGCTCTTTTAAACTGTAATGAACCTCCCACCACCAGTGGCCACTGTAGCTTTAATTAATGACCGCTGCCTTCCTGTCTGAGCTTTCCCCCTGCACTTCACTGGACGTATGAGACTAAGCAGTTAGCGTGCAGTATAGGAACAGCAGGGTATGACAGTTTTTTAAAGTAGTAAATGGAAATAATGTTATATAGGCTGTTGAGGACTGAACTCTACTCAACTAAAGCGAAAAGAGGCCACATATCAAAGCATGATTAGGGCCCTATGAAATCTGTTTTATTTAGTTTTTTGCCAAATTCCATTTTATTTTTTTCCAAATTCTTTTTTTTCCGTTTTAATTGTTTGGAATTCTGTTTTTTAGCCTTTCCACTAATTTTACCATAAAAAAGGGTGTCTTGTTCATGTAAATGAATCAAATGTTCACTAATTAAATAGAAATAACCTTACATTTATTGAAAACGAGCCACAGTTGGCCCAGGAGCCGTTGTTTGGATAACCCTGATAAAAAATAATTATCACACTGTGTCTGAACTGATGTTTATAATGTAAATGAAGAAATCCTTCTGTTCTCTCAAACACAGAGTGATAGTAACTTCATAAGAAAGTAACATTAAGTTAAATGGTTAAAGTAAACCTGTTATCTAAACTTTTCTTTACTCTCTCAATATGTAACAGTGCATGCAGTGTGATGCTGCATTGTGTTTTTACTCCTGAGTGTAACGGTTCTCTCACCATCTCCCTCCATCCTCGCTGCCTGTCCATCTGCCTCATATCAGACTGCTTCGTATTGGCTCGTTAAGCAACCAAAGGAAACTACAGCATCTATGGGAGGAATTATTAAGCTAATTGATACTCAAATGTAGCATCATCTAGACTACGGGACTTTATAAAATCTCGAGTCCATCCAACTTGAGTTTGAAGCCTCCAAGAGGTGAGCAGGTCTTCAACTTCTGACTTCAGCTGTGAGCCTCGCGCACAGACACTCCTCTCTCTCTCTGTGACTCTCTGATGTGGTGAGGTAAAATAACTCGGAGCATGGATGAATTTTCTTGAAAGTGCAGCAGTAAGTCGCACTGTACTGCCCCGTGTTGAGCTGTGTGATGTTTGCCGGTGTTTCGTGCAGCTGCTTTGACATGCTTTGTGTTGTTTAGGAGGGGGCGGGGTGAGTGTTTGTGAAGTGAGGTACAAGTTGTGCCCCGCTTTAGTGACCCCCCCAGGAACATATTCCAGGATATACGTTCCTCTTTCTAAAAACACAGCATTTCAGTCAAATTCATTCAATTTCCACAATTTTCTGCGTTAAATTGTAAATTCTGTTTTTATTGCCCAATTCCGCGATTACGTCTGCGCTATGTAAATATTTTCATAAACATACTATCTTCATGTATTATTGATCAGTTTCATTTTAGTTATCTTGGATTTGCTCATTTAAACTTAAGAATTAAACAAGAAGAAAAGAAGAAAGGATAAAAGTCACAACCAACCAAGGTAGGTCAACAACAGCAGATGTACGGTTTGGTAGTGAAATATTCATCAGAGGTAACTGGAATGTAGTGCACGGTCACTTTTAGCTTCAGAAAAATATATTTTCCTGTCTGTTGTCCTCTTTCAATGAGGGCATGCATCTTTATAAAGCTGGCTCCCTCCCTTCCCCCCTCTCTCTCTTGTTCACCCAGTGGCTAATGAACATACATTTTTTGTTTATAATTAGTGACAGAGAGTCACTTGTTTATGCCCAGGATACCAAAAGCATAGTCCAAATAAAACCACAACTGCACATGCCTGAATAGAAAGACATGCTTACAGCTGCACACCAGCATCACAGTCAGACTCACATGAATGCAGATTGTGCATTCATGTTTGAATTTTTCAAGATGACTTTGGGAGGAATGGACCAAATTTAGCAGACATTAAGAGAAAGTAAGCACAACCAAGCAGCGCATTTATGATATTAAAACTCGAGTACATTGAAAGATTGTCCTGTTCAGTATTTCTTCAAGGAAACAGTAAAATCCCTGAACTGCCTGTTTTGTGCAGCTCAAGTACAAGCCCTGCAGGACATTTTTACATAAAGCAATCCTTGGACGTGATGTCATTTAATTTACAATGAGTTCCCGATCTCTCATCAAATAAATAGGGTCTCCTCTGAGTACCCGGCCGGCTCATTACTGCTGCTTCTGTTTCAGTCTTCAGAAAACACTTAAAGAGACAATGAGGGGCTCTTTCTGCAGTGGTCCCTGGTTATTGCAACACTTCTGTTTATTTCCCATTCATGCCCATTTCCCCTCAAGGTAGCGAAGTGAATATTTTATTAGACCCACGAGGCGAAATCATCTCTAGTTAGTGCACGTCCATAAGAGCTGCAAACAATCTGTGGTGGAGATGTGCTATTCATGAGTTTCTGCAGAGCGTAACCTGTTGTCAGCTTGTTTTATTCTATTCTCATTGTGTTCTGAATGAGGCTTTATGATCTACAGCATTTCAGTATAATGGAGAACTGTGAAATTGTGCACATTGAGCTTATACATGGTATATTACTGTAATAAAAATGATAATAACTTTATTTGTATAGCACTTTAAAAAAGGGTTTACAAAGGGCTTTGATATGCAGCAGCAAAGGAACAAAGCAACAACAACAACAACAACAAAAAAAAAAACAGATAACAGAACAGTGACACCAGCAACATCAGCAGGATTGAAACAGCTCAAGAACCTAAACAAAAAAACGACCAAGATAATAATCCAACAGCTTCATAAGACTTTGAAAGATGTCACCCTGTCCTATCTCAGGCAGATTGTTCCAAAGTCGAGGAAACTCAGTCATCTTTGGTTTTTAAGCCTGAACTTTGGAACAACCAGGAGGACCCCACCTGCCTGAGGATCTAAGGCTGGCTCATAGGACATGAATAATTCTGATATATAGCTTGGAGCCGGACCCATACATGTTAAAAGTAATGAGTAAAATCTTAAAATCAATTCAAAAAATAACAGGGAGCCAGTGTAGGGAAGCTAAAATTGAGTTGATGTGGTGTCATCTGTTAAAACCAGTTAAAACCAGTTAGAAGCCTAACTGCTGCATTTTGGATTAATCGGAGGTGAGAGAGGGATTTGTGGCTAATACTGGTTCAAAGGCAATTGCATTAGTCTCGGCTGGAGAAAATGAAAGCATAGATGATTTAAGAAGGGATTTAAAAGGTGCCACAGATTCTGCATGCCTAATCTCCTCAGGTAGGTCATTCCAAAGTTGAGGGGCCCTGATGGAAAAGGCTCAATCATCTTTGGCTTTAAGCCTCGGCTTTGGAACAACCATTAGGATCTAAGGATCTAAGGCAAAGTTGGCTCAAAGGGGGTTAATAATTTTGATATTAAGCTAGGAGCCAGGCCTCTATGCTCTTTAAAGATAAGCAGTAAAATCATAAAATAAATTCTAAAACAAACAGGGAGCCAATGCAGGAAAGCTAAAATTGGAGTTATGTGTTGTCTGATAAATCCAGTTCGAAGCCTAGCTGTTGCATTTTGGACAAATTGGAGGTGAGAGAGGGATTTGTGGGTAATACCGGTTAAAAGGGAATTGCAACGGCCCAGTCTGGAGAAAATGAAAGCATGGATGATTTAAGAAGTGATTTATAAGGTTTCACAGATTCTGCATGCCTTATCTCCTCAGGTAAGTCATTCCAAAGTTGAGGGACACTGATGGAAAATGATCAATCACCTGTGGTTTCAAGCCTCGACATTGGAACAACCATCAGGCCCCCTGTCTCTGTCTAAGGCAAGGTTGGCTCAAAGGCGGTTATTAATTCTGATATAAAACTTGGAGCAAGCCCCAAATGTGCTTAAAATTAACAAGTAAAATCATAAAATCAATTCTAAAACTCACAGGGAGCTACTGCAGGGAAGCTAAAATTGGGGTTATTGGTCATCTGAACCAGTTAGAAGCCTAGCTGTTGCATTTTGGACAAGTTGGAGGTGAGAGAGGGATTTGTGGGTAATACCGGTTAAAAGTGGATTGCAATAGTCCAGTTTGGAGAAAATGAAAGCATATATTACTTTTTCTAGATCTGAGAGAGAGTGTTTTTATTATTTTGGAGATGGTAAATAAATGTTTTATATTGTAAATTGTATTGCCAATTGAAAAATGGCTTTTTGATCTAAACAGAGAAGCATTTTGTTGATCTTGGGGAACGTGCCCAGCTGTCATTGTTTTAGCCTGTATTGATCTTGAATGACAACATATATTCTCTCAGGAACATGTGAACTACTACCTTAAGCTTACTCTAACAGCCATGCAGGGCTCTACCTATTGTGCCCTGGGGAGAGAAGCATCGACTGACAAAAAAGTCAATTATGGAAAACATTGGACAGACTTTCTCTCCTGAGATGAGCCTTAAAATACAGCATACACATCCTCCATGTAAATTATATAAGAAAGAATTTTAAAGCAGTCTAGTGCAGGATTGCACCAAATATTTTCAAACTTAATTCTTCAACATCCCTTATTTTCTGCCTACACAGGCATTAGAAGCCGCTCCACACAGTCAATCAGATCCCTTCATTCTAAACCTTATTTGCATAAAGCAGCAGCGCCACCTATAATTAAGAGATTGACACAATGGCTAACGTCCAGACATCAGCCCGCCTCACAACACAAGCACCATAGACTCTGAACAATAACCCACCAGAGCTTTCCTGCTGACGTCTCCTCCATCTGACAGAAATATAACTAACATCTCAGCTCTCTCAGAGGTCATGTTGGTTCGGTCCTTAGAAAACACTGTCAGGCTGTTGATCCAGCATTCATCCATCTTTCCCGCGGTTGGACAGCTGTCGTGTCTAAACCATATCAAAGGCTAAATAATCTGGTGGCTGTCCAGGTTTCATATAGCTGGTGTTGCATATCAACGCTTGTTCGGTCAAATCAAGGCCAACATTTTTTTCTTTTTTTTTTTTTTTTTGCATGACCTGAAGAAGTGTCGCTCTGAGTTTCCGACCTTCAGTGATGGCTCATAAGTTGGTCCAGGGCTGGACTGAATGCTAACTAGGCTTTAGTAGATGCAACTAAAGCCATAGGGAGAGATTTAGGCATGCATTCGTGCTGCAAAGGTTTTTGCCCCTTAACTGAATAAAGGTGGTTGACACGGTTTGACCCCAACAGTGTCCTGAACAGTAGAAACAAATGTTTCCTAGCAAACTGCGCAAAGATTTTGAAGAAGAACTCATTTGAATCTTTGCCAATCCTAACATTTATTACACGACTCAATCTTAGAGCTTGTTATTAAGATGCTGATTTAGTGACATTACAATGTGTATTTTTGTTCAAACAAATACGTTGGTTGAGTTTTAGGTTGGACAACAGACCCACATCAGCTGAAGTCTTTTTCTACTCGTGATCATTCCTTACACTTTACTCTCTGAGACCAACATTGTTGTGTAGGACAAGAATAGACACAGGTCATTAAAAGTTGAATTATTTTTGAACCATAAATCGTAGCCACTTACTTTCTTCCTCTGTAAGCCCTCCGTTTTGCCATTCTAATGACAGAGTCCATGCCTTTGTAGCTCTTATGGAGGCTTTTCGAGCCAGCTTGGAACTTGGGTGACATTGAACGTCTTTTATCTTTTCTTTAAATCAATGTTTCAATCGTTTGTGCCGCTAGCTTTAGTATTATCCAGAATATTGTTTACATGTGCCACACGAAAAAAAATCTTTGAGTTATAATTTCCATTTAGTTTTTTGTTTTGTCTTTATAGTCCCATAACTTTTATAAAATTGAAGTGACACTACTGCAGCACACATATTTTTAAAGCCCAGCTATGGGTTGCACCAGCTGTGCGTAAGTTCAAATGTAGCCTAGCTTGACTGTAAGTTTTTACTTACGACAGAGTTTACGCTCACCTAACATTTAAGGTGTTGCACCAGCCGTTATAATTTCAATGTAGGCTTAGGTTATAACTTAAATCTTACACCTACCCCCTACTAGCTGTAAAGTCCTCTGGAGAATATGACTGTCATAGTGATAGCTCTGAGAGACGGTCTAACCTGGAGAGTGACGAGGAGTTGAGGATTTTACCGGTAATTTGGTGTCAGCACTGCATTCTCCATGAACAACATCACTGTTGTTGTTCATGAGCAGAGATCATTTCTGCGGTCTACTATTAAATTATCTTGTGTTGTTAGCGATTTCACCGCTGGATATCATTGTGTTGTCACTTTATACAGGCTCTAGGTTTAGGCTGTTGGCTTCATGTGTCTTGTCATATTTTTCATCCACACTGGACGCTGTTTGAGGATCATCTGTAGCAAACACTGGGTTAAAAATACTTTTCAGTGATTGGTTAAAGGAAGAGAACCTGTCATGTCTGGGACGATATTTTGGTTAGTTTGGACGTAAATCTCTACAAGTTAAGATCAACTTTACGTCTCTGTGGTGCAACTGAACAATGACACTACTTAAGTTAGAACCTAACTAGTTCCAACGTAGGGTTTAGTGTGGACTTCACACCATAATTAAGGCAGAACTCACGTATAGCTGGTGCAACAGGCTACAGGTTGTCCTCAAAAATGGATGTTAAGAGCTTGACTGTGCACCACAGAGTTGATGTTTTGAAAGCTTTTAAGAAAATAGGTCTAGGTGGGACAGTTAAAAATAGCTTATAGGACTCAGAGTGTTTAATATATTTTTTAAAGACTGTTTTTTTAATTCCCTCTCAACCGTACAATATCATGGATCCCTGAATTTTATTAGGGGCATATTGATCATTCTAGTATGTACATGTCAATGTAAATATACCAGAATTAGGAGCCCAGTTGCTCTGACTTGAATCTTACAAAATCCTACAAAATACTACAAACCAAAACACTCAGATATTAGCGGTTATTATGTCCAATTACATTGTGTCCTTTTCTGTCTTTTCCATCTTCCAGATGGAGCCACAATCAAGAATAGAGCTAAGATATCATGTGACAATGAAGTAAAAGCATTATTGTCATAATCAGTTAAGGACTGCCAGTTTGCTAGCACTGGTAAAGTAACGCTAATGACCACTCTGCTCTTGGATTTTGCTTTCTATTCTTGGATGTGTGTGTTGTAGGTTAACCTGGACAAAACTAAAAATGCGACCAAGATCAATGTAAGCATCGCTGGAAATGTTTGTTTTCTTTGACCTTGCCTTGACATTGCTGGCTTGGCTGTTCTGGTCTTGTATTTCTGCTTTTAGCTGCTATATAAGCACATAGCTGTGGTGATGTGGTAATGTGGTAGTGGTAATGTTTTGTCCTTGGATCACATGACAGATATTTCATACTGGAGGAAGACTGTGCTCCAACATCAGTGATAACAAACCAGATGCAGCTGACTGGGACTGTGACTGGGATCAGAAATAAAAGCCTGTACAGATTTTTTGTATAATAATAATCTCAAATAAGGAATTTACACTTGCCTTTCTTCTTGAAAGCAGAGTAAGATGATGCTGGTTCACAGTTCAAGCAGCTCCCCCCTAAAGGGAGGCTCCAGTAAAGGATTAATAACACCACTGAGCTGAATATAAGCAAAGAGTCATCACAGATGTGAAGATAGGTTTTAATTACATGACACCCTTTTATTTTTCCTTGTACAAACACCTTCTGATGTGTGACACATGCTAACACAACAAGGTGAAGGCTCAAGGGCCTTATGGGTATTTTTTCCCCTCACACTATCACAATTACATCATCTCCTGCTCTTTGATGCTCTTTTCGTTTTCCTTCCTCTGCTCTCCCAGCCCCAGTCACCCTTTCCTGTCTAACTTACTCAACATTAACTTTCCCTCAGCATCCTTCATAGACCCCCCCACCCCCTCCTTCCCTATCTGCCCCCTCCCTGTCCTTAATGCCCTTATCCACCTAACACACTTCACATTAGCTTTCCTTCTCTTCATTTGGCTCCGTCACTTGTTTTGTCACCTCCCCCCTCCCCCCTCGCTCCTTCAAACCCCTCTCCCCTAACCCGCTGACTCAGCAGCTGGTTTCAGAGCTTGTACCAGTTTGTGTGTCAGGTGGGAACAGGTGACGCCGCAGGGTGCGCGCTGACCTAACTGTGTCACTTTCACTCCGACTCACGTCAAGTTTGTTTGAGACGCTGCCTCTTGCTCCTTGAGGCTCCTCTCAGGTCTCTATGAGGTACACTGAAGAGGCAGATAAAGGTAGCAGGAAATAGCACTGCGAGGCAAAATGAATATCTGCAGTTGAGTTTGGAATGTGCAGCTTTTGATTAACTGGAGCGTTTTTAGAGGTGCATGTAAGTAAATGGAAGATATCAGATAAATCCCAGTGAAATATATAGTTAATTCATGGCTACTTTAATGAGAGTGACTCAAAACACCTGGATTTGTTTTTGTCATCTCTGTGAGGGAAAGTAGCTGGATGCTGTTGATCTGGATAGCTATAAAAACAACTAGAATTTCAAGTAGTATTGAACTGGCCCTTACAACCTTGGCACGTTTTGAGTTTGGTGCACATTGGGCCTGCAGCACAGTAAGAAAAATGGGCCTCCGCAGCAATTTCTATCAGATTAAATAGCAATGAACTGTCATGTCTTTAAACACAGCATGAAGTGAGAGCACACAGCGTAAACATCAGAGTGTAGGGCTTAAGGGGTCCTACCAATAGATGGTGCTATGGCACATTTTAAGTGTTGGCTTACAGATATGTTGAGTTTTCTGTAATCACACAAGAAAAGTCTCCAATGGTTTTCACCCTGTATGTTTAAAGACAGTCTGGCTGCAGACTGTTCATCTCTGACAGTCACTCTCACAAACCGTTCATCAGAGACGCCGCTTATCTCAGAATCCAAACACATGCTAAAACTTTCTAAATAAAGTTGTATTAATGTTCCATATGGGGTAAGGGTTAAGGCAGCGGTTAGGATACCAAAAAGTTAAAAGGTAAAAACCTGACCTGAGAAAACGGATAACTAAATGTTTAATAAAGCCGAGGAAAGTCCATTAACAGGAAAATAGCTCATCCTCCATGAAAACATTCTAACAAGCAAAACATGGCAAAAACATTCAGCAAGCATGGCTTACATAGCTCTATCAGCTGCATAAGGCATGTAGATTATAAAGCTACATAGCTAACAGAGCTATGTAGCTACATTATATAGCTATATTATATATAGCAAAGTTAGCTTAGCTATATTTGCTAAAGCTCACATTGCTAAATCTAACTTAGCTATGGGTAACAGAGCTACTTTGCGAGCATAGCTGAAGATAAGCTCACAAAGTAGCTATGTTAGCTGAGAAGATACTTTATCTATGTAGCTACATTAGCTTTAGCTATATTTGCTAAAGCACACATTGCTAAAGCTAACTTAGCTATGGTTAACTGGCCTACTAAGCTAATGTAACAAAGTTAAGCTCACAAAGTAGCAATGTTAGCTATGTAGTTACAGTATCTACGTAGCTACATTCGCTTTAGATACGTAGCTATGTTAGCTGAGTAGATACTTTGTCTATGTAGCTACGTTAGCTTTAGCTATATTTGCTAAAGCACACATTGCTAAAGCTAACTTAGCTATGGTTAACTGGCCTACTTAGCTAATGTAACAAAGCTAAGCTCACAAAGTAGCAATGTTAGCTATATAGTTACAGTATCTACGTAACTACATTAGCTTTAGATACGTTTGGTAAAGCTTACACTGCTAAAGCTAAGTTACATTGGCTTATATATTAATGTTAATCACATCGGTAGCATAGCTTTGTCAGCTTTAGCTAAAGGTCAGGGGTCTGACCTTTTTCTCTGTTTTATTCTGAAATGTTGTTTAGACTGTTATGTTTTTGTGGTTATTTCATGAATGTAACCGCCAGATGATTGTAAAAAAAGTTAATTTTTTAAATCGAATACTGGAAATATATTGTTCTGGGTAATCACCCTCAGTGTCTGCAGACAACAATACAGCTTTTCAAATATACCCTAATAACAGACATGCATTTACTCATCTTTGTCTCTCCCAGGTAGAATGGGTTTAAAATATTCCCCCGTCCTCTGTCTCAGCTCAGTGGCTGTACATTTCTATGTCTAACTCGTTCAGGTTTTTCAGTATGCTAAACAAGGCCACTGAACAAGGAAAGCAAAATTATTACATCTACTCAGGATTTAGAGCATACAGCTGTCAAAAAAGTCTTTTTATTCTTCTGTTATCAGGGAGGTACTCTGCATTGGCCAGTCCTCAAGTCGAGGTATCCCAAACCAGATCAGGGGAAAAAAACCTAGTATCTGAACATCTCTATGCCTGCTGTGCTCTGTGTTATCAAAGCCAACAGACACAGATGGATGCTGAGCAGAGATACAGATAAAAACAGCTTAGTTCACAACTCCTCAGCTGAAGGGATTTGATTTCATAGAAGCTGCTGGTCTTGGTCTCTCTGTCTTGACTTTTTCCTTTTACCTACTGAACCCCCTGAGATGTAGCTGCGATAGTGCTTTTCACAGAGCTATTTTGAGACATAACAAACGTATATACACACATACACAAACAAGCAAGTAGATAATACAGTGTGACAGAGTTATTGCTAACAAGCAAAGCAAGGCTCAGGGTGTTCAATTTTCCCCCAGAGTATCAGAATAAAATGTAAAACAGGAAGCCATAACATTCACATTAGACTTACATTATATTCACCTCCTCATGTAATATTAATCCGCTTTAAATATTGCATATGTTGTGAAATTTGGAGATGCATCAACCTGGTATGAATAATTGATCCCTGCTTAGTTATCCTGTTATCATTTCTCTGAAATATCAGCCAAATGACCAAGAGTTGCTGTACAACAGTCTGTAGAAATATAGAGATGCACAGAAAGCTTTTGCTTTGCATCATAGAACAAAGCACATAATGTGAATAGAATCATTTTTTATTCAAGTACATAAACTGTAAAAACAGTGGTGGAAGATCTTATTTTTATTAATATTTGATGAGTAACTTTATTTGTATAGCCTTTTTAAAAGCAGGGGTTTACAAAGTGCTTCACAATAGGTATATCTGTGTGTCATCTGTATATTGATGAAAGAAGACTATGTGGTGCTGAATTATTTGGCCAAAATGCAGCACATAAGAAGAGAATAGAATCAGACCTAAAAGAAAACCTTGGTGTACACGGTATAGGTAGAAGAGAAGTGATTTCCTATAGGTTGTTTGTAATCATGTGATCCAGAATAGATCACATGATTGCAAGAATGGAGAGCAGTTAGTACTTTACAGCTCTAAATGGACCAATTATCATTAGAACATTTCTCCATACACTTGCTATGATCCCTACAATTTACAAATAAGTGATTTTAAGTGACAAAGTTAGGGTTACTGAAAAGTAAAAATTTTAGACCAAATTTTTTTTCTGCCAAAAAATGTCAGAATTCTTAGAAACACGATAGATTCACGATAGGTTAATAATTCTGGCTTTGATATCAGAAATGTGCCTTTTTTTCTCATAATTTAAAGAAAAAGCTCTCAAAACTTTTTTCAGTGGCCCTAATCCTCTTCTATATGCAGGGCTTGACTCTAACTTTTTTCCCAGGAGCACATGTGCTCCTAAGTTGAAAAAGTTAGGAGCACATAAAGAAATTTAGGGGCACAATGAAAAATGATCAAATAATGTGTTTTCCATAAAAAACGTGATGCAAATAGACATTTACAAGCAAAATTATTTAATGAATTTGTAAACAAAATGTACAGAAAGGTAAAATCATCAAGTTTTGAAAAAGTATTGCAATTCAATTTTGTCTTTAATGTTATTAATTTTTAGGCTATCTTACATTAATTGTGGATACAGGAGCTTTATTTATCCTAAAACATTCTCCAGGTCCTCTGAATAATAATGATAATAATTAACTTAAGTACACTTCTGTCCATGTCAGTGTCCCCATCAATCGTGACAGCCAGATGGTGTGCTTTTCTCACTTTTGCAGCAAGATTTTCTTTTAATATGTCTGATATTTGTCCAATGATTTAAGCACATCGTTTGTCATTATCATATGTTGGGTTTATGTCTTGTCCGTTTTTCTTGTGCAGGGTGATGAGTGGCCCAAACTTAACAAAAGGAATCTCTTCTTTTGCAATATGATATGCTATATTAAATTTGATCTTCAGCTGTCTCCTCTTCTCCTCGGAGAGCAGCACTTGTTTTCTCACAGCTGCTTGCATGGCACCTGAATTTTCTCTGGCAGTGAACACATCTCTGCACAGTAAGTGCCTCCGTGACTTACTGTGCTTCAGGACTGCGTCTCTTTTCAGGTGCGGATTGCCCGCAACAAATGTCGAGTTCCCTGCCTGCTTTTGTCCTCTGCAGTATTTACAGTACATTAAGTTATCCTGGTAAAGGAGCCAAGGAAAGGTCTTTTGCCGTCTTCGTCACCTTCATCGTCGTCCTCCTTCTCAGCATTGGAGTCGGTCTTCTGAAGAAGTGACTAATAGGTTTAATTTTTGCGTGTTTAACTAACTAACTTGCCTTCTATCTGTCTTCACTCGCCTTCTTCGAGGAAAGTTTGCAGGCTTCCGCTGACCAGCGGATCACGTTATGCTTTTCTACGGACTACATTGGTTCAGCAAAGTAAACTCCTCCCTCCCCTCCCTCTTCCTCCTCTCCTCCATGGATCTCTCCTTCGGCTGATTTTTGTATGCACACATGTGCCCCTAAATATTTTTTACAGTTTGCACACACCTGTTTTTTAGGTGCAAATGTGAGTGAAATGCTCGCACTGTTGAGCCCTGATATGATTATGCTTAGTCGACTAGTCCAAAGTTAAGAAAACACTCAGGAACCAGTCCAAAGTTAGCCCTGTTTACTTAACACAGTATCACAATGACAGTGGGTAAATGATGCATTAGCAGAATGTAGCTAATGCTAGTGATGCTAACACTGGAAACCTTCAATCCTCCTTGCACATTTACATCCACATTCCTCAGTGGATTTTCACTCAGTGTTCCACTTGTATGTGAGTGTAACTTCACACACCCTATGTACAGCCTTATTGCCATTCTATAGCTCAAAATACTACTAAACTGCAGTTTTCCTACAAGTTGCTATTGCTGCTATCATTTCCCTGCTGTTTACATTGGGTTATAGTAGCAAGGATGTAGCCATTAGCTGGAGCTTAAGTGGCTAATAGTGGTGGGCATGAGCCAGCTAATTGTGCACTACCCTAGCAACATCTCACTAAAGTAACAAAATAACATTTCTTGCTGATGCTAATTGAAGTCAAACTACGCTGGTAACACAACCCAACAACAACATGTGTTTACAAACTGATATATTTGAAAATGTTTTTTTTTTTTTTTAATTTTTTTTTTAGTTCTCAGGACAGTGCTTATTGATCGACTGAAACAGTTTCTTTCCACTTGATGTGTTGAAGTCTTGCCTGGCTGCAGTGGGAGCCCATTAGTGCTCACAGCTCACAGGAGATTTGAAGCACCAGTATGGGAGCTCTGAGAAATTCCCATGAAAAGTAGTCCTGTTGCTTCAGCAGACCCCATGTTTTCTTCATGCACGTCATGTTACTGCTCTAAGAAGCCCTCTGCACAAGAATGTCAACATCAAACTGCTTTGACAAACCAGTAACTGGCAGAAAACTGCCTCAAGTCACTGAGAACAGGGGCTTTGTTTGTGGGGTTTTCACCACACCAGAAACTGAAAGGTGACGTATCAACCTTTTCTACCTTTTAACACAGGACCTTGTGGAAATCATGTGACCTATTGGGAAGGGTGAACATTTCAAAAGCCCTCATGTCAAAATATAAGCCATCCAAGCCACAGTTAACTTTTAGACCAATTATTTTTGGGTTTTTTTGCTCTAATTATTCACTAACTTATTTATTATGTACAAACACTAATAAATAAACCTTTCCACCAAAAATACAAATCATAAATTGAAAATCTGACTCCTGCTGTGTACATGGATGAATACCTCAAGCAGTCCAGGCTTATTTATTCATATGAATATATTTTCCTCCCAATTTTAATATAGTCCATTAGATCAGTGGTTCCCAAAGTGGGGGTCAGGGCCCCCAGGGTGTTATGAGACAGCAAAGGGGGGTCCTGGGATGCTTTCCATAAAACAAAGAGACATTTCATGTGACTTAAAACCATACATTTTATCTATTATTTTAAAAATACTGTTATGTTAATAATGTGAGATGAGTTCAAATTAAAATCAAAATCTAGTTATTGAGTGATATTTGTGCTTAATTTTAAGCAAAAAATATAAAAACTACCTAAAATGCAAGTTTTGTAGATGATGCTTTGTGCAGTATTGGATACTTTATCCCCCCTCAAGGGAGAATGGGTACCCGATCTCTGATGCAGTTTTTTGGGGGCCTCAAAGTTTGGGAACCACTGCATTAGATGACCAGTACTTTTACTGCTGACATCTTCTTTTTTACATTGTATAGCGCAAAAATGCCTATTATTATACTTTAAAACACAGTGAATGGCTATATAAGCTTACATTTTGGTATGAGGGCTTTTATTTTGAAATGCACACCTTTACCAATGGGCCACATGATTTCCTTTTTTCTCACGTATTTCATTAAAACAAGAAAACAAAATAACAGAAATGAAAAGAACAAAAATTTGACCCCTTTTTTAGAATTATTTGTTTTTACATTTTGTGACAGAAATGAAGAAAAAATACCGATATTTTTTTCCTAATTTTTCCAATATTTCCATTTTTTGTCAAGAAATGAAAAAAAAACCCCTGAATGGCGAGTTTCTCTTGATTTATGAGTCTGGTTTCAACCAGGAAATGGATCTGCCAGAAAATACACTGACCAAATACACACTTTCAAACTATCATTCTCTGCATTTTCCTTGATAGCCAGGGAAGTAAACTCTTGATACCATTAATAATCACACATTTTGACCTACAGACACTAAATGCTTTAAAGAAATGTTTTTCAGATACTCTTAAAGTCCCTGTAAAGTGATAAAAAAAATTGTAATATAGGTTTGTTGTTTGATAGGCCACTGTGTTACGAACCATAAGGCCAAATTCCAGTCATGGAAAACATCTCTAAGTTTATAGAATTTGGCTTCAAAATCATGAAAAATTAGGCAATACTGTCTGCTCTAGGATGGTGTGGGTGTGTTGAGCTGAAGCCATGCCCACTCAGAAAAGATATGGTCTTCTCAGAAAAAAAAAAAAAAAGATTCTGATCAGAGCACAGCTTTCTGGCTCTGTGCCAGAGCAGAGAGACAGAAGTTGGGGATTAAATTTACTGTTTTCTGGTGCAAATCTCTCTATTATGATACTTTTAATGACCTGTAATCCACATTGCCTGATAGATTTGGGAAATGTACCTCACATTGGACAAAAACACAACATGTAACTGACTGTTAACTTTCAATGAAGGCAGTGGCATTGGCTATTCACAGACTTTATTGAGATGAACTGCTCTGTGATTTCATATCATTGTAGCGTTTGGGGGGGGGGGGGGGTAATTCCCCATCAAGACTGGTGATGTCATAGGCTCATATTTTTGCCCTGCTCAAATTAAACCAAACCAGGAAAGAGAAGAACAAATTTCTTACGGCCTAGATCAAAAATTCAGTTACACATAGATCTCAGTGTTTTCACATGTTTACAGCAACATGATTCCAACATATCTAGTGTGTTAAGACACAAATTTTGGGCAGAACAGTGTAGGAGAGAGGAGAGGGCATGGTATGATCAATCATGCCTAATGTGAGAACATCCTAAGTCTTTTAAACTAGCAGTGGTTGTAAAAGTGATACAGATTTGTCTCTGGACAGTGAAAAATCCTGTTGCCTTGATATTGTCCAAGCCAGTGCCAGAGATCATAAAATCACTTTGGATTTCATTTCCTAGCTGTTCTACAGCAATCAGCATGTGCATATAAGAAAGGACTGAGCTCCAGTCTGTTACACAATCCAAATACATAATATATTGTCTAATAGGTACGATACAACCTTGTGATACAGGCAGTTAGCCAGCAAGCCAGCCAGCAAAACAACCTTTCCAGGCAGATGATAGCTCCCTGAGATATAGCACTGTTTGTCTTCTTTTTCTCTATCTGGAAATCTACTCTCTAAATTACAAAGTCAGAGGAGTAGAACCAGAGAAATTCTTTCTCCTCAGCCCTGGACGTCCAATAACTGTGTGTGTGTCTGTGAGGCTCTTCCAAAGATGCCAGAGCCAATCACCAAGAGGGAATTTAGTGCCTCTCTGCTTCCTGCTCTGGTGGGCAGATAAGATGATAGCATTTAGATTCAGACATAGACATTCTCTCACTCGGAGCTGACTACATCTACACTGTGCTGCCTGTGGAAACTTCAGCAGCACTAAATCAACAACATGCTGCTGCCTTTTGCCTCTAATTTGTGGATTTGCTGAACCAGACCTGCAGCAGCCCACAAATTTCCACAGTGCCCGTAGTTCTAGCTCAGTTTGTTGTGAGGGGGTTTGATTGCTTACGTTGCAACTGTGCCGCTCGAGTTTGGGGTTTTATTAGCTCAGGAGACTTTAACAAAACCCCATTGTGCATGTACAGCCTCGGGCTACAGAGCTACATAAGTGATGAGGGAAAAGAATCGAAGGAGTGCCAAGTTTTAATCCTTGTTAGCAGGGGAGCCCATCAGTGTTTGGTCCGAAAAAGAGAAACTTTCTCTCGCTTTTATGAATATAAAGGCTGGATTTGGCCATTCAATTACACATGGAGTCCCTCTTTTCTGCACTTTTGGGCCAGTTCATTATGGTAATTGCTGATTAGTAGTACCAAAATTAGTTTAAAATGCTAAAAAGCTGTCAGCAATATTGAGCCAGCATGACCAGTCAGAATGCATGTCTGATACTGGAAATGTGAAGCGACACGTCGTCAATATGAGGCCTTCTCCATTTGAATCCTGGGCGTGCTATAACCTGATGATCTGCCTACCTGATATAAGCCTAATTCTATCAGCCACAGGCCGAGCTCTAATCTTATTATCTGTTGTTAACAGAGTTGGGGTTGGGTGGGGGCTCAGCAGAGATGGGGATCTCCACAGGGCAGATTACCTCTGCATTATCCACTCAGAAAAGGACATTATCACCTATCAAAAGCCAGAGGTGTCAATTGATCCAATCATGTCTTCCCTCCAGTGATGCGGGCCACTCCCATCGCCTGTTAATTAAAGAGAAGATGAGACTCTTTAGTGGGCAGAGTCTGCTCGTCTGTGACTGTACTGCATGATGCTACATGCTGCAGCGGCGCACTTAACGTGAGGACGGTGCTTTGACCTTTGTGAGTCATTTGGCTTTCTGCTCAGCCTCTTCCAGATGTAAACAGCAGCTGCCACTCAGATGCTGCTGCTAACAGGGAATTAATCAGCGTTTTTATCCACAGGTCCTCTGATCTGCAGGCTTGATCAGAGGACTCTCAGTTGGTTCTTCTCGTATGGGACAGGAACTGATCCAAAAACATCTATTGGATATGATTCATTTCTTTATCTGCGTACATTTTTCTCAACATCCTTTGCAGATGCACTGCTCTCCTACATTGTCTAGGTGGATTGCATGCAAAAACCATAGACTGTTTCAAATAGGGATGTAGATTTTTCCTGATATCCAATATGCAAATATTTACAAAATAATTCGAGCCAATGCTGATATCCATACTGATATTTAAATGTAGTTCAGACTGAAAACTTCACTCCTTAAACACAATTTAAAGTGTATGAATAAAGAAAGACTTCAGCTGAAGTAAGTCTGTTGGTCCTACCTTAACCTAATTTGATCATATGGTCAATATTTACAGCAGATATTGACAGGTTTTTACAGCCACAAAATTGATTGTACTGTAAATATTGGTGGGAATTTGCACATCTGCTGATATTGATAAGTCACTTCTTCAGCTGATATCTGCCGATACCAATATCATCCTGATGATGTTGTGCACTCCTTTTTTAGAGAAAAGTCTTAAACACACTTCCAAGCCAAGATCAGGCAGGGGTGGAGCTGAAAAAGTGACATAGAATGAAAAGAAAAACATCTCGCAGACTGCCAGGCTCCCTAGTTTCAAACATGAACATTGTCTCTAAACTGAATCAGAGTTGGAAAGTCTATTGATGGAGGTCACTTTATTGGAAATGCCCTTTTAACCTTAAATTTTGGTCAATCTGGAAAGGCAAACAGGCTGAGGATGACCTTAGCCTCCTGGGAATCGGCTCAGCCCTGTCCTTATTCTACACATCTATGAGTAATTCTAAGCCCTAATAAAATCAAAACAGATCATTTATGAACCCTCCTCCCCTGTGCAATGTGTCTCAGTAAACAAACGACCCAAAAAATCTTACTTCTGCTGTATGAATGGGCAATTTAGCATTGGTTTCAAAAGGAACTCGAGTACTTTTGAGCCAGCCTCCAGTGGACACTGAAGGAACTGCAGGTTTTTGCACTTCAGTAACTTCATATTTCAACACCAGTGGTTACCACTTGGTCTGAACTCAATTTCACACATAATTTTATACAATGGAAAAAAATCACCTTTTTAGTATTTTTGCATACACGTTCTTGGTATCCAGGGTATCTGCCTACAGGCTGCACGGTGGTGCAGGGGTTAGTGCTGTTGCCTCACAGCAAGAAGGTCCCTGGTTCGTTTCCCAGTCAAGGCCTTTCTTTGCAGAGTTTGCATGTGCATCTGTGAGCACTCTGGCTTCCTCCCATCACCAAATCCTCCTGTTTGTACTCTAAATTGGCCGTAGGTGTGAATGTGAGCGTGCTGGTTGTCTGTCTCTATATGTTAGCCCTGTGATTGACCAGTCCAGAATGTACCCCTCTCTCGCCTAATGCCAGTTAAGTAGTATAGAAAATGGGTGGATGGATGGTATCTGCTAACCCACGAAAAGTGAAATAAACCACTTGTGTCCTTTGTGGTCTAACTATGTCTGGAAACAGAAAAACGGTTGGTCCATTCAGCCTCTGCTGTCACTGTGACATCACCGTGAGTCATTAAAATATTACTGCATGGAGGCATAGATTTCCACCCTCAGCTATAGAAGCACACAGCTGAACTCATGTCGGCACACTACACTGTAGAAAGGGCTGAGAGAAGGGGTGAGAGAGGATGCCACCTTTGCAATAAAATGGTTTGTGAAATTTCATCCCTGCTGGAAATGATGTGCAAGTGATATTAGAAAGTGGAAGAGTTTAGGAACAACAGCAACTTAGCCACAAAGCAGAAGACCATGTAAAATCACAGAGAAAGGTTAATGACTGCTAAGGTGCATGGTTTGTGAAAGTCGCCAACGCTCTGCTGATTCCATAGCTGAAGATTTCTGAACTTCCACTGGCATTAATGTAAGCTCAAAAACTGTGTGCTAGGAGCTTCTTAGAATGGGTTTATACGATCGAGCGCCTGCATACAAGCCTTATATCACCAAGTGCAATGCTAAGTGTTTGATGAAGTGGTGTAATGTTCACTGGCACTGGATTGTGGAGCAGTGGACACGTGTTCTGTGGAATGACGAATCAAGCTTCTCTGTTCGGTAGTCAGATTGGGTAAATCCAGATTTTGCGGTTGCTGGCAAAACATTACCTGCCTACCATTGTGCCAACCGTGAAGTTTTGTAGAGGAGGGATAATGGTAAGGGGCTGTTTTTAAGGGTTTGTGCTAGGCCCCTTATCTCCAGTGAAGGACAGTCTTAATTCTCCAGCATACCAAGACATTTTGGACAATGCCATGCTTCTAACTTTGTGGCAACAGTTTAAGGAAGGCTCTTTTCTATTCCAACATGACTGTGCACCAGCGCACAAGACAAGGACTATTAAAAACATGGTTTGTTGAGTTCAGTGTGGAGGAACTTTGACTGGCCCACAGAGATCCCTGACCTCAACCCCATGGAGCACCTTTGGGATGAACTAACAAAGATTGCAAGCAAAGACATCAGTGCATGAAAGCCTTCCAAAGTACAGTGGAGGCTGTTAAAGCTGTAAAAAGGGGACCAACTCCATATTAAAGTACATGCATTTGAATACAACATCAGTACAATCCCTGTTGGTACATTGATCACACTTGTCCTTAGAGTGTATGTCACCAGACGTTTTCCACCACCCTGCTGGTATAAAACAAGATACTGACATGAATAAATGTCAGATTTAAAGCTGATATTGCAAACATGATAACAGGCACATTTAGATGTTACTTATCTAAATTAGTACTAATTTAGTGTGTCTCTGTCTCTCTAATGATTTATTTCCAATGTGATACTTTGTTATTAAAAATCTATTTATAGCCTCATGAAGGATTGGATGTAATACAAAAGCCCCTGCAGGACCAGTGATGAATCTGATCCTCCAGAATACTGTGATGAGCTCTAAATCGTGTGCCAAATCCCCTTCTTATTGATCAGTAATGTCTTGCCAATTGGCGTCCTATCTAATTTAACCAAAAAAACAAAATACAATCAATGATTATGCTTTTTTTCGCCAACGGATGGAAATAATGACTAAAAGAACCTCAATGGAAAGACATGAAAATGTTGGCATAAGCAAAATGTGCAGATTTACCCTCAAAGGTTCCTGTTGCTTTTCTTCTGCACCAGCTTGTAAAATCTAAAAACTGGAGACCAGAACTGCTAAAAATAGCCTAAATAGGGCAGCAATAAGCAGATACAACCTTTTATTGCACACACTTTTACCTCAAGTTCATCAGGTAGAATAGTTTGTGATCTCGCCGAGTGCCTTTTGAGTAATCTTTGTCATCTGACCTTAAAGGTCTGCTGATTATTGGTGAAAAAAGCTGCTTTGACTGCGACTGGCTTCAGTGCAGAACATGGTGTACTCTGCTAACTACCCGTTAAATGCCTGAGTGTGTCTCCCCCCTGAGTGCTGTTGAGTATTTTTGGTGGAAATGTCAGCGTAGTGCCGACTAGCCTATAGGTGCACTGTTGCAGAACGGACAGAAATAGAAACAAAGGTCAATGTGGCATAAAATTGACATCAGATTGCTTAATGTGGGAACAGTAATGAGGTGACCTTTCATGAGAGACGTGCATCTCGTAAGCTGTGAATTTAAGCAGGACAGTGAAGCACACAAATTAGGCAAAGTTTCTCCTAGATACAGACCTTTTTAAACAGAAGTGAGGCACTATTGTGTCTTGTTGCTATTTTTGGACCACTTGCATATTTTACATTTGCTTACATAATAGCATTCTAATTGGTAGCGTGTTGAATTTGCCACTTGTCCTTATTTCTGGTCACAAAACATTTTCCCTCATAATGGCTGACCTGTTTGTTCATGCCCTCTGAGCTTGTACAGCTGCACAGGAGCAGAGCAGATAAACGACAGGCTTTTAAAAGCTCACTCGATCTGGTCTTGTATCCTGTGGCCCTTCATGAGAAATAGTGCGTTACAAAGCGGGCACAGAACACACCTGGCTGCTGAATGTGCACGGTTGGATACCCTCAGTTTTTTAGCACTTTTTGAAGTTGTGTGCCATCACTCCCTTTGATATTTTGATGTTGCATGATGGCATGGTGTTGTCACAGTTTTGGGCCTCAATCCCTGGCAGCTGCAACTAGAAAAGAGACTGACTTTTAAGGGAGGCATCATGTTAATGTGGAGTTAAACAGACTTTGAAAAATGTTGTGCACTCACTGACTAATGGACACTGTTAGGTAGTTGTGCTGTGCATTATACTGGTACAATGCAATGGCAAACATGTGTCTACAAGTAGAGATTATTATAGGAAGATATTGTCAATATTTTTTCAGAGACTCATGAATCCAACTACCTCAAGAGGTAAAACATTGGTTCTCAGACAAAGGGAAGACACTAAGTGGGGTGCAGAGTCATGAAAAGGAGGACTTTGGTGGCCCAAGTGGGGGAGTGGCCTGGGATGGTTTTGGGCCCTTGAAATCTCGTTGACCTCCCAAGCAGCATTCCCCACCAAAACCCCAAACTATGCTTGGCTAGTTGCCTTGCTTGAGGCCATGTGAACTTTTGAAAAAATCACGTATTTAGGCTATTTTGGAGCCATTTAAGTTAAACTAAGTCATACTGAAAGCTAATTGTATCGGCTGCCGCCAGTGTAGCAATAAGCTTTGCTGTAGCTAAAGTGTAGCAAAGAATAGCAATGAAAACTTTCATGATAGAAAAGATGGTTTTGCTCTTCTGCAGAGCTGCTTTGACATGAGTTTGCTGAGTTGTTGTTGTGTGACAATTCAGGTTAGTACTGGAGCTGGGCATGTCTACTACCTCATTTCATCTAGTTGCTCTGATTGGACTGGCATGAATGTGACAGACAGCACGTTTGTCCAATCAACCTCAAATATTTTTTTTGAAAAGTCCTGCCCTTTTCAAGCACTTTGTATGGGAAGTTTCCCAGATGAATGTGAAAACATCCAAGCAATGGATACATGAAAGAGTTTATCTGGCGTGTCAGGTTGGCGTATTTCAGGAACAAGTCAAAAGCCCAAATTCACATCATACACTGCTTACCAGAGTTAAAATAAGCAGAACAGCAGCAAACAACTGTTGGCAGACATTGACAGTAACAGAGCCTATATGTGTCATGTTGAAGACTGGTGTTATGGTTTAAGAAGTGACCATGTTAACTGATGACTTTACATCTAATGCCACTTTATCACAACAACAGATATCGAAAACATAAAGGGCTCTTCTGTTTATTTATTTATTAATTCATGTCAGCTAAGCATTTTATTTTGCGTCTTGATGTCAAATTATTATTATGAGTGTCTTATTGCCCAGCAGTTTGGAGCAGATCATAGAATAAACACCTCTAATAACAAATGGGGAATGTGTTTCACATCAGGAATGGGTTTGAATCAAAAGTGGGTTCTAAACTGAATTGTGACCCCTAGAATTAAATCAAATCAAATCATGAGACTCAACAGATTATTTTCTTAGTTGCTTAAAGTTGTGATATTGAATGTACATCTCCTTTTAAAGTCCTAAAGAACTAAGCTTAGAAGATTTACACCATGCCAATCCTGTCTTACTTTTAAAGTCAGAAAAACGCGATGTTAGAGTTGAAGAAGAAAATAAAGTTGACAAAAAACTACTAGAAATTCGAGTCAAAAATGGTCATCTTTTCATAAAGTTCCATTGATCCATTATCTTTTCCAATTTGGCTGTGGCTGATCCCAGCTTTCATGAGGCAAGAGGCAGGTTACACCCTGGACTGGTCGTCAGTCAATCTCAGGGCTGACTTATGGAGACAGAAAAGCACTCATGCTCTCACTCACCCCTACAGGCAATTCAGAGTCACCACTGAGCCTAACAAGCCTGGTTTGACTGTAAGAGAACCTTTGGATGCATGAGGAGAAAATGCAAAATCCACACAGATGTTATCTTTTGAATTTTTTTTTGTCTGTGGTAGGTTGCCGGAGTACCTTGCATGCACGGAGAAGAAATTCTGCACAGGAAGGCCCTGACCTTGAACCAGGAACCTCCTTTCTGAGGCAACAGTGCTTACCCCTGTGCCGCCATGCAGCCCATATTGAATTATCACATAAAAGTAGAAGTGACTTTCAGAATTGATGCCCAGTAGATTAGACCCTTCAGCACCAGCCTCCTAGACCATAACAAAGTTTTCCCTCAGCGCACCATCACCCCTCCTTCGCTGTCCTTTCCTTAGTGACATGACTGAGTGCAGCCATTTGTATTTCCATATGGATATGCAGCCCAAAGATGACTGGGCTTTTATTTCTTGGAAGTATTTTAGACCAAATATGGTGTCATCTTTGGTTTTGGAAGTCCATTTGCTCCCCAGATTTGTGCCCTTGCAGGGACACTCAGCTTTCTACCTCTATAGGAAGTGGGCAGGACCATTTCCCCCCTAATGGTTGCAGAGATAACAGCTGGAGTGGAGTTTCATGTAAAAGAAAAAGCATGAAACATGTTTAAGCCTCTGAGCGAAATGTAAACAAGCTGACTGAAGTGCAATAACCTTAGCATGAGCACAGAGCTGAGAACAACAAAGCCAGAGGGGGGTTTTCTTCACTCTTTCTTAAGGAAGTTATTGCTCAATGATGTATTTACTTAGGGTAGGTTTATTGACTGCTATGAATGTTCAAAAAGTCAGTTATTATTCCAACCTTTTAAAAAAACAACACACTCCCTTAACGATCAAGGATCATTCATATTGATTTTATTAGATTCAGCTGCAGCATACACACTAGCAGCGACCTGGCCAAATGGCCTCACAGCTTTTATTAACCTTAACATCTGTTTGGGGTTGTTAATGCATTATTAATGTAGATTTTTCCTGTCTAACCAGTGTCTAGTTGCTCCTTGCAAACATTAGATGGACCAAGAAGTTAACATTTTTAGAAAAAGTACTAACTTTTCTCTCTCTTTTTGTTGTATCTCTATATAGTCCCTTCAGAGTCAGCACTTTCACATTAAAGAGAAAGCAGCTCAGGCATCCCACTGGAGGTTTGGTCAACTTTAAGGCATGTACATTTTAAAAAAAGGAATCATCAAGAGTATGCAGTTGGAAAATTAAAGCAGTGTTTCTATGCTGACAGCAAACACAGCCAAAAAAAAGGCTCTCTGCTCACTGAGGTCAGTTTAGTTTGTGTTTGTAGGTGTGTGTGTACAAAATTAGTGGCGGCCTCAGTAGAAAGTCTATAAAAATCATAAAACCCACACGCCTTTCACAATAACCCTTAAAAACCTTTCTGCTTTAGTACTGCAGGCAGAACATTGTGAAACGTTACACAACAGAACCAAATTCATACATTATTGCAATAAAAATAGATTTGAGCCAACAAAGCCCAGATCATTCCTCCTTTCAAATCTATTTTTTCCTCTTGAGACGGGAGCAAATGAGCAGCAGAAACTGGGGTACTGTTCTAGTTGTGAAAGTTTTTTCTTTTGTTATTTTTAACACAACATCCACTGCATTTAATTTCCACAAATTTACCAAATATGGCTGCCAGCTACTTACTGAGACAGTCCCTGTGATCATGTCTCTGTGAAGCCTGAACCAAACATTGATTTGTGTTACACTGGATGAATCGCTCCCTTTAAACCTCAGTTAAGTGTCTGCTTCTGGATGAAAACAGATGTACTTTTCTTTAAAAAGCTTTTATGAGCTGTCGGGTAAAAAACATTTGATATATTGCTGAAAGAAACCAACTACCTCGGTGTCCTTGACATCATGTTCCAGCGTATCAAAACACTTTAATAAGGGTATTGTTGGGGTTCTTATTATAAAAGTACCATTAGAGCATTTAATTAAGCCTCTGCATGCAGGTACACTCTTGTATTGTTAGGTATACAGACACAGGCGGTCACAGAATTAGGTCAAGTGCTCTAAAATCTGCCTTCATCATCAAATCATGAAAACAACCTTCATTCAAATAAACTAAGCCTTGCTTAGTTTGCATATTTGTGTGTATGTTAGGGATGTTCCTTGCACAATTTACTGAATGTGGCTAAACACAGTATCACATAATTATAAGGTAAAAATTAGACTAGTGGGTTGAGTTTAGCTAACATTCCCAGTACTAGCTCCTCCAACCTGCAGTCCTCCTTGGAGTTTAATGTCCACATGCATGAGCTGAATGTGGTTATACATTGCTGGTTTTATGCTAGTTTAACTTCACATAGCCTTGGCATACAACTTTACCTCCATGTTCAAGATTAAAATGTTGAGAGAGAGTCCATTAGCCAGGAGTACAGCCTGGTCTTACTATACTCTTGTGATGCCTGGACCTTGACTGATGGCCAGAGGTGCCGACTGGACTTCTTTGTGACAACCTCTCTTTGCCGAATTTTTGCGTATCATACGTCCAATGCTGACGTGCTGCAGAGAGCTGGGATAGATCAGCGGGAACGTCAGCTGCGCTTTTAAGGGCACCCGGCGTGCTTTCTTGGGCCTGCTCCAGCTCACGGCACATTGGGTGCCTGGTCCAGGCACTGGGGGTGACCACGTGCATTGTGGAGTGGACAGCTTGGAGGATATCTGGAGAGACGGTTTATTGGCCTGGCACAGGACCAAGGCTGATGCGGCAAAGGACCGAGCAGGCATATACGTACCGCCATACCTGACCTGAATTCCTAATATTTTGTTTGCTAACCAGTGATAACAAGGCAGTGTTAGTTCGCCTTTTTTGTATGTCCCTTGAGAGTTACCATGGCTATCGTAAGGCAGTTGTTGCTGTTATCTGATTTTCTGTGCTAATAAAGCCAGAGCCATGGCTGAAGAGGGTTAACCTTTGTACCATTTATTACATTCTTGCTTTTTATCATTTCTTGCTAAGTTTCTTCAGTTAGACAAACCTGTCAACATGTAACACTAAATCAGTCAAAACATTAGTGGTTCACATTACACAAGTTATGAAATATGACTTGAGTAATGACAGCTACATTAAGTACTTGAGTACTTGGACCCATTTTCTAATCCTAAGATTAAACAAAATATATTGTACATCAGGGGCTCTCAACTGGTCAGGTATCAGGACTCACCAGATCCTTATTAGAAAGCACAACCCAAATTTTAAAAAATGTTTGACCACCCAAATTCATTAAAAGTCCCTGTGAAAAGGTTTTTTAAAAAGACTGTGTTTTAGGTTTGTTGTATGACAGGCCACTGTGTTCTGATTCACCAGGCCAAATTTTAGTCAGGAAAAACAGCTCTTTCAGCTTCAAAATCAGCAGTAAAATCTGCTCCAGGATGGTGTGGGCGTGTTGGTTGAATGAGCTGAAGTCACATCCACTCTCAAAAAATACAATCCTCTCAAATTAAAAAAATGCTTCTGATCAGAGCATAGCTGCCTGGATCTGTGCCAGAACAGAGAGACAGGAGTTGGGGATTAAATTTACTGTTTTCTGGTACAAATCTCTCTGTTGTGATATGTTTAATGACCTGTAGCCCACCATGCCTGATAGATTTGGGAAATGTACCTCGCACTGAACAACACTGAACAAACACTAACCTGGCATGCCAGATGGATTTGTTTCACACATCCATCTGGTAAACCACTCAGCATTTGGGAAAGGGCAAAGCCTTTGAAAAAACTTGGAGGGTGATTGGATGAACATTCTGTCTGTCACATCTTTACGGGCCAATCAGAGCAACGAAACACATGACGTAGCCCCAAACTGAGCTGCACCCCTACTGAGGACTAAACTCCATAGAGAACTGCATAACGCAAACCATGGCAACTGTAGACATGTCAGTACATGACTTTTGTCGTTTTTGAAAAGAAGACAACTCAGTGCTATTCTTTCTTCTTCTTTTAAAGAAGAAATGTGGTCAAGTGCTAATAAAACTGGCGCTTTAGCAGCATGCACGTTAATGTCTTCCACCATAATTGCACCAGCCTGTTGTTGCTGCTTGCTTACATCATGACTCCGCCATGCCTGAAAGTACTGCCCCTTGTAGCTGATTGGTCCTGTCACTTTCTGACTGGGCCCAAACGGTTCAGATGGGAGCTTTGTAAGATGGATTCACCAGTGAGAAACACGGAAACAGGCGTATCCATCTGCTTTGCAAGGGCACAAAAACACAGCATGTAACTGGCTGTTAACTTTAACTTAGGGAAGTGACACCTAAGAGTACCCAAACAGGAAGTCAATTACCCTTAGTTCACGACAGTACAAAAAATCTAAAATGGCACCAAAACAGGATTAAATGTAAAATAGTAAAATTCTAAAATGCAACAAAAAAGGGTGCAATTAATCTATAGAAATTCTGAGGTTAATTGCAATCAAAAATTGTAATCTTTTGACGGCCCTAGCGGATAAGGTAAACATAGTGTTAAGTTTATATGTGATAAAGCGTGACTACAGACACATACATGTTTGGATCAGACAAAGCTCATCCTCCTGCTGGATGCCATGCAGCCAAAGTGTTCTCCTACTTAGTTTTTGTGCTCCAGCTAGGTCATTATAGAACTAAAATATGAAAGATTTGGATGTTAAAACTCATTTGCGGTGCAGAAGGCCACACAGCAGCTCTTTAGCACTGGGGTTAATGGTCTGTTTTCCCCCTCAGCACGAAGCAGATGTGACATTTAGCTGGTGTTCCCCTCACTGCTGTCTGTGTCTATGTAGCCTGATTAACAGCAAAACTTTCACAGTCTATTGACTTTTTTCAGTTACTGATCATTAAGAAGCTGTGAAACTATTACCATTTTTCAGGTTTCAAACATAAACATGATTTCCAAACCTGGAAAAAATAATCACATCATTAGATGGGATGTTTTAGCTTCTACAGTGTAAGAAAACAGCATTTTTCTCCATGTTGTCAGTCTAGAAAGCAGAATATCACAAGGTTTGGGGGAATTCTCTAGACATTACCTCTTATGTGAGATAATGATGCAGTCTTACGTCAGGATTTTCATGATTTACAAGTCAAACACTTTATTGATTAATAGCAAAACAATGGGCGGATTAATCCGCGATGAAAATGATCCATGCTGGTTTTACCTCATTATAAGAGGTGTACACAAAACAATAGCTAATAGTGTGACCCCAATTAATTCTGCTGAATACATAATCAATCTCTGTTAACATGTCTGCTATTTAATCCTCATCCTGCACCCCTCCCCTCTCTCCTCGTTCAAACATGCAGAAACAGGTGGACCTGTGCACCTTGCTGCAGATTACGTCACAGTGTGCCTTATGAAGCTCGTACTATGAGTCTTGCATGCAGCTGATTTATCAAAGGAGAGATTGCCTCGATGTTCTGGTTTGACCAAACATGTTGTGATCATTGCAAAAGGCCAGAAGATGTAGAGCCATGCATGGAAATTAGCCCTCATTACTTTGTGTTCTCATTCAGGGTGATTCTCCTCGCTCCTCTGCTTCTGCTCTCACTTCATTTATCTCTCTCTGTTGCTCTGTCTGTTTTCTTTGGAGGAAATAAAACTGGGTCATATTTCCCTTCCTCTTCCTCCTCCTCCTCTACAGTGGATTATATGGAATAAATAGGGAAAAAAAAGGCTGAATTAATGCAGCGCTGGTGGATGTATGGATGGCAGTAAAGGCACGGTTGTCCACAAGCATGAGCTAATACATCGCAGCTAGTGTAAGGCTCAATACCGAGACACTCGAAACATATCTCTCCTCTCACAGAGCATCTTATCCACCATTGTGTTCCTTTTTTTCCCACACATGCTGCATCTCACAGCTGCTTTTCTTCCTGCTATGTCTTTATCTAACAGTTCAGGGGTTTCAGCACGGACTGCCTGCCGCCACAGCTCAATAGTTCTGTCAGGTTCACCTTTTAAATGTGGGAAGATGTCAGAGTCTTTTTTCAGTTAACACACAAAGATAAGACACACATATACTGTATACTACAGTATCTAACAGAGGAGGAATCAGCTTACAACACAATGCCATCACTCTACTGTGGGTTACACATGCTAACAGTCATATCACAAATGAACCCTGGCTGATACCATACTGAAGACAGACACTTAAAGAAAAAGGATGTGTGTAAGATATATCAGCTGATTCTCATTCTATTTGATAAGAAATTCTTATCAGAAATAAAAAAAAAAAAAATGCAGGGGCATTTAGGTTTAAAGTTCAGAGAAGTGTGGTTAGAAGTAGATCACAACATCAACTGCTGGACTTGGTGTGCATGCAGGGACACCAGGGACAGTTGTGGCCAAAGCAGCTCCTTGCCTAGATCAGATGAATTTCTGGCATGTTTTAAATTTTGTTGCACATCTGGACATACTTGCATTTGTCTGGCTGGGCCAGTTCACCAACTTCAGGGCTTTTTTTTCCTGATTGCACCTCTGCAAAGTCAAAGACAGCTTCTGAAAGCATCATGGCAACAATAGCCTTCTTATGTGTTCACTCCCTTTAACCACAAAGGAAATGACCAAGAGAAACACTGCATGGAAACAGATGCTGTCCTCAAGCTTCCAATGAATATATCATCACGACTTAGTTAGTTACTAATTACATGTACTCAAATTACTGTAACCAGTTATCTCAGTACTTTACTTTTGCTCTGAAATATTTTGGGGGAAGTAATGCACTCCAGTGAAAAAAATAAAAACTAAAAGTTAAAACAAAGAGGTGCTGTCAGTGACCTGTAACTGGTCGGTGCAGTAAGTGACTGCACATGACAGTCAGCGAGAGATTATTTGCACTTCACATCCCAAACAAGTGTTGGATTTGACATTATTACGAAAGTGGGATTTTACCTAAATAACCTTGCTGGAGAGCCATACTCTCACATTTATAAAGCCAATAAGGAAATATCATATTTTACTGTACAACTCCCTGGTAGTTACTCAGTATTCAGTTATTGAAGTAGACTTTAGAATGAAATTATTTTTACTTGAGTAGATTTACTGGCCAGTACTTTACAACTTAAATGAATTTTAACCAAAGTAACTGTACTTTTACTTAGTATAATGGCCTTGAACTCTTTCGGCCTCTGGTCATGACATAAGATTACATAGTGCCTCTGACGGAGCACCCACAACAACCAATGAGAGCGAGCAGACAGGCTGACGTCACCAGCTACTTTTACCACCCACTACCAGGAACGAAACTGTAGCTTCATTCCAGCCAGGATTTCATCCTGAGTCTTTCCCTTGCTGTATGATTTTGGCTGCACCTGTGACGCATGACAGAGCAGCCAAAGTCGTTGGCAGGTCGGCAGGTGTGTGGTCTCCAGTGATCTGACAGTCTGGCTGAGTTGTCTAGTGTGTTTGTTCAGAAGATTAAAGATGAAAAATTGTTAGAAATTGTCCTAATGTCTGTGGTCTCCCAGGTATTTTAAATTATTTAAGATTCAAAAATTGTCTAGTGTGTGACCAGCATATGTTTGTTCTTCTGTACTCAGAGTTTATAGAGGAACAGATTAAAGTTCAACACAGCAGTGTGCTGTATTTGAGACATCTCTATGGGTCTTGCATAAAAAAACACATTTCTTACTGTTGGCAGATGCATCACAAACAGTGGACATGATAAGATTTTTTACCTGGTTGCGCAAAATTAACATTTGTTTTATATAAAAGGTATAACCACTTATGGTCCATCCATGCATTATCTACACCACTTGTCCCCTTAGGGGTCTCAAGGGGCTTGAGTCAATCTCAGCTGTGACTGGGTAAGAGGTGGGTTACACTTGGACTGCCAATCAACCACATGGCTGACTGTTAAAGGTTCCCTTCAAATGTCACTCTGCATGAGGGGTTAACATTCATTTCATATACTGGGAATAAAGCTCTAAATGAGCCATAGTTCACACTAAAATCTTCAGGTTTCACCCAGGCAGGATGATTTATCTGATGCAGCAAAATTTTATGTGTTCATGCTGATGGTGTTGTAACGTTTTGATAGAGTAGATCGTTTAACCAAGCCGCAGCCAGATCTTACTGGCTGGAAGTCAAACAAAAGTACATGTTTGAAATGAGATCACTGAGAAGCTTTACAGAAATTTCTCCAACTGGGGAATCAAATGATTGATTTGAACACATAGATGAGTGTTAGCAGAATAGGTGTTGCCAATGTTCTGAGATTTTTGTCCATTAGCACATCTGAAGTCAAGTTTTTTGAACATGTAAAATCTGGAGTACAACACACTTTAAAGTCATTTTTTTCCATCTTAAAAGCTGCATGCATCCTAAACCTGAGTGACCATTACACCAGGACAAAATGGTAAGATACATGCCATAATACCTGCAGATGCAGTGCCACTATCTCCCACTGCACACAACCTGACTTTACTGAAAACCTGACCAATCCTTTTGTTTTTTACGCAGATGCTTCCAGTATGCAGACAAGGCCAGCAGCACCACTTTTTACCTCATTTTTACCTTCACCTCGCAGCATAACACATTTAAAGAACATGGTGGTATGTTGTTCAGTAAATGAACCTTGTGGAGTGCTGACTTCAAAGAAATGACTCCTCAGTGACCAGTGGAGGTGAGCAGCGTGACTCGCAAGCTGCTGGCCTTTTCTTCACAACTACCACTGTAGGCTCAGAGATCAACGACTGTACCAGGAGCTAGTAGGAGTGCAAACTCCACATGGTGAAAACAGATGCTACTTTACTAGAAAGAGCTGCACAGCTCTACAGGAGCTGCATTTGTTGAATCTGCTGAAATCAAATTGAATCTTTACACAGAGAGATGTTTTAAGGACACACTCACTTAGGGTGTGCTTCCTCATACTGTGCTGAAGCACACTTTTCCCCCCTCCTCACTGTCCTGCACTCACATTACTCCAAAGCCCAAACGGGCCTGAGCATGATTACATTATAAAGTCATAATATGAAATACAGAGTTTACAAGACACAATGGAGAGATACACAGATAACCTGACGGTAACTTTACTCATTTTGTGGCTTATTTTGGGTCATTTTGGTCAGAAGTAGCTCTCCAACACTCCACCATTGTTTAAAATGATTCCCGAAAGAAACAATCACTTTCTTTCATAGCAGCATTTCTTGTTGCTATGCTACAAAAAAGAGAATCCTGCTTTTCTCAGTAGAATCAGTTATATGGTTTAAAATATCACACTGAAAAAATAAAGACAATGTAAAGGAATCTTGTCCTGACACAGGCAGCTGCTGCAGACCCAAAAACTAAAAAAAAAAAAAAAAAAAAAAAAAAAAAAAAAAGTCAGATCATTTCGTCTCAACCCAGCTGGGTATTATGCCCAAACAATGCCAGCCCCTCCCCTTTCTGGGTGGAGACCTTCCATAAAAGTGAATGGCAAAGATTGGGTCATTAGAGATTTAAAAGCTTAAAATATGAAAATCATGATTATTGAGATCCAGAATCCAATGGCCAGTGAGATAAACACGTAATGTAGGACATTTATGAAAAAATACTTGCATCGTAACAATATGAAATAAACTTAATTATAGATGTACATAGGTGTCTGTTCAGACTCTCTCTGTCAAACTGGACAACCAGTCCCCTCTTGTGACTGGAGGGGTCCGAAACCAACATCACATACGTTCTGTGTGTTGGAGCTTAACACTTAAATGTGGTCAATAAGTTTGTGAATGTGTGTCAAGCCGACAGGCTGCAGCTCCTGCTGTCTCAGAGCGATAGCTAGCTTTAAAATTAAGAACTCAGTAACGGTTCAACATTTGCCCACATTAGTCCTCTTTAGTTTCAACCAAAAGACACAGAACTCTTCTTTGATACTCTTACATCATTTGAGAATAACAAAACATGCCTTTAACTATGGCTTTTTATTTGTTTAAGTTGTTCATTCCCAAAGTCTTGGTCAGGGCCAAAAGTGGGGTTGCAGGCATTTATAATGGTTCTCCAAATGAGTTTTCATAATGTCTTTGCTGCAGTATTAGATGGGACATTTATTTCTGCAGTGCACCTTATAGCCACATGGGGTGCTCTACCCTATGACACTAACCCTCTCTACCATAATAAAACACAAAGCATGGTTTTACCAGCCGCTGTATGGCAAATGAGCTAAAGTCACAGTTATTGACGATTGACTAAAAAGAAAGAAACGCATTGTTCTAGACCAGACAGCTACTGAGGGCCGAAGTGGTCTAGCATTTGAAGAAAGTCTATGTGACAGAGGTAAAGTGGCTTCCTCTTGGCTTGTAAAATAGAAAAAAACTGTTCAGTACCACGTTGAGTCCAGAATTAACGATATTAAAACTAGCACCAACCTTGGGACCCAATAGCTTGAACCTTTTAAAAAGTGGGTTGTCAGAAAAAAGTTTGGGAAACACTGATTTAAGGCACAAAACACAACAAAATGGCGAATGACAAAATCGTTAACGCTATTTCCTATCTACTGCCATTCAGTCTAAGGGCTAGTTTTCACCCAAATGGGGGCGTGGTCACATTGGAAAGCAGGAAGTGAAGTTGCACAGCTCTTATCAGTTGTCAGAAGTCCCGCCCCTTCTTGAATTTGATTGGCGAGTGTGGGAAAAGTGACACCGATGATCTCAACGCTGTTCCAAAAATTGAACGGTTTCATAATTCTGGACTGCACTGGTTTGGAATTAAAAATGAGTGCTGCCTAAAAGAAACAAAACAGCACAGGCCCTTATATACTAGATTTTATGGTAGATGTCACCTAGAAGAATGAAATTGAGATGTCTAAGACTGCTTATTTCAGTTCAGATATCTTAATCTGCTGCTTCTACTTTCACAGAATCTTTAGGGGGGACATAACAGTCCAGTTTAAAGGTCTAGGTCACATTAATTTAAAAATCCCTTTAAATATTGACACGTTGTTTTATGCAGATTTTATGCATATCTTTTGTGTATATTTGCACTGAGCATTACGATCTATGCACACATTTACAGTAAACCTTAAACACAGTCAGCATGTTGTAAGAGAAGATGACCTCAGTTTTTTTCCTGAGAACCAGATGCTGCTGCTGTGGAAGGATTAGGCGATTAGAAAGACAACACTGTGAGATTGGCCAGCGGGCCTCATCAGATAAAACATGTTTAGAGCAAACAAAAGCCCTGCTCTGCGGTGTCGAAACATCGCCACGCCACTTTGATCTGCTGCAAGAATCTCCCTCACATCTTTGGATGCCTGTCTCGCAATCAAAGCCTCGTCAGATGAGGGGGCTTGTTTCTCGGGACTGCCCTGACTATTCTCACATTAATTACTTGACAACCCCTCTGAGAGCTCAAAGGTTGTGCGGGCCCTGCAGGTTTTAACACTTCACATATCTCTGACACCGTACACATGTTGTAGTCTCTCTGCTCTGATGAACAATACATTACATTTCGCAACAATAGCTACTCAACTGGCGCTAACAAGGTTTCCATTTTTTTTCCCGTATTTGTGCCGACTTTTCCTCTGATTTCTTCCTCAGTTGTGTTTTCCTCACACGTTTGAGAGTGACTGCCAGAGCAGTCCTCTATCATGTTGTAAAATCAGCTGCCTGCGCGGGACAAAGCCATGATTAGATTTGTTTGTGAAGGACAAATTTCAAAAAAAGCAGGTCAATTCAATAAAGAGAATTTGCACAGTGGGTGTAAACTTGTTATCCCTATTTGGCAGCACCAGGTAAACTGATGGACAGCAGTAGATGGAATCCACCCAGCCTGAGCAGAATAACATCTATTATTGCCCACAGCCTACTATAAATTACCCCTTAGGAGACCAGGGCTGAATCCATACAGCTACCATGTAATTTTCTTCAGCCCATCCTGACACAATTACACACAAATAAACTGATAACCATGTGCTGTGGGGTCTCTGCATGTTTGTGTTTGTCCTCCAGCTTGCCGTAGGAGCAAATTAGGCAGTTCTTTGAGCAGAGCCTGATCAGATTTACAGTGGAGAAGGGGAATAAGACACAGGGGAAATCTAGTCGACTGCACTCATCAACAGAAGTGACTGGTGGCTAAGAAACTGCAAATTGTTTCACTACGGCTCTGCAATAATGCTCTGAGCACATCAGCCTCACATTATGTTTATGGAAGCCATTTTAATGTTTGCATATTTCATTCAAAAAGGCTCAGACAGGAGACGACAATGTATTATTTATCAAAATGCAGCTACGGTTCGATTCACAGCGGCTATTATTGAGCACAAATTTGTCTTATGAGGCTACTTTCTGCTGATTCACTATGACTTGAACCGAAAAACGTCCATATTGTTCCGATGCTTTGTTTATGCGATCTAAATACAAATCAGTGATGAACTTCCTCCTGTTTTTCGGATCAATTTGGTGGCTTAGAAGTGTGGAATACGAATGCTGACTGAGTCTTTTCTGGCTGAGATCAAGACAGTCTGTGTATTGCATTATTTAAGTGTAACTGCCGTCTCTCACAAAATATTTTTTGATTTCAGACACTGGAGAATATTAAAGATGCTGTTTCATTTCAAAACTTTGACGCTCCTCATGCACTCGGAGATGAGAAGCAAAGGCGCCCCTTTTTTAAGCTTCCTGAGATTTTCTCTTTCTTGTTGAGTTTAGTCTCCGTGGTTGTCCGTCTCCGTGCTGCAGATGATGTTTCACTCCTTACCCACAGCTTTTACTTTTTGGCTCCGTGCTGCTGTAAAATGTGCTTGTGTGCCCTTGTCAACGTTTGGAGGTACTCAGACAGACCATAATGATCTGGCAGGGATCCAAGGCACCACAACTCACGAGGAGACAGAGCTCCGCTACTGATACCATAGATTGGGAGCTCTTGTCTTCTTACTTTATCTCATCCTTTAACAACCTGAGCTCCTTGAGCTGCTCACCACTGCACAGTGGGAAAATGTGTTGCAGTTTAACCTCTGTGTGTCCTAACGCATGGACCTGAAAAATTGGCTTTGAACTGGAGCCGGTCCAACATTTATGAAAGCTGGGGATTAGTTAAGTAATTGATTCTTGAAAGACACCTTTGATTCTATGTTTTTCTCCTTACATCTCAGACCTCATTAGTCCTGCATATCAGAATTTTTTTCTATTTTATTTGTCTAATTTGCCACAGAAATTGCGTAAATCAAACTTTAAACATTTTTATTGCATTTCTTCATGCTGAACAATCCATTTAACCTTGCTCAGCTTCTCTGAAACAGTTTTATTGGTTGTAGCTGTTGCATTATGGAGCCAAACACTGGAAGAATTAAATCACAGGGTGCTTAGGATAATCTGCAACAAATCTATTTCTAGATCAGAGTCTAAAAGTGGCAAACTTACTGTAGGTATGGTTTTACTGCAGCACTTTCCAGACCTGCTTCTACATTTACCAAAACCCGAAAGTCAGTGATGTTTTTGGCTTATCAATTCAGCTATCCAGTCATGTGACAAAACACCATTTTATCATATAAAGGGTAGCAAAAATTTACATCAGCATTGTGCGTCAATTTAAACCAAAATTTGGCACCTTTGACTTTCAGCTTGATAAAATCCAGCTGTACTGGAGGAAGCATGAGAAGCACTCTGGCTTTTGCTGCTGCAGGACAGTTGTCCTCCTCTTCTGCTCAGATTTGCTGTGAAAAACACTCCTAAAATGTGTAAGAAACTGGCAGAATAAATGTTAACTGGTGGACCAATGGAGCTGACAGATTTGATGATGTGTCGAGGTCAAAAGTAACACCAAAAAAAAAAAAAAAAAAAAGTTTTGACAAGAAACTTTTTAGTAGTATGCAATAGATAAAACATATTGACTAATAAGGAGTACAGTTACAATCAGCCTTTGCGCTCCACTTGCCGGCTTGACAGTGAAAATGGTGGACGCTGAAAGTGCCAAGGGAGAACCGAGTGGGAACGTTTTTGAGATTGTGGAGGCTCTAGCAACTTTAAAATCTGACATGTGGAAGCATTTTGGTTTTCCGGTGTCAAGAAAAAGATAGAGAATAAGAGTAACATGAGAGGCCACAAATTATCACCCTGATAAGATTTTTAAATATGTGAGGGGTAGAATTTGGCCAAGCCAAAAGACTCTGGTGTGAGCGTTCACAGTCCCACTTCCCCACATCAGCATGAGGGCTCAACAGATCACAAACTGTCCCGATGAATGTCTCGCCAAGACCTGCAGTGGTACATAAAGGTTTCAGTAGGTTAGTAAACACACTGGAGCCAAGTAGATATTTTAAGCCTAATGCATACATGTGGCTTTTTTCAACATATTGTAATATTGAAAGTGCAGTTGAGTGCAGTTTAAGAAAAGCTGATGTCACTTACTATGTACTTGTTATCGATGTAAATGTATTATTGTACCATGAGATTCTGACACCATTACATTCATAATATCAATGAAAATAAACAATCCCCGTCCCTTTAGAATCCAGAGATACAGCCCTAATAAGAATCATAGAGTGTTTGTCATTGCAAGGCTTTTAGAAATGTGTGATGCAGCCATTACTCTTCATGCTGTACCCTGTAAAAACCAGTATGAGGGCCCATTATAAAATAGTTCAGTAACAAGTTTCACAACTCAACTTTTTTGATTTGAGGGGCCCAACGTAATTCTTTGTTTCCACTTAGTTAACATACCATGCTCATCACTATAGATATTTTTGTTATGAGCATTTTTCCAATTCAACTGTTTATTTCACTTGACTCTGCTAAAAAGGTGTGCCAACTGCTGAGCCACAGAATATGTTGGCTTAACTTAAATCAATATGTTCACTTGATACATGACATAATTTAAGAAACTCAGTATGTGTTTATGAAATAGTTAAGTTATGAAACGTGCACTCAGTACTTCGTAATTTGTTCACTCAACATCAATCAAATGGGATTTTTTACAGTTTAAATGGTGAACTGAAAGAACTTGGATTGCACATTTCAATTTAGTCTAAGTCCAGTGATTTAAACTGTGTACATCCTATGAGCATATTCTCATAAACAACCCCATTATATGATGATGGGATGATATGTGATATGCTCACACAATCATAGCTACACCTTTGGGTGCAATTCTGGATTTCTTATCTTACCCAAGGAAGGAAAAATTGGTATGTGAACTAGAGGAGCATGGACCTGAACTGACTTCTTCTTATACTATTTGGGGTATTTTGGCCTTTATTCAGGCAGGATAGCTGAAGAGGACCAGGAAACATGGGGAGAGTGCGGGAAACACATAAAATGTGCAACTTTTAACTC